>NC_067482.1:40545117-40873867 GCF_947179515.1 Apodemus sylvaticus | reverse complement strand
ATGCTTTTTATGTTTGTCAGTTTTCACTGAGTTTGCAGTGAGGTGTATGTCATCCCACCAAGACGGACCTCTCAGCATTGGTGAGACCCTTAGGAGTGAGAGGAGGATCCAAGATGCCAGAAAAGGGAATTAAAACTTGATTCAGTGCAACAGGGTAGGGGATAACAAGGAGGCTCCTTCCTCTCAGAGTGAAATGGAAGAGGGACTCTAAGAGAAGGGGGCAGGGTGGAACAGCAATTGCAGTGCTAAAAAGAAAAGACAAGGAAAAAATTAAGATAAAGCTGAGTATGAAAACGGAAGAGCCAAATAAAAGGAATGTAGGTGTAGGGGATCTCTGTCTTATTTTAATGCCAGAAAGGGGTAGCCTAACTCAATTTTCCTTTCCAATTTTCCATTATCTGGAGAGTTGTTGAACAAACTATAGCACATTAGCACTGTAGACTATGATATGACTATGCAAAGGTGGAAAGGTAATCTCCATGTTTAAAAACCATACTGAGATTTTCCAGGATACATCATCACATGAAAAAAGATGTGTGTAGTAATAAATCAGGCTAAGAAATGTTTCATGTTCAGATTAAAGTGTAAAATGTTCCAGTAGAAGGAAGTTATGTAAGTTATAGGGGAAAAATGCTATAAAGCTAAAACCCAGGGAAGTTTTATTTTTTATTTTTACTTTTATTTATTTATTTATTTATTTATTTATTTATTTATTTATTTATTTTGGTTTTTCTTATTGTGTGGATAAATTGGTAGAGCCAACACAATGAAAAACTCTTTAAGACTATAATCTTTTGCATATAAAGAAGAAGCTGCACGGTAATGATAAGTTAATAATAGCTTTGAATCTACAAATAATTTTGAATCTGACAAGTTTCAGAGAGAAGTGAAATGAGGAGGGAGCATAGATTCACTTCTCAGCAGTCATCAGAAACTGTTTTCAGAGTTAGTCTTCACAGACAAGCAAACTGAAAGCACTGTCACATTGCATTTGAAGCAGCGAACACAAATTAGAAACCGAACAAAAAGCACAATAATGGAATTTGTTCTGATTTTAATTTGATGGCTGTGGTATATAAGATGTAGGAGATGGAAAGCCAGCCAGCAAGAGAATGTAACTAATGCACGTTTTGGGAAAGGCACCATGTGTCACATCAGTTTTCATGACAGCATTGTGAACTATACAGAAAACCGCTAAGTTTATGGTAGAAAATCAGTTCATGTTCCTCAAATGAGCCCACTATAAAATTCTTAAAACCTAAAAGTATTTGTGGAATTTAATTTGTTATAATAATCATTAAAACAAGCATTTCTATATCAATATCTAGCCAAAAATAGTATTTTTTTTTTTTGGTATTTCATTTGTGTCTCATGCATTACAAGCACATAGTTGTACTTGTGGGGAGAAAAATAGGTTTGAGATGGGTACATGATCAAGGAAGACATTCATTCCAGGTTAGGTCTGAGTTCCTTGATTTGTGATCACGTGGATGTGGTCATGGGTTTTGGTATGCACCATGAAATTATCAACAAAGAGGAAATGATCCTATTGCGAGAATAAGAATAAAGAATAAATGGTTAGCCAGTTTAGCATAATAAGGTTTAAAAAAAGAGACCTAAGATAAATGATTTATTTCTTGGTAAATACAAACTGTTGTCAGCTAACATGGGGGAGACTAGCTACAATAGACTTGACTTGTTTAAAGTTTGTTAATCAATGACAAAATAAATGCTGCCTTGAAGTTGGGATGAATTTGTGGAAAGAAAGATAGATGGGATATGGTCAGCTAGGTGTGGGTTTCAAAAGAAATATATATCCTCAACAATCATGTTGTAATGTCTCTTTGTGTAACAGTTTTAATCTGTTTTTGAAGAATATGTTTTTGTGGTGATTGTTTTTGGAGAGTATGTAACTTATGGCTATGAGATGATCTTTTTCTTACATAGAGAATTTTTTCTGTCAGTCATATAAAAGGACTAAGAGAAGAAAATAAAACTGTTGGAGCTGTGAGGAAACAGCTCAACCCATAGACCTCTCTAGAAAGGACGCTGTATATACTGTATGAAGAAACTTCAGTCTTATACATCCAAGGAACAGAAGAAATGAGAGAAACTTGTCTGCTGGCTTTCTTCCTTATTCTGTAACTATGTATATATTTATATACATTCATTCCATAGGATCTTAACTTTGTCCATTCCCTGGATTTTATTAATGTTGGCTTTGGGAGCCTGCTTGGAAGACTTACCTTAGGGTTTTTCATATAAGTCTTGGGGTAATGCACCAAGTGGAGATGTCCAGGTGCTCAGACTCAGTGAGTTCTGACTGGCTACTGAGAACTTGTTTTTTGGAGAATGTTGTGGAATAAAGTAAACAAGATGGACTATATCGAGATTCTGAAGAGGCCCATAAGCAGAGGCTATAGTAAAATTAGTTATTAAATCTGGGCTTCCTGGCTTGGCTTGGCGGCATTATTAATGGATAATTAAACAGTATTACTCATTCACACATTATCAGAAGACTCAGACATTCCAAAAATCAAGGATTATAAGATATAAAAATGAAAATTAATCTCTCGGCAGTGTATCTGGTGGAGATAATGTACTAGATGTTTTGATCACTTTAGAAAGTATAGAACTATTTCCCCTACCAATACATAAAGGCTGTTTTCACACTCCACATTCCAAACTCATACAATCTAAATGAAAATGATCTGTTTTGTCACATAGACATGAAGAATGAAATTGTAAACGTGATATATGAGTCAAATCATAGTGAAAGCTAACAAATACAATTAAAAGTTTGTTTTAGAAGCAAAAGTATGTTTTTTGAAACAGGCAGAGACAAACTTTGTAAATGTATCAAGAATATATATTTAAATATTAAATAAAGAGAAAATGGTTATAGGTTAAAAATATGTCATATTAGACCATCATGAGCTAATATATACTAAGTTGAAATCCCAAAAGTAGATATATATTCTAGTATAATATTGTAAAAGTATTGCAAAGCCTGAAATTTCATAATTTATGATGACTTTCCAAATATGAGTTCCTCTGTTCTACTGGATTGATAATAAATATGCTTTTATTTGATACAGTTTCTTCTTTTATTTTCATTTGTTTTGAGACATCACTGTGTAGCCCTCTATGGCTGGAACTTGCTATGCAGATCAGGCTAGCTCAGTTTGCTGTGATCTTCCAGCCTTTGCCTCCTGAGTGCTGGATGTGTGTAACCATTTCAGGCACAAACATTTCTAGAAGAAAAGAAAGTTTGTAATTCATTAACAAGGAAAACATTTGATATGTGTACCAGTCTGTGTACCTGCAAGAAGAAACAGGAATACCTAATCTCCAATGATGCAGACCATATTTAATAAAGCTAGAATTGTTAATATAGCATCCATACTTAACAAAGAAAGAATCCAGAGCCACTCCTAAGACCGAACTGGTAATTTGAAAAAAAATATCATTAAACTCTGGAATGGATCTATTGTGGAGGGAGTTATTGAACTTTGCAACTGAACAGAAATGAAACTGGGATGGTAGATAAACCCAGCTCAACCTCTGCAAAAAGAGTATTGACTGAACTCTACCAGAAACCAGTGTGAAGGTTCATTGATGGGATTGATTCAGTCATGGCCCACTACTGAGTGGGCAGAAGAATAGAAGGGAAAATCCAAGAAAGAAAAATGAAAACCCATCTTGCATAGTATCAAACCTAGATGAAGATATGATGAGAAAAAGAAACCATAAAGCCCTTTAATTTTTAGTATGGATTAAAAGTTTCTAAATATTAATTAATGGGCATAATTCAGCAATGTACTTTTTGATACTGTAGTATAAGCTAAAGAGGATTTCTTATGAATCTAAGGGACAGTGGGCATCAGAAACTGTTATATTTTATCACATTAATTGACAATGATGGAATCATGTGATTAGCTCCATACACACAGAGAAATTATGGATAATATTATATGCTATATAAACAAATTCTAAAGGCCAGCTCCAGCAGTGTGTTCAGTGATCCAAGAAGAGAATGTGTGGTTGACTATGATGTAAAATAGGTACACACTCTCAACCACTTATCACTTGTCTTCTCTGCCCCTTGTCTCTTCTTCATTCTCATGGGCCCTAGACTGCCTCATGGAGACTTTGTCATTTCAATCATTGTTTATGCTTTTCCTATGGAAACCCTAGAAGGATAAGCTGTATACCAATCATTCAACACTTAACAAGATCATCCCTATCCTAATTAGAAGGTAAAAATTGGGAATTTGGATTTTGAGGTATTTTCCCCTTTTATAAGTTTAACAGAGACAAAAAAGAAAGCAACTTTGAGACAATATGGAGTCCATGGTCCTTTTAGCTACCTCATATAACATCCATCCTTGTATCCATGGGGTTAGACCCATGTCTGTAGTCCAGTCTCACACTTCCAAATAGCTCATCCATGATTGCCTTAAACTCTTTCCCACTTTTCAACAGTTTGACAGAAGTACATTATTCTAGGTAAAAGTCAGGTTTCTAAGATTAAACCTTAGAATTCTTTTTATCCTAGAGAGAGAGAAAGAGAAAAGAGCAGTCTCAAGAGCATCTATTAAAATGGTCAGTAATAACCACAATAAGACACAGTATCCTTTCACACTTTCTAGTATAACAATGATTATAATCAAGTTTTTTTAAAAAAAAGAGTATCCTATCACACTTTTTAGTATAGCAGTGATTATCATCAAGATTTAAAAAAAAAAGAACAACAACCAAAAAGGGAAAATAAGAGTAGGTGTAAATATGAAGGAAGTGAGATCCACGTACATTGCTAGGTGGATGCCATTTGGTGCAGACAGCATGGGAAAAGTCCTGTGACTCTTCCAATAAGCTAAATAGAATCAGAGAGACAGAGAGGCCATCCTGAGCCTATACACAGATTTATATTTGAAAACAGTTTTTCAACCAATCTTGTAAATTGATTTTCCAGTCATTTTATTTGTGCTAACCAAAGGGTACAGGTAACTCAAATGTTCATCGAATGAAAAACAGATTATAAAATGACATAACTATGCAAGATAAGTTTCTCTCACCAGACAAAGAAATAAACTCATTACATACTAGAACATGAAGAAACCTTAAAATGTCATGCTAGGTGAAGGAAAATAAATATGAGACAACCTGTGTGATTTTTCTTATATAAAATCTCCGAAATGGACAAGTTCAGTGGAGTGATTCATAATTGCCACAAGCTTTAAAGAGGTGTCCTAGTTGCTTTTCTCCAATCAAGGTAATTTATAAAAGTATTTAATGGGGGGTTGCTTAATATTGCAGAAGGCTAGTCAATGACCATCAGTGTGAGTTATGGCAGTAGACAGTAGGCAGACAAGGCACCTGAGCAGTAGCACGGAGCTTATATCCCAGTCCACAGACTGAAGTAGGGAAAGGGAGTTGGACAGGGAGAGGGAGAATGTGCCTGGAAAGGGCTTCTGAAACTTGACAGCCCACCACCCCAGTGACACACCTTCTCAAACAAGGCCACACCTTCTTAGGAGTAATCTCTGAAGCAGTTTCATTAGCGAGGTACCAAGCACTCCAATATACGAACCTATAAACACTATTATCACCTCACACTAGTCAGAATGGCTAAGATCAAAAATTCAGGAGAAAACAGGTTCTGGCAAGGATGTGGAGAAAGAGGAACACTCCTCCACTGCTGGTGGGGTTGCAAGCTGGTGCAACCACTCTGGAAATAAGTCTGGCAGTTCCTCAGAAAACTCGGAATGATACTTCCAGAGGACCCCACTATACCACTCCTGGGCATATACCCAGAGGATTCCCCAGCATGTAATAAGGATACATGCTCCACTATGTTCATAGCAGCCCTATGTATAATAGCCAAAAGCTGGAAAGAACCCAGATGTCCCTCAACAGAGGAATGAATACAGAAAATGTGGTTTATATACACAATGGAGTACTATTCAGCCATTAGAAACAATGAATTTATGAAATTCTTAGACAGATGGATGAAACTGGAGAACATCATGCTAAGTGAGGTAACCAAGTCTCAAAAGAACATCCATGGTATACACTCACTGATAAATGGATATTAGCCTAGAAGCTTGGAATACCCAAGACACAATTCACATATCAAATGATGCCCAAGAAGAAGGAGGGAGAGTCCCCTGGTCCTGGAAAGGCTCAGTGCAGCAGTATAGGGGAATACCAGGACAGGGAAGTAGAAAGGGATGGATGGGGGAACAGGGAGAGGAAAGAGGGCATATGGGACTTTCGGGGAGTAGGGATCCAGGAAAGGGGAAATCACTTGAAATGTAAATAAAGAATATATTGAATTAAAAAAAGGCTGTTATCATTCAAACCACCAGAGTGGAATGGAAAATGAATGCTTGAAAGTACAGGATATTCTCTTGGGATAGAATTATGTTATGACAGGAAGGAAACAAAATATTATTATGAATTTATATTTGGTATATTTGCTATACTAAAAATTCAAGTATATGAGTCTATGAGTGTGTATATTACACACACACACACACACAATGACTTTACTTCTCTGACTTTTTTCTAAAATATTTCTCAACTTCTTATTGAAAGAGTCTGGAATAGGGGAATGCAGGAAGGATAGATGTTTCTTAAATGAACCCTGAATACTCATTAACAATCTCTGGGTATCCCTCTGTTACACCACTGACTGCCTGTGATGATATTTCTCATGGTGACTGACAATTGCAGTGCTCAATGAAATTTCTTTTCAAAGTACTGATATCACTTTTTCCACACTGGGGTACTGAGACCAATTTTTTGAATATATGTTTATTAATTCATCTATTATCTACTTCATTTCAGACATGACTGAATATATTTCTATCATCTTATGAAAGAAACTATAATAGTGAAATTCTCTTATAGTTTACACATATACATGGGAACAGCAGGCCATCTGTCTTCAATTTGTTCAAGGCAACTAGAAACTTTGAAAAGGATGAAGACTTATTTGACATTCTAGGAAGCAACTTTATTTGAAAATTAAGTATTCAGAAAGAGATGACAAAAAGAACAGCTAAGAATAAATCTATAAAGGAGTTGCCACAAGACAAATTAAATAGGAATCTATTAACATTGAAGTAAAAGAGTTGAAGATCACTAATGGGTGGATATGGAAATAATCGAGCCCTAATTATAGGATTATTCATTTAAGGCAAGGAAGTATGCTACAATCATAACTATAAACCATGGCTGAAATTACAATAAATATGCCACATATAATGAAAGATGTAAATCACTAGCAATCCAATAAAAAAAGTCTAGTTTTATTACATGGGAAAAAATAATGGCCCAACTATCTGTAGCACAATGCAGAATAAAATAGGGAGAATTGTTATTTTTCAAATCCCTTCCTATCATGTTATAGTAATGCAGAAGTTGAGATGAATTTTGTGGACTATTATATATGATGTTTTAGAGATGGATAAGGATATGTATGAAAATATGTAATTAACAAACACACATGTAGAAGCAGGAATAAAATGTTTTAACAGCTTGAATATATGTGTAGAAGAATATGCTATTGCTTCTCTTTGAAGGACTGAAAGAACTATCACTGAGAAATTGGGGTGCAGATGATTCTGATGATCAGGAGCAGAAGCTACGACCAGATAAAGAGTAATACAGGTGGGCTGAGTGGTATAGGGATGTCTATAAGAAAAAAACATATGAGCAGGGTAGAAAAAAAGAGAAAAAGTAAGTAGCAAGTATTTTCAAGCCAGTTGCTCACCATTGTGATGAATAGCCCAGTAGCATCACATCCAAACTCTACAAAGCAACTCTTCCTGTCATGGCACTTGCCTTCTCTGCTATGGCTAAATTACAAAGTTGGCTGTATCTATGTGTCATTGTTTGGTTCTTTCCTTGCTCCACTGTAGTGTGTGTGTATGTGTGTCTGTGTGTGTCTCTCTGTATGTGTGTCTCTATGTGTCTCTGTGTGTCTCTATGTGTGCATATGTGTGTGTGTGTGTGTGTGTGTGTTGGCTGGTGGGTTTTCAATCAGAAATTTCACAAATTTCATATGTCACTTTGAAGATCCTCTGTACCCATTGAAGAATATTTTATTTGCTTGGAAATCTCCTGGTATAAAGCTGGACTAATAATTTATGCCCAGAGCTGTCTTCCCCCTAACAGGCATTTTAATTTTAAAGCAAATTAGAGTCAAATTCCCCTTAAAAGTGAGGTATCAGAATTTGTATCACATGACAGAAAAATAGTTGAGAGAAAGAACTGGTCTCCCTGCTCCTCTATTCTGTACTCTGTTACTGGTGAACAAACCAGTGTGTACTCCCTACATAGTAAAACTTTGAGTGCAAATTCTCTCTAATTTAAAATTAGTCTTTAATTTGCTTAATTTGCTATATTACTACTGAAAAGAAGATATCTGTGTTAGTCAAGAATTTTATTATTACAAAGTCTATTTACAGACACATTTTCCTGAAGCCTTAGCTAGCATAGCTCTTGGTGGTATGAAGTAGAAATGTCTGCTGTGTCATCTGATGCAGACTCACTGTTGCTTTTGCTGAAACAAGACCAGTGAATGAAGAGACAAGACATGTGATTTTGGGAGAGAGTATAAATAGGATCCAAGAGACAGTGGCAGGGTGTGTGCACAGCTAGCTGTGCCATGCTTCAGGGGTCTTGAACCTTCACTGATCTTCACTTCTTGGAGAGGAAAGTAAAGTGTCTGGCAAAGCATGCCAGACAACTCAAGGCATTGCGTTCCTCAAGGCAACTTCTTGGTCCTGGTTGATCCCGCTGACTTGTGCTCATTCAGCAGAGGCCTGGTCATTTCTGCTAGATCATGCCACCACTGTTGATACGTGTTTGGTGACACTTTTGTACTAGACTGCTGGTATCCTGACAATGCCCCCAAAGAATTAATTATAAACAGAACTACATCCCCTTGTTCTATTTACTACCTTTTCTCCCATACCTTTGGATGTCTAAAAGAGGGGGACAAAGCATTTAAGAACCCTTATTAATGTAGGTTTTTGAAAACTCAAAGCATGCAATGGTAGTTGTGTTGTTATCCCCATTTCAAAGAGATAAAAATTGCAGTTGATTGAGGAACTCAGAGATTTGCTCTGAATTATAAAATTAGTAAGCAAACTGCAAATCCTGCACTTATATCAAGCATCCTGGCTCCAAGTTGACTGTTTTCACTGTTCCTATATTCTCTGTTTCATGTTTCAATGCCTGGGTCTCACCTTCAGTTAAAAGCACCCATTCATTGAGCAGTGAATTCATTCTCTGTGGTCCTAGAGTCAGAAGTTCTGTGTTTCTTGGATGACTCTGATGCAGATAGTTCAAGTAGTATAATCAGAAGAACACTAGAAACTCTCTAGTCAAATATGCAGGGCAGAACAAAAGAGGTTCAGCTCTCTGGTTAATTTGGATTGAGCAGGAGATCTTAAGTTCTATTACCTGAAACCCCTCCCTTCGAGTCACCTCAACCCTGAGACCTTCACAGGGATATAATCATGTGGCCTCTGTAGCTCCCAGCTTAGCTCTGCCTTGTAGCTCAGTGCATTGAGTACGTGACACATTTGTACAGACTGAAAAAGCAAGGCAGCCAGAATCGCATCCAGAATCAACCTGAAGATTGGTGTCAGAAGAAAGGCTTTCACCTCACACAACAAATGTCATAGCAGCAACTTGAAAGTGGAGAAGAAGATTATAGCATTAAAGCTATCAGGAAGGAAAGAGACATTTAGGCCAACCTCAATGTCCTGAAAACACATCAACGTACCGTTACTCCATCTGCATTGGACAGCAGCTATTGCTGAAGAGTGTTTGTCTTTTGGTCCGCTGGATTTCTTTTTCTATAAGGATAGTAATAAGCAACGATGTTTTGAAACATACACGTGAGTCCTTTTTTCTAAAAATATCTTAAAGGGAGCAAGTAATAATCATACTTTATCACAATAGTAAGAGTTCTCAGTGTTCAAGCAGTGTCACAGCCTACTATGACATTTGTCCATGAATCCTTTCTCTGTAAATGAAAATGTTCTGGCTAGTGGTGAAATTCAACTAAGTAATGACTGAATACTACTAAAGTATATTCAGTATATATATATATATATAAATATATACTTTATATATATATGTAAATGTAATCAGTACATAAAATATAAATGTAAATCCGTACATAAAGGGATTATTTGGCTGTCATCAATGCAAGACTGGTTAAATAGAGTTGCAACAAATAGTTTCATAGAACAAAAATGGATTGATCTGTTGACACTAGCACATCACTGTTACAAGAACAGAATGAGGTTCTTCTCAACACAAGATTTTCCTAACAGAGGAGTAGATACTTTTTTCATCTATTTAAGACCTAATATTTAATGTGTATTGTTGATTCACCACTTTGAATTCAATGTCAAAAGCATTCATAACTTCATCTCTACAGTCTGACCCTAAGTTCATACTGTCTCTGTGGCATCAAAGTCTTTTGGCCCTTGGGGCACTTGATATCACTTGGATACATTTTCCTTGAAAGTCATTTTCAATATTCAAGTCACAAAATAGCACCAAAATTTCGATGAGCAAGGAATCACAGAGACCTTGTGTACTGGCTAGTTTCGTGTGTCAACTTGACACAGGCTAGAGTTGTCACAGAGAAAGGAGTTTCAGTTGGGGAAGTGCCTCCATGAGATCCAGCTGTGGGGCATTTTCTCAATTAGTGATCAAGTGGTGAGGGCCCCTTGTGGGTGGTTCCACCTTTGGGCTGGTGCTCTTGGGTTCTATATGAGAGCAGGCTGAGCAAGCCAGGGGAAGCAAGCCAGTAAGAAACATCCCTCCATGGCCTCTGCATCAGCTCCTGCTTCCTGACCTGCTTGAGTTCCAGTCCTGACTTCCTTTAGTGATGAACTGCAACGTGGAAGTGTAAGCTCAATAAACCCTTTCCTCCCCAACTTGCTTCTTGGTCATGATGTTTGTGCAGGAATAGAAACCCTGACTAAGATACCTTGAAATAAGCATATGCCAATACAATGAAAGCTGTGGAGAGAAGAGAGAGTAGAAAATGTTCTTTCCCCAAGCTGGGAGCACGGATCAACTGACCTTTGAAGAATTTTTTGCCATTTGGTTTACACCTGTTAATCAGTACACCCATGCAGCAAATTTTTGTGATTAAAATTTTGTGGTTAAAGTTTAATAAATAGATAAATTTGAAAAGATGTGATTTTCTGGAATAAATAGAATCTGTTAACTATATAATCTTATCATTGAAAGCTTATATTCTGTCAGTGGATGGACTGTTTTTTGTCACTCAAAACCTGGGTGTTCTTGGGCAGGTGTTCCACTACTTTCAGTTAGATCGAATCTCTTCAATTTAGTAATAAGTAAGAAGTTGCATTGTGTTCGCTAACCATGCCTACAATACTAAAAAATAACCATAAGTTATTAGCACAGGATAAGTAAAAAGATGATAAAACAGGGCTAACAAAAGTAGAAGTTTCTTACTAATACCCCTAAACGTGCTGGAGGAGGAATGAGTATTTGACAGAACAATTTGCTGTTTCTTTTTATTTCCTATGTATGGGTGGAACAAAATTTTGTGACAGATACAGAGTGTTATATTCTAAAATGATTTTGGTGAAGTATTCTAAAGCAATAGTGTCATTTTGAGGGTCTTGACTAAATCAAGCAAGTGCTAAACTTTAAGTGGTGGCTCTTGCTGAAACTTCAATTAATGCAGATGGATTTAAATGTTGAACTGTTAAGTCTAATAATATTTGACTAGATTAAGGCAGGAACAAATCTTCTCATGTCTCTAAAGATCTGGTCTCAATACTGAATAAATGCAGTAAAGTATAGTATATACTATAGTATACAGTATAGCTTATGTTTAATTTATGTCTATATTTTAAATTTTTTTGGTTTTAATAATTGCTAGCTTTTGCTGACAATCAAAAAAATGAGTGAGGCATTTTTAGACTGAAACATTTAACTATACTTTCTTGACCAAAAAAAGAAAGGGTAAAATTAGAAAAAAATACTGTTAGTTATTAACCTCAGAATTCCTGCTCAAGACCAGTGCTTTATGAACTTGTGATAGAACTGGAAATTTGTCTTACTTTATTCAGTTAGGTACATTCACTGTTCAACTTCTGAAGAATAGTATAACAAAATAAAGCCAGGAAGGGAGGAGATAAGTCTAAGAGTAAAAACAAAGCACACGTAAATTGCAAACAATTAGATTCCTACCAGATGCAGCTTTTGAAAAATGAAAACAATAATTTAAAACACTCTTAGAAAAGTCAACTGCATTTTGTATTTGTCTGATGTTTGTCTAGATGCTTAGAATCCCCTGCCACTGCTGTCTTCCAGAGATACTACCTGGAGATACTGTGTAGAAAAAGTACACTTCTGTTTACGTTGTTGCCTTTTTAATCCTGATAGAACTGTGCAAACATTTAGTCACAAAATTGCAAGGGTATTTCCCAGTGCAAAGTTTGCACAACCTATTAGTCCCAATAAGGCGAGCTAAAGGGGGAATGGGATCAACTGGAGTCGAGTACTCTAAGAGTAAGAAAGAGGAAGGCACCATTCCATTCTGTTGTGTTTGATGGGTGCTGTTTGGAGATATGATCCTCATCTTCCATAAGCCTATGGCCTGAAGCAAAGAAAGATCATCATTTTGGTCATTGAGTGATATATCCCAACAATCTACCCCAGAATATTTCACAGTCCATTATACTCCATAAACATGTCATGGGGATTCATCTCAATCACATTACAAAAACATTCTAAGGGTGAAAGTGATTTACTTTGCAAAGAGCCATTGGTCACATCACTTGGCTTTAATAGAAATATACTATTATGACTGCTGGTGCCATCTAACACACCAAGCTCTGGAGTTTCAATCTGACGCCCTTTGGTGCTTATCGCTGGCATCATCCAGAAGCTGCATCTGATGCCAAGCTTGGTCATGCAGAGAATGTAAATTTAAAGAGCCATTTTCATTTATAACAAACAAATCCAGCTGGGAACACAGCTGTTAAGTGGAAAAGAGAAGCAACATTTCCTGCTACCTGGGAAGGTCTAATTATAAAACCACCCAGAAAAAGGCTCAAAATTCATAAATGAACGAGTCCACCATCAACATGCATTTGACGTAAAATGACAAAGTTAAAATTTTAAGCACACATTACAGAAGAATGGGAAATATGTATGTTTTAAGTGAAGCTTTGATTTTAGCATAGTTTCTCAGCTTATCTATATGCATACATGAATCTAAATATTCTATGGCTCAGACCTGAAATATGTGAATTATCTTTCTTTGCACTTCTTTTCCGGTTTTCATCATTGATACACAAGAAAAAACATGCAAGCAAGCAAGGCATGGGAAAACAGAAACATTATCTGAAATCTGGGTACAATAACAATTCATTTTAATAACTATGGGAGATAGATGTATTTCCATGTGCAACCTCTGCAACTGTCCCTATAATTTTGGAGAGATGACATAAGAGATTAGTTATGGTATTTTGTTCATAGATGTCCTTTCTTCAAAACATGTGACCTTGTGAAAAGAAGTAATCTTGATTAAATGATTTGATCTAACAGCTTAGCTGGCCAGCTCCTATTCATCATACCTCACAGGCTGCTAGATATGCCAGTCCTGGCTCCTATAGCTTACCCCAGATTCCTAATGGAAGGCCTGCATACTGATTTCTTCCTTCAACCCACTGTCTCCTTTGAGGTTTAGTCTTTTAATGTTCTGAAACATATCTTGGACTAATACATGATATGTATATTTAAAATATGTTTCTATATTTTAGAGCTCTGTGTCTTCACGTCTGAGCATGGGATCAGCACATCACAGAAGAAGTATTTCACAGTCACTAATTAGATTTGACTTCAGAATCACTTCATTTTACATTTTACCTCATTTTTACATTTTTACATTTACCTCATAACATCCATGAAAGTTCTTCTAACCCCCACCATAGGCCTTGGAGCCCTTATGAAGAGTAAACTTGAAAAGCTGTTGGTTTTTTTTTTTCAAATCATAAATTGAATTTGGGGATCTAAATTATAATTTCATGACTTTCTTTCAACTTATCTAATTCTTTTCTTCTTGGCAGTAGAGAAAAAGTTCATATTCTAACTAAACTTTCATGGCTTTCTCTAATGGAAATGTATTTTGCATAATGAAATCATGTTTGAATTTTACCTAACAAATATCTGGGGAAATGAGTTAATTCAAGGAAAAAATATTTCACAACTAACTGCTCATCCTGGCATACGTGTTTTGTCTTGATGTCATTCACAAGCCCGTTAAACTTTCCTGTGCTTAGAGCTAACTGAGAGCTCACCTGTGGCAAAATACTTCTACATAAGTCATATTGAGAAATGAGTATTCAAATTATGCTCCTAGAAATCTATTCCTTAATTAAATATGTATTTCCAAAAGACACTTGAATAATTAAAACAAACAAGTGTATTGTTCTTAAAGAGAATTTTGCAAAGAGAATTATGACTACATATCAAAAAGAAAGTACCGATGTTACTAGTAGGTAGAACTTATTATATGGAACTGATCTGGATATACTGTTTCTTCTTTATTGTGTGTAACTGCCCACAGTTACGTTGAAAGGGTTACCATGCTATCTGGAAGGAAAGCTGAGGATAGAATGGAAGTGGCATGGAGGTCCTTGATCTACTTGGAGTGAAGTTTAGTACATGGAGATAAGAACGGATCAATTCGCATTCTTCTGCTTGCTGACCTCCAATTGATCCAGCACCATTTGGTGAAAAGGCTATCTTTTTTCCACTGGATGTTTTTGGCTCCTTTGTCGAAGATCAAGTGACCATAGGTGTGTGGATTCATTTCTGGATCTTCAATTCTATTCCATTGGTCTACTTGTCTGTCACTGTGCCAATACCATGCTGGTTTTTTTGTTTTTTTTTTGTTTGTTTTGTTTTGGTTTTGGTTTTGGTTTTGGGTTTTTTTTGGTGTTCATGTATCTCTTTCTTTTTTTTTTTTATTTTTTTATTTACATTGCAAATGATTTCCCCTTTTCTGGGTCTTCACTCCCCGCAAGTCCCATAAGCCCTCTTCCGTCCCCCTATTCTTCCATCCACCTCTTCCCACTTCCCTGTTCTGGAATTCCCCTATATTCTTGCACTGAGTCTTTCCAGAACCAGGGCCCACTCCTCCATTCTTTTTGGACCTCATTTAATTTGTGGATTATGTCCTGGGTATTCAAAGTTTCTAGGCTAATATCCACTTATCAGTGAGTGCATACCATGATTGATCTTTTGAGACTGGGTTACCTCACTTAGTATGATGTTCTCCAGCTCTTACCATGCAGTTTTTAACACTATTGCTCTGTAGTATTGCTTGAAGTCAGAGATACTGATTCCCCCAGAATTTCTTTTGTTGTTGAGAATAGTTTGAGCTATCCTGGGTTTCTTGTTATTCCAGATGAATTTGAGAATTGCTTTTTCTAACTCTGTGAAGAACTGAGTTGGCATTTTGATGGGGATTACATTGAATCTGTAGATCGCTTTTGGCAAGATGGCCATTTTAACTATATTAATCCTGCCGATCCACGAGCATGGCAGATTTTTCCATTTTCTGAGGTCTTCTTCGATTTCCTTCTTCAGAGACTTGAAGTTCTTGTCATATAGATCTTTCACTTGTTTGGTTAGAGTCACACCAAAATACTTTATATTGTTTGTGAATACTACTCAGCAATTAGAAACAATGAATTCACAAAATTTTTAGGCAAATGGTTTGATCTGGAAAATATCATCCTAAGTGAGGTAACCCAATCACAAAAGAATACACATGGAATGCAATCTCTGGTAAGTGGATATTAATTAGCCCAGAAGCCCTGAATACCCAAGGCACAAATTGCATAACAAATGACTCCCATGAAGAAGTATGGAGAGGGTCCTGATCCTAGAAAGGATTGATCTAGCATGGGAAGGGAATATAAGGACAGAGAATAAGGAGGGAGGTGGTTGGAGATGGGATGGAGAGAAGAAGGTTTATTTGACATATGGGGAGGGGGGATCCGGGAAAGGGGAAATCATTTGGAATGTAAACAAAGAATATAGGAAATAAAATATTTAAAAAAAAAAAAGATTGGAAGTGGCAGGAGAAATGTGAAGCCAAGACAAATTTCCAGCTCAAGTGGGTCTCCAAATATATCTAGGCAGGGCGGGGGAGGGGGCATTGGGGGGAACCCTTCTTGGAAAGGCTGGAAAGTCTTGCAGAACCTGTTTGCTTGCTGAGCTGGTAGCTAGTGTCAGGTGGCTAGTGCCTCTCAGGAAACTGCAGGTCCCTGGAGAACAATGGGCTTCACCTTGGTCTGAGTGCTGCACCCTAGGTGGAGCAGGATTATGGTTAGAAAAGGAATTCCCCATCAAAGGCTGGGAGAGGAACTTCACCTTGGTTAAAGTCAAGTTCCTGCCAGGTGGCATAGCACCTTAATTCAGCTCTCTACAATTGTGCTCACAAAAAACTTTATGAAGCACAATTTTCAGAGTATGGCTTGATAGGCAAGAGAGTATACCTATTAACTTTGTCTGCAAATTTATTATTAGTTTCTCTCTCTAAAGCCATACCATCTTAAGTTCTCTCTAGTAGGAAGAACTCAACATCTCTTCAAGATGAGGGCTCACTAAGGCAAGGATTGTTAGGCTCAGAATTTTATGGCGAGTAAAGTATTTTAGAACATTGCTCATAACATTGTGGGTGAACACATAGGTTTTTCTCATAATTGCACTCATTAAATTCATGAGAGCTACAAAAAGATTCCAGAGCACTTATGCAAAATAGTGATGAAAAGTTTTGAAGTCACTGTTTTAGAGGTGATTGTAGGGGTAATCTTTCTGTGTACTATGCAGAAGTTGTGTTATTCAAATGCAGAATTCTATACTGGCACAGTTGAGTACAGGCTGGACTTTGGTATTGTTATTTTATGAAACATCATCTGTCTCAGTGTTTTGTAAACATTCTTCCCCATCACACTCTGATTGGTCAATAAAGAGCAGATTCAGCCTATGACTGGATGGAGAAGATAGGAAGGGTGAACATAAAATCTGAGCCCAGGGTCCCAGTTAGAAAGAGGTAGGAAAAGAACCACAAAAAAGAAAGAGAAGAGGCGACCATGAGGTACAAGAGGAATTAGGATGGACAGGTTGCCAAGGTTGCAGCCATGAGGACTTATATGGATCAGAGCAAGCCAGGTCAAGACTCAAACTGCAAGTAACACCGGGGCCTGTCGCTGCAATGTAATTAGATTAGAAGGTTAGAATAGCTTAGAACCTGCCCAGCAATAGTGCTTCCAGCTTGCTAATAAACTTAATAGCTCTGCATGGCATTCAGGACCTAGAAGGGGCTAAAGAAGGCATACATGTGCCCTATATTTATACAGTAACAAAGGGAGCATAGCAGCCCCCCTCCCCCAAATACATGTGAAGGTGATGTTGATGGAAATGAAGTGAGCAGCAGGGGTTCCCTATCTGTGGAACTAATCAAGTAACTGGAAAGAAACAAAATGCTCATATTCTACTACATAGAACTCTGAAATATTATCGAAGTTCTGTACCAGTTCGTAGAATCAGCATCTATAGTGCTGTGATCCTGAATGTGCCCCATCTCAGAAACTGGACAGCAATTGGGTGGAACATGATCATGTAGTTGAGAAAAGCAACTGATTCTTGGGAAGTAGACTAGCTTGATAGCATTCACGCTGAACTCTGGGTTCACCTTGCTCCCTCCCCTCCAACATTGTGGAGGCCTTGCAAATACCAGCACCCATTTTCTCGCAATTGGCATAAATTCATTGGGTTTTGTCTGAAATAAATTTCCACTACATGTAAGCACAGTTGTCTTTATCCATCTCTGCTCATCATGATCACATAGGTTGGCTCAATAACTTACGTATTGTATATAGTACAGCAATAAATATTGATGTACAAGGATCTAAATGCTAAGCCATCATGAAGCACTGTGTGTACAAATCCAGGAATGGTATAGCTTGGGCATGTGGTTGCTCTCCTTTTGATATTTTGAGAAATTTCTCTCTTGATTTCTATACTGGCTAGACAGCTTGGCATATTATATTAATTAAGCCAGTGTCAAAAAATATAAGTATTTACATACATATAAAAATACATTCATACGTACATACACACTCATACATTGCATGTAGAGAGCAGAGCTCTAACCAGTTTACATACATACACAAGAATGCATTTTGTGGACAGATGGAGCAAAACTCCAACTACTTTAGTTTTTTCTCTTAGCCCTTTTACATCATCTAAGACAAAATTACCTGTGGATGCTAACATGTGCTTGCAAAGACGAGCCTGGTATGGCTGTCCTCTGAGAGGCTCTGCCAGTACCTGACTAAGACCTGACTGGACAGTGGGTTGGGGACCCCAATGGAAGAGTTAGGGGAAGGTCTGAAGGAGCTGAAGGGAATTGCAAACTCACAGGAAGAAAAACAGTGTCAATTAACTGGACCCTTCAGAGCTCCCAGGGACTGCACCACCAACCAAAGAGTATACATGGGCCAGTTCATGGCTCCTGCTACATATGTAGCAGAGGATTGCCTTATCTGGCATTAGTGGAAGGGGAGACACTTGGTCCAGTGAAGTGAAGCTTTGATGCCCCAGAGAAGGGAGATGCTAGAAGGATAAGACAGGGGTTGTTGAGTGGGTGGGGGAGCACTCTCTTAGAGGCGAAAGGGAGAGTTATGGGGTGGTGATTCATTTACAGGAGACCAGGAAGAGGGACAGTATTTGAAATTTAAATATGTAAAATAACTTAAAAAATACAAAATTAAAAAAATAAAATACCTGTTCTCTCTAGAGGGGACCAGCTAGGAGCACACAGGGCCTAAGATAAGTGGAGCAGCTGGGACAGAAGTCTTCCCACCTCCATTTGCACTAGGGAGCCAGGAAAGTCCACAGCCTTCTGTGCATAGCCTGCCAGAAGAGAATGATCTCCCAGCAGTGTTTTCACTTCTGAGCATAGAGATGAGATCTCCACCTTCTCTCTGGAGGGGACCAGCTAGGAGCACACAGGGCCTAAGATCAGGGGAGCAGCTGGGACAGAAGTCTTCCTGCCACCATTTGCACCAGGGAGCTGGGAGACTCCACAGCCTTCTGTGCATAGCCCACCAGGAGAGAGAGATCTCCCAGCAGTGCTTTCACTTTTGAACTCAGTGGAGTAAGGACCCAGACTTACAGGCCCACAGGAGGAACAAACACCAGCCAGAGACAATGCCAACTAGCACCAGAGATAACCAGATGGCGAAAGGCAAGCATAAGAACCCTACCAACAGAAACCAAGGCCACATGGCAACATCAGAACCCAGTTCTCCCACCACAGCAAGTTCCAGATACCCCAACACACCAGAAAAGCAAGAGTTGGATATAAAATCGTATCTCATGATGCTGATAGAGGGCTTCAAGAAAGACTTAACAACTCCCATAAAGAAATACAGGAGACCATCCGTCAACAAGTAAAAGCCCTTAAAGAAGAATCACAAAAATCCCTTAAAGAATTATAGGAAAACACAAACAATCAAGTGAAGGAACTGAAAAAAAAACCATCTAGGATCTACAAGTGGAAGTAGAAACAATAAAGAAGTCACAAAGTGAGACATCTCTGGGTTAGAAAACCTTTGAGACAAGGATGGATCAATTCGCATTCTTCTGCAAGCTGACCTCCAGTTGAACCAGCACCATTTGTTGAAAAGGCTACCTTTTTTCCATTGGATGTTTTCAGCCCCTTTGTCGAGGATCAAGTGGCCATAGGTGTGTGGGTTCATTTCTGGATCTTCAATCCTGTTCCATTGATCTGCCTGCCTGTCACTGTACCAATACCGTGCAGTTTTTAACACTATTGCTCTGTAGTATTGCTTGAAGTCAGGGATACTGATTCCCCCAGAATCTCTTTTGTTGCTGAGAATACGTTTACCTATCCTGGGTTTTTTGTTATTCCCGATGAATTTGAGAATTGCTCTTTCTAACTCTGTGAAGAATTGAGTTGGGATTTTGATGGGTATTGCATTGAATCTGTATATTGCTTTTGGCAAAATGGCCATTTTAACTATATTGATCCTGCCGATCCATGAGCATGGGAGGTTTTCCCATTTTTTGAGGTCTTCTTCCATTTCCTTCTATGGAGTCTTGAAGTTCTTTTTTTTTTTTTTAAGTCGATATAATTTTTTATTTACATTTCAAATGATTTCCCCTTTTCAAGCCCCCTACTCCCCGAAAGCCCCATAAGCCCCTTTCTCTTCCCCTGTACTCCCACCGACCCCTTCCCATTTCCCCGTTCTAGTTTTGCCAAATACTGCTTCAGTGAGTCTTTCCAGAACAAGGGGCCACTCCTCCTTTCTTCTTGTACCTCATTTGATGTGTGGGTTATGTTTTGGGTATTCCAGTTTTCTAGGTTAATATCCACTTATTAGTAAGTGCATACCATGATTCACCTTTTGAGTCTGGGTTACCTCACTTAGTATAATGTTCTCTAGCTCCATCCATTTGCCTAAGAATTTCATGAATTCACTGTTTCTAATGGCTGAATAGTACTCCATTGTGTAGATATACCACATTTTTTGCATCCACTCTTCTGTTGAGGGATACCTGGGTTCTTTCCAGCATCTGGCAATTATAAATAGGGCTGCTATGAACATAGTAGAGCACGTATCCTTATTACATGGTGGGGAATCCTCTGAGTATATGCCCAGGAGTGGTATAGCAGGATCTTCTGGAAGTGAGGTGCCCAGTTTTCGGAGGAACCTCCAGACTGCTTTCCAGAGTGGTTGTACCAATTTGCAACCCCACCAGCAGTGGAGGAGTGTTCCTCTTTCTCCACACCCTCTCCAACACCTGCTGTCTCCTGAATTTTTAATCTTAGCCATTCTGACTGGTGTAAGGTGAAATCTCAAGGTTGTTTTGATTTGCATTTCCCTAATGACTAATGAAGTTGAGCATTTTTTAAGATGCTTCTCCACCATCCGAAGTTCTTCAGGTGAGAATTCTTTGTTTAACTCTGTACCCCATTTTTTAATACGGTTGTTTGGTTTTGTGGAGTCTAACTTCTTGAATTCTTTATATATATTGGATATTAGCCCTCTATCTGATGTAGGATTGGTGAAGATCTTTTCCCAATTTGTTGGTTGCCGATTTGTCCTCTTGATGGTGTCCTTAGCCTTACAGAAACTTTGTATTTTTATGAGGTCCCATTTGTCAATTCTTGCTCTTAGAGCATACGCTATTGGTGTTCTGTTCAGAAACTTTCTCCCTGTACCGATGTCCTCAAGGGTCTTCCCCAGTTTCTTTTCTATTAGCTTCAGAGTGTCTGGCTTTATGTGGAGGTCCTTGATCCATTTGGATTTGAGCTTAGTACAAGGAGACAAGGATGGATCAATTCGCATTCTTCTGCATGCTGACCTCCAGTTGGACCAGCACCATTTGTTGAAAAGGCTATCTTTTTTCCATTGGATGTTTTCAGCCTCTTTGTCAAGGATCAAGTGGCCATAGGTGTGTGGGTTCATTTCTGGATCTTCAATCCTATTCCATTGATCCTCCTGCCTGTCACTGTACCAATACCATGCAGTTTTTACTACTATTGCTCTGTAGTATTGCTTGAAGTCAGGGATACTGACTCCCCCAGACTTTCTTTTGTTGTTGAGAATAGTTTTAGGTGTCCTGGGTTTTTTTTTTTGTTTTTTTTTTTTGTTTTTTTTGTTTTTTTTTTTTGTTCCAGATGAATTTGATAATTGCTCTTTCTAACTCTGTGAAAAATTGAGTTGGGATTTTGATGGGTATTGCATTGAATCTGTATATTGCTTTTGGCAAAATGGCCATTTTAACTATATTGATTCTACCGATCCATGAGCAAGGGAGGTTTTCCCATTTTTTGAGGTCTTCTTCCATTTCCTTCTTCAGAGTCTTGAAGTTCTTGTCATACAGATCTTTCACATGTTTGGTAAGAGTCACCCCAAGATACTTTATACTGTTTGTGGCTATTGTGAAGGGGGTCATTTCCCTAATTTCTTTCTCAGCCTGCTTATCCTTTGAGTATAGGAAGGCCACTGATTTGCTTGAGTTGATTTTATAACCTGCCACTTTGCTGAAGTTGTTTATCAGCTGTAGGAGCTCTCTAGTGGAGTTTTTTTGGGTCACTTAGGTAGACTATCATGTCGTCTGCAAATAATGATAGTTTGACTTCTTCCTTTCCAATTTGTATCCCTTTGACCTCCTTATGTTGTCGATTTGCCTGAGCTAGTACCTCAAGTACAATATTGAAAAGATAAGGAGAAAGGGGGCAGCCTTGTCTGGTCCCTGATTTCAGTGGGATTGCTTCAAGTTTCTCTCCATTTAGTTTGATGCTGGCTACCGGTTTGCTGTATATTGCTTTTACTATGTTTAGGTATGGGCCTTGAATTCCTGTTTTCTCCAAGACTTTAAGCATGAAAGGATGCTGAATTTTGTCAAATGCTTTTTCAGCATCCAATGAAATGATCATGTGGTTTTTTTCTTTGAGTTTGTTTATGTAGTGGATTGCATTGATGGATATACGTATATTGAACCAACCCTGCATTTCCGGGATAAAGCCTACTTGATCATGGTGGATGATCATTTTGATGTGTTCTTGGATTCAGTTGTCAAGAATTTTATTGAGTATTTTTGCATCGATGTTCATAAGGGAAATTGGTCTGAAGTTCTCTTTCTTTGTTGGATCTTTGTGTGGTTTTGGTATCAGCATAATTGTGGCTTCATAGAAGGAATTGGGTAGTGTTCCTTCTGTTTCTATTTTGTGGAATAGTTTGAAGATTATTGGTGTTAGGTCTTCTTTGAAGGTCTGATAAAATTCTGCACTGAAACCATCTGGTCCTGTGCTTTTTTTGGTTGGAAGACTTTCTATGACTCCTTCTATTTCTTTAGGGGTTATGGGACTGTTTAGATGATCTATTTCGTCCTAATTTAATTTTGGTATTTGGTATGTATCAAGGAGATTGTCCATTTCCTCCGGATTCTCCAGTTGTGTTGAGTAAGATCTGATGTGTTCTTGTAGTAGGATCTGATGATTTTTTGGATGTGCTCTTGTAGTAGGATCTGATGATTTTTTGGATTTCCTTGTCTCCTTGTACTAAGCTCAAATCCAAATGGATCAAGGACCTCCACATAAAGCCAGACACTCTGAAGTTAATAGAAAAGAAACTGGGGAAGACCCTTGAGGACATTGGTACAGGGAAAAAGTTTCTGAACAGAACACCAATAGTGTATGCTCTAAGATCAAGAATTGACAAATGGGACCTCATAAAATTACAAAGTTTCTGTAAGGCAAAGAACACCATCAAAAGGACAAATCATCAACCAACAAATTGGGAAAAGATCTTTACCAATCCTACATCAGATAGAGGGCTAATATCCAATATATATAAAGAACTCAAGAAGTTAGACTCCAGAAAACCAAACAACCCTATTAAAAAAATGGGGTACAGAGTTAAACAAAGATTTCTCACCTGAAGAACTTCGGATGGCAGAGAAAGATCTTAAAAAAATGTTCAACTTTGTTAGTCATCAGGGAAATGCAAATCAAAACAACCCTGAGATTTCACCTTACACCAGTCAGAATGGCTAAGATTAAAAATTCAGGAGACAGCAGGTGTTGGAGAGGATGTGGAGAAAGAGGAACACTCCTCCACTGCTGGTGGGGTTGCAAATTGGTACAACCACTCTGGAAATCAGTCTGGCAGTTCCTCCGAAAACTGGGCACCACACTTCCAGAAGATCCTGCTATACCACTCCTGGGCATATACCCAGAGGATTCCCTACCATGTAATAAGGATACATGCTCTACTATGTTCATAGCAGCCCTATTTATAATTGTCAGATGCTGGAAAGAACCCAGATATCCCTCAACAGAAGAGTGGATGCAAAAAATGTGGTATATCTACACAATGGAGTACTATTCAGCCATCAGAAACAATGAATTCATGAAATTCTTAGGCAAATGGATGGAGCTAGAGAACATCATACTCAGTGAGGTAACCCAGACTCAAAAGATGAATCATGATATGCACTCACTAATAAGTGGATATTAACCTAGAAAACTGGAATACCCAAAACATAATCCACACATCAAATGAGGTACAAGAAGAACTGAGGAGTGGCCCCTTGTTCTGGAAAGACTCACTGAAGAGGTATTTGGCAAAACCAGAACGGGAAAGTGGGAAGGGGTGGGTGGGAGGATAGGGGGAAAGAAGGGGACTTATGGGACTTTCGGGGAGTGGGGGGCTAGAAAAGGGGAAACCTTTGGAAATGTAAATTAAAAAAACTATCGAATAAAAAAAATAAACACAAAGGGGAAAAAAAAAGAAAGCCTTGGACAGAATTCAGGAGTCATAGATACAAGCATCAACAACAGAATACAAGAGATAGAAGAAAGAACCTCAGGTGCTGAAGATACCATAGAAAACCTTGACTCAACAGTCAAAGAAAATGCAAAATGCATAAAGCTGGTAACCAGGAACTCCAGGACACAACAAGAAGACAAAACCTAAGGATTATATGTATAGACTAGAACAAGGATTTACATCATTTTTTTTCTTTTTATCTTTTTTCGAGATAGGGTTTCTCTGTATAGCCCTGGCTGTCCTGGAACTCACTCTGTAGACCAGGCTGGCCTTGAACTCAGAAGTCTGCCTGTCTCTGCCCCCCAGAGTGCTGGGATCACAGGCGTGCGCCACTACCGCCTGGCGAGGATTTACATCTTAAAGGCCTAGTAAATATAGCAAAATTGTAGAAGAAAACTTCCCTAACCTAGAGAAAGAGATGCCCATGAACATACAAGAAGCCTTCAGAACTCCAAAGAGACTGGACCAGAACAGAAAGTCCTCCCGGCACATAATAATCAAAACACCAAATTCACTAAACAAAGTAAGAATATTAAAAGCAGTAAGGGAAAAAGGGCAAGTAACTTATAAAGGCAGACCTATCAGAATCATACCAGAGATGATGAAAGCTTAAAGATACTGGGCAGACTTCATACAGACCCTAAGAGAACACAAATGCCAGCCCAGGCTACTATACCCAGCAAAACTCTCAATCATCATAGATGGAGAAACCATGATATTCCATGATAAAACCAAATTTACACAATATCCATCCTCAGATCCAGCCCTACAAAGGATAATTGATGAAAAATACCAACACAACAAGGGAAACTACACCCTAGAAAAAGCAAGAAAGTAATTTTCTTACAACAAACCCCAAAGAAGATATCCACACAAACATAAAAATAACATCAAAAATAGGAGGAAGCAACAATCATTATTCCCTAATATCTCTTAACAACAATGGATTCAACTCACCAATAAAAGACATAGACTAACAAAATATTTCTCATGTCAATCTTCAATTTTAACAGAAAATGTTTATAAATCCCCTTTTAATTAATTTAGTAATTTTTATGTCTACCATTTTATCTGCATTAATTTTCATGATAATCTTCAATTTTAATATGTCTTTCTATATACTTCCTCTATTTTATCAGATATATTTTCAATGTAAATCTTTGATTTTATCACAAATGTTTATAATTCCACCTTCAATTAATTTAGAAAGAGTTTTTATATCTACCATTTTATATGTAAAATTTTCTATGAAATAGTCAATTTTAACATGTTTGTCTATTTATTTCTTGAATTTTACCAGAAATATTTTCCATGTAAATCTTCAATGTTATCTGAAAATGTTTATAATTCCACCTTTAATCAACTTAGAATTATCTTTATGCCTATCATTTTACCTAGATTATCTCCATGACAATCTTTAATTTTAACATATTTTTCTATAAATTTCTTCAATTTTATCAGAAATATTTTCCATGTAAATCTTCAAATTTATCAGAAAATGTTTACAATTCCACTTTCAATCAACCTAGGAATACTTTTTTTTTTCTCCATCTATGATGACTGAGAGTTTTGCTGGATATAGTAGTTTTAGCTGGCATTTGTGTTCTCTTAGAGTCTGCATGAGATCTGCCCAGGATCTTCTAGCCTTCATAGGATCAGGTGAAAAGTCTGCTGTGATTCTGATAGGTCTTCCTTTATATGTTACTTGGCCTTTTTCTTTTACTGCCTTTAATATTCTTTCTTTGTTTAGTACATTTGGTGTTTTGATTATTATGTGACGGGAAGTATTTCTGTTCTGGTCCAGTCTGTTTGGAGTTCTGTAGGCTTCTTTTATATTCATGGGCATCTCTCTCTTTAGGTTAGGGAAGTTTTCTTCCATAATTTTATTGAAGATATTTGCTGGCCCTTTAAGTTGTAAATCTTCACTCTCATCTATGCCTATAATCCTTAGGTTTGGTCTTCTCATTGTGTCCTGGATTTCCTGGATATTTTGGGTTACAAGCTTTTTGCATTTTGCATTCTCTTTAACTGTTGAGTCCATGGTTTCTATGGTATTTTCATCATCTTAGATTCTTTCTTCCATCTCTTGTATTCTGTTGTTGATATTTGCATCTATGTCCTCTGATTTCTTCCCAAGGCTTTCTATCTCCAAAGTTGTCTCCCTTTGAGTTTTCTTAGTTGTTTTTACTTCTGATTTTATATCCTGGATAGTTTTGCTTAGCACCTTCACTTGCTTGTTTGTGCTTTCCTGTAATTCTTTAAGAGATTTTTGTATTTCCTCTTTCATGACCTCAGCCTGTTGACCAAAGTTCTCCTGTATTTCTTTAGGTGTTTTTTGCATTTCTTCCTTATTGGCTTTTGTGTTCTCCTGAATTTCTTTCAATGATTTTTGTGTTTCCCTTGCAAGGGCTTCTAACTTTTGATCCATTTTCTCCTGAATTTCTTTAAGTATGTCCTTCATGTGTTCCTATACCAGCATCATGACCAGTGATTTTAAATCCAAATCTTGTTTTACTGGTGTGATGGGGTATCCAGGACATGCTGTTAAAGGAGAATTGGGTTCAGATGTTGCCATATTGCCTTGATTTCTGTTAGTGACGTTCCCGCGTTTGCCTTTTGCCATCTAGTTCTCATCTAGTTAGTTGGTCTTGTCAATGCTGGACTCACCAGTGCAAGCTGCCTCTTCCCAGGTGGACTCTGGTGCACAGCTTACCTCCTGTACTGCCTGGAGACAGGGTGCTGTTGCCCAGGCTGTTCAGATCCCGAAGCAGACACCTGAAGGCTCCTGCCAGGGCTGCTGGGTTCACCAGAGCACACTGACTTCTCCCAGCCGGCCTCCCGGAAGCCCCTCTTGCCTCTTGCAGGACCAGGAGATGTGGCGTTGCTACCCAGGCTGATCTGGATCCAGAGCAGAGAGATCTGAGGGCTCCTGCCAAAGGCCTCAGGACTGGAACCAAAGCTCCACCACCAGAGCAAGCTGTGCACTCCCAGACTGCCTCCGGGTGCACACCAGGTCTCCCGCACTTCCTGGAGACCAAGTGCTGTGGCCCAGTCTCAGGAATACTTTTATACCTACCATTATTATATTTATATAAAATGTTCCATGTTAATCTTCAATTCTAACATGTTTTTTCTACATTTTTCTACAATTTTATCAGAAATATTTTCCATGTAAATCTTCAATTCTATGTTTCTATCCCATATTTCAATTAAATTAGCAATGTTATAGAACTCAAGAAGTTAGACTCCTGAAAACCAAACAACCCTATTAAAAAATGGGGTACAGAGTTAAACAAAGAATTCTCACCTGAAGAACTTCTGATGGCAGAGAAGCATCTTAAAAAATGCTCAACTTCATTAGTCATTAGGGAAATGCAAATCAAAACAACCCTGAGATTTCTCCTTACACCAGTCAGAATGGCTAAGATTAAAAATTCAGGAGACAGCAGGTGTTGGAGAAGATGTGGAGAAAGAGGAACACTCCTCCACTGCTGGTGGAGTTGCAAATTGGTACAACCACTCTGGAAATCAGTCTGGCGGTTCCTCTGAAAACTGGGCACCTCACTTCCAGAAGATCCTGCTATACCACTCCTGGGCATATACCCAGAGGATTCCCCACCATGTAATAAGGATACATGCTCTTCTATATTCATAGCAGCCCTGTTTATAATTGCCAGATGCTGGAAAGAACCCAGGTATCCCTCAACAGAAGAGTGGATGCAAAAAATATGGTATATCTACACAGTGGAGTACTATTCAGCCATTAGAAACAATGAATTCATGAAATTCTTAGGCAAATGGATGGAGCTAGAGAACATCATACTAAGTGAGGTAACCCAGACTCAAAAGGTGAATCATGGTATGCACTCACTAATAAGTGGATATTAACCTAGAATACTGGAATACCCAAAACATAATCCACATATCAAATGAGGTACAAGAAGAAAGGAGGAGTGGCCCCTTTTTCTGGAAAGACTCAGTGAAGCAGTATTTGGCAAAACCAGAACGGGGAAGTGGGAAGGGGTGGGTGGGACGACAGGGGGAGAGAAGGGGGGTTATGGGACTTTCGGGGAGTGGGGGGCTAGAAAAGGGGAAATCATTTGAAATGTAAATAAAAAATATATCGAATAAAAAAATTTAGCAATGTTGTACATGTCTACCACTTTACTCTTTAATTTTCCATAAAAATTGTCAATTTTAATGTGTTTATCTGAAATATGTTCCATGTAAATCTTTAATTTTATCAAAAAAGTATTTTTATTTTCCTTTACTTCCCTTGTCAATAAATAAAAACATTTAAAAAATAAAATACCTTTTCTTGCTGTACTATTAAATTCTTAAAAAGAAAACAAAATTATCTCATAGCCACAAGTTAAATGTATGTAAAGGCACCACAAAAACATATTCTTCAAATTAAAACATATTCTCATTGCACAAAATGAAATTATAACAGGATTATTAATTCCCCACTTTTTTTATAACTTACTTCTAACTAAACATTTCTCACCTATCTTTCTCCCCATCAGCTCTTCATAAAACCATAGCAATAATTTTTACATCAGGGATTAACATATTTTAATCAAGCTAAACATACAGTAGCAAGTTTTTCCTATGTTTAGCTGGTGACAATTGGTATTACCAAGAAATAAATCATCTATCTTATATCTTATATTTGAAGTCTTATTCAGCTAAACTGTCTAATCATCCATTCTTTGATATTAAATTCATGTGAAATTAGCTACTTCTTGTTCATGACTTTCCTTTTCATGGTGCACACCAAAATCTGAGATCATATTCTTAGAACTCAGACCCAACTTAGAATAAATATCTTCTTTAATCATTAACTTAATCCAAGCCTGTTTTTCTTCCTAGTACTATTAAGTGCTTGTAGCACACCAAAGTTCACTGCACTCCCCTTCTAACGAAGCAGCCCTCATTATTCTATAAGGAGGGGGCATGGTCTAATCTTGATTCTGACTTTGTTATATCTTTCAGGCCAAACAACTTAAACGATCTTCTTAAACTTTCTATCAACTATCCTAACTTCCTAAAACTATTTAAATCAAATCAGGAATTCCATAAAAATCATTAACTCATCTAAACAATAATATTTTATGAAAGTTCATTTTCATGTTGACCTGCAGGAAGAATCACCCAGTAGAAATAGTTACACCAGGCCATAGTCAGTGAGCATCTCCCCATGCCCAATCACACCATGCCAGATGTATACAACAATGACAAACAATGGTAGCAAGAGGCAGTCCTGGAATGAACGCCTGGGGTTGTGCCTCTCTACACCCATCTCAGCTGTGTAAAATGACAGGAGCTCACTTGCTCACTGCAGTTCCTTCTGCATGGCATCTGCCACTAGCTAGCCAGAGGTTATGATAGCAACACAGTACAGTCTCCGGGATGTATAGCCCTGAAAATAAATAGATACTTTAAAATAATTCCAAAAAGAATGTAAAGCCATAGCTTAACACAGCCACAGAATATGGGAGAAAAAGATTGGAATCATCAGACTGGCCTTTGGAACTGGGTTTCGTCCATACTGAATCCATTTGTGAAATTTGTTCTATGTTAAACTTGTAAAGAAAGCTACCTCATTCAACATCTGTACTTTTCCTATACTTGGAAAGTTTGTTTGTTTGGTTTGTTTGGTTGTTTGTAGACAAGGTCTTATGTACCATTCAAGCTAGGAATTTGCGATGTAGTTCAGGCTAGCTTGTAACTCACAATCCTCCCAAGTACTGGGGCTGTAACCACCACATCCAATGGACCTTTACAGAGAATGGATCATGAGGCAGTATAGTATACAGAACAAGCTAAGGAAACAGTGCTAACAAAACTTGGCCTCAGCCAAGTGATTTCACTTCTTAACATCACAGTCTGTTAATAGTTCTGTTTTTACTTTTTATGTGCTGTGGCATGAAATGATTTATGTGCAGTGACTTTATACAGGAGATACCCATGTTCTCACATCATTTTATCATACTGACAAGCTATTGATGAGTAAAAATTCATATCATCCTCTGTAATAGATCAGTATACTCCACATATCTTTTCCTTTGAAATTTATAAATAAAAACACAACATTATTCCAAGACCTTCTGTTCTTTATATGACAAATAAGTGTTATTCTTTTTGCTTATTGAAGTGAGTATTCAATTTTAGACCTGTATTAGCCTTGCTTGTTAGAATTAGAAGGAATAATTGCTCCTCTGACTCCTGTTGTCGTGGATGAGATATGATTGGTACACTTAATGATTTTGTGAATTCTGAACTCCAAAATGATTCCTATATATCCATAATTAGAGATTCAAATAAACACAAGATGCCCATATAATTTTGGCTTCAGCTGCAGAGAAAAATCATTGAGGCAAACTAAGAATAAATTGGATGTTAAGAGTTCAGGCAGAGAAAATAATCTATGGATGAAAAAATTCTAAATCATTTTCTAATTATTCCTATTGAGTCGTTTTTCTGTTGTATAAATAAAGAATCAGAATAATAGGAAAAGCAGGAAACCTTTTAGTTGGCTGGATAAAAACTGTTAGATTATAGAAAACCTAGGAATACAACATAGGACTGCAGATATGAATCAATAGTGGAATATTTACTTAGCATGCAAAAGGCCCTGGGATTAATCTCCAGTATAAAACCACCAAACAGATAGCAAGTACATGAAAATACTCTCGCATATCTGAGAAATAGCCTACCCAAGCTACAAAATATCCAATAATACAGAGGCCTAATATGGCTGTCTTCAGTGGGAGAGGGAATGGGAAGTAGGACATCTGAACTGTAAAAAACTAAAAGTAATTTTAAAAAATGAAAAAGAATTTTCTCTTGGGGAATTATTACCAGTTTCTCTTGAATTCTATAATTCATGCAGTATCATTGACCACTGGTGTGGCTTCTATAGAAGATGCATATATGCCTATACCATGTAGAGAACTATCATAGGGAAATCTATGATAATCAAATAATAACTACTGTGATTAGGGCTTGTGGAAGAAATCAGACCTGTTAGCAAACCCCTATTTTATTGTTTCTTGGCAGCTTTTTCCTTGAAGATGTTACTTAATTTAAGTGTCAAAGTTCACATCTAGAAAGTATTTATTGGATGGACCTCATAGGATTTTAGAAAGGACTATAGATCCCAATGCATGCAAATTGCTAGGCCTAAATCTTCTGGGGGAGGTGTGTTCAAAGATTGTTTGTAATGTTTATTACTGCTGCTTCAGAAAAGGGTAGTAAATGAAAATCAGAGGATGTAAGTGACAGTAGCTATTTCACTAATTGGTACTGATTGGCTAATGTTTAAACTGTTTGTACAAAATAAAGCTAAACATAATTAGAAAATAATTGATGGTCTTCTGTTTGAACTATTTACAAGTTGATTTTCTAATCTTTAAAGGTTAAGTAAGCCTCTAAACAAGTGATATCACTTATATGAGCTGGATGGCTCTATGTCCATGGAGCTCTTGGGTGGACAGGCAGATAAGTCTGGGACTTGCTATTCTACAAGATTAGTGGCTGGCTCAGTCTTGTAACAGAATCTCCTGCAAAGATTTCCAGGACATGTGTGAGACATAATCTACTTGTGTTTCAAAGATTAAAACATACCTGTGGTAAATGAACACACATGGTGGAGAAACCTCTGGTGGTTTGTAATTGAGTTTGGGGAGACTGACTGGGATATTTGTGAAATGAAATGAAAGCTAGATGTCAATTTGTGAGTATATTACCAGTCTTGGGCTTGGTAACTCACTATGTACTAAGGCAGCTAGGGTCAAGGGTGACTCAATTATCTAGAGGGGCTTAAGAGAGTCTAGAATGTTCTTCAGGGGCTCAATCTCCATGAGACACAATCAGATTAGAGGGGAAATCTTTCAAATTGATTAATTGAAATTTGCAAGATTAAAGAAAAATGTAAATGTAAATACTTTGACAAAAGCTAGCACAATATATAAGGAAAGGGTTGGGATGTAGTTCAGTGGTAGAACAAGTCCTGTTATTTTTTTTTATTCAGTATAGCTATATTCTTTATTTACCTTTCAAATGATTTCCTCCTTTCTTGGAGCCCCATTCCCTGAAGGTTCCATAAGCCCTCTTCCCTCCCCCTGTTCCCAAATCACCCCCTTTCCATTTCCCTGCCCTGGTATTCCCCTACACTGCTGCACTGCCTTTCCAGGACCAGGGGCCTCTCCTTCCTTCTTCTTGGGAATCATTTGATATGTGAATTGCTTCATGGGTATTCCGAGCTTCTGGGCTAATATCCGCTTATCAGCGAGTGCAAACCATATGTGTTCTTTTGTTATTGGGTCACCTCACTCAGGATGACATTTTCCAGTGCCACCCACTTGCCTAAGAATTTCATGAATTCATTGTTTTTAATAGCTGAGTAGTATTCCATGGTGTAAATATACCACATTTTCTGTATCCACTCCTCCATTGAGGGACATCTGGGTTCTTTATAGCTTCTGGCTATTATAAATAGGGCTGCTAAGAACACAGTGGAGCATGTGCCCTTATTACATGCTGGGGAATCCTCTGGGTTTATGCCCAGGAGTGGTATAGCAAGGTCCTCTGGTAGTATCATGCCCAGTTTTCTGAGGAACCGCCAGACTGATTTTCAGAGTGCTTGTACCAGCTTGAAACCCCACCAGCAGTAGAGGAGTGTTCCTCTTTCTCCATATCTTCACCAGCACCTGTTTCCTCCTGACCTCCTGAGTTTTTGTTCTTAGCCATTCTGACCGGTGTGAAGTGAAATCTCAGGGTTGTTTTGATTTGCATTTCCCTGATGACTAAGGATGTTGAACATTTCTTTTTTTTTTCATTTTTATTTTTATTTATTTATATTTTTTATTTACATTGCAAATGATTTCCCCTTTTCTGGGTCCCCACTCCCCACAAGTCCCATAAACCCTCTTCCGTCCCCCTATTCTTCCATCTACCCCTTCCCACTTCCCTGTTCTGGAATTCCCCTATACTCTTGCACTGAGTCTTTCCAGAACCAGGGGCCACTCCTCCATTCTTTTTGGAAATCATTTAATTTGTGGATTATGCCCTGGGTATTCAAAGTTTCTAGGCTAATATCCACTTATCAGTGAGTGCATACCATGATTGATCTTTTGAGACTGGGTTACCTCACTTAGTATGATGTTCTCCAGCTCCATCCATTTGTCTAAGAATTTCATGAATTAATTTTTCTAATGGCTGAATAGTACTCCATTGTGTAAATATACCACATTTTTTGTATTCATTCCTCCATTGAAGGACATCTAGGTTCTTTCCAGCTTCTGGCTATTACAAATAGGGCTGCTATGAACATAGTGGAGCATGTGTCCTTATTGCATGCTGAAGAATCCTCTGGATATATGCCCAGTAGTGGTATAACAGGGTCCTCAGGAAGTGACATGCCCAGTTTTCTGAGGAACCGCTGCAATCCCACCAGCAGTGGAGGAGTGTTCCTCTTTCTCCACATCCTCGCCAACACCTGCTGTCTTCTGAGTTTTTGACCTTAGCCATTCTGACTGGTGTGAGGTGAAATCTCAGGGTTGTTTTGATTTGCATTTCCCTAATGATTAATGATGTTGAACATTTCTTAAGGTGTTTCTCAGCTCTCCGAAGTTCTTCATGTGAAAATTCTTTGTTTAGCTCCGTACCCCACTTTTTAATGGGGTTATTTGGATCTCTGGGTTCTACTTTCTTGAGTTCTTTGTATATATTAGATTTTAGCCCTCTGTCGGATTTAGGGTTGGTGAAGATTCTTTCCCAGTCTGTTGGTTGACATTTTGTCCTTTTGACGGTGTCCTTTGCCTTACAGAAACTTTGTAGTTTTATGAGGTCCCATTTGTCAATTCTTGATCTTAGAGCATAAGCTATTGGTGTTCTATTCAGGAACTTTTCCCCTGTGCCCATGTCTTCCAGGGTCTTCCCAAGTTGTTTTTTTTTTTTTCAATTAGTTTCAGTGTGTCAGGTTTTATGTGGAGGTCCTTGATCCATTTGGAGTTGAGCTTGTATCCAAATTAACAAAATTAGAAATGAAAATGGAGATATCACAACAGAAACCGAGGAAATTCAAAAAATCATCAGATCCTACTACAAAAACCTGTACTCAACACAACTGGAGAATCTGGAGGAAGTGGACATTTTCTTAGACAGATACCAATTACCAAAATTAAACCAGGATCAAATAGACCATCTAAACAGATCAATAACCCCTAAAGAAATAGTAGGGGTCATAGATAGGCTTCCAACCAAAAAAAGCACAGGACCAGATGGTTTCAGTGCAGAATTGTATCAGACCTTCAAAGAAGACTTAACACCAATACTCTTCAAACTCTTCCACCAAATAGAAACAGAAGGAACACTACCCAACTCCTTCTTCGAAGCCACTATTACACTGATACCAAAACCACACAAAGACCCAACTAAGAAAGAGAATTTCAGGCCAATTTCCCTTATGAATATCGATGCAAAAATACTAAATAAAATTCTTGCCCACCGAATCCAAGAACACATCAAAATGATCATCCACCATGATCAAGTAGGCTTCATCCCAGGGATGCAGGGATGGTTCAATATAAGGAAATCCATAAATGCAATCCACTACATAAACAAACTCAAAGAAAAAAACCACATGATCATTTCATTAGATGCTGAAAAAGCATTTGACAAAATTCAGCATCCTTTCATGCTAAAAGTCTTGGAAAGGACAGGAATTCAAGGCCCATATCTAAACATAGTAAAAGCAATATACAGCAAACCGGTAGCCAACATCAAACTAAATGGAGAGAAACTTGAAGCAATCCCACTAAAATCAGGGACTAGACAAGGCTGCTCCCTCTCTCCATATCTTTTCAATATAGTTCTTGAAGTCCTAGCTAGAGCAATTAGACAATAGAAGGAAGTCAAAGAGATACAAATTGGAAAGGAAGAAGTCAAATTATCACTATTTGCAGATGATATGATCGTATACTTAAGTGACCCTAAAAACTCTACTAGGGAACTCCTACAGCTGATAAACAACTTCAGCAAAGTGGCTGGCTACAAAATCAATGCAAGCAAATCAGTAACCTTTATATATTCAAAGGATAAGCAGACTGAGAAAGAAATTAGGGCAACGACCCCCTTCACAATAGCTACAAACAACATAAAGTATCTTGGGGTGACTCTAACCAAACAAGTGAAAGACCTATATGACAAGAACTTCAGATCTCTGAAGAAGAAAATCAAAGATCTCAGAAAATGGAAAAACCATCCATGCTCGTGGATTGGCAGGATTAATATAGTTAAAATGGCCATCTTGCCAAAGGCAATCTACAGATTCAATGCTATTCCCATAAAAATCCCAACCCAGTTCTTCATAGAGCTAGAAAGAGCAATTCTCAAATTCATCTGGAATAACAAAAAACCCAGGATAGCTAAAACTATTCTCAACAGTAAAAGAACTTCAGGGGGATTCAATATCCCTGACTTTAAACTCTACTACAGAGCAATAGTGATAAAAACTGCATGGTATTGGTACAACATCAGGCAAGCGGATCAATGGAATAGGATTGAAGACCCAGAAATGAATCAACACACCTATGGTCACTTGGTCTTCGGCAAAGGGGCTGAAAGCATTCAGTGGAAAAAAGATAGTCTTTTCAACAAATGGCGCTGGTTCAGTTGGAGGTCAGCATGCAGAAGAATGCGGATGTTGAACATTTCTTTAGGTGCTTCTCAGCCATTTGATATTCCTCAGATGAAAATTCTTTGTTTAGCTCTGTGCCCTATTTTTTTAATAGGGTTATTTAACTCTCTGGAGTCTCCCTTCTTCAGTTCTTTGTATATCTTGGATATTAGCCCTCTGTAGAATGTAGGCTTGGTTAAGATCTTTTCCCAATTTGTTGGTTGCCATTTTGTTCTTTTGACAGTGCCCTTTGCCTTACAGAAACTTTGTAATTTTATGAGGTCCCATTTGTCAATTCTTGATCTTAGAGCATAAGCGATTGGTGTTTTGTTGAGGAAATTTTCTCCTGTGCCCATGTCCTCAAGGGTCTTCCCTAGTTTCTTTTCTATTAGTTTCAGTGTGTCTGGTTTTATGTGGAGGTCCTCGATCCACTTGGACTTGAGTTTAGTACAAAGGGATAAGAATGGATCAATTTGTATTCTTCTGCATGCTGACCTCCAGTTGAACCAGCACCATTTTTGAAAAGGCTATCTTTTTTACACTGGATGGTTATAGCTCCTTTGTCAAAGATCAACTGACCATAATTGTGTGGGTTCATTTCTGGGTCTTCAATCCTATTCCATTGATCTACCTCCCTGTCAGGGTAGCAAAACCATGTAATTTTTAACACTATTGCTCTGTAGTACTGCTTGAGGTCTGGGATTCTGATTCCTCCAGAAGTTCTTTTACTGTTGAGAATAGTTTTAGCTATCCTGGGTTTTTTGTTATTCCAGATGAATTTGAGAATTGCTCTTTCTAACTCTATGAAGAATTGAGTTGAGATTTTGATGGGGATTGCATTGAATCTGCATAAGGTTTGAAGTTCCTGTCATACAGATCTTTTACTTGTTTGGAGAGTCACACCATGATACTTTATATTGCTTGTGGATATTGTGAAGGGTGTCATATCCCTAATTTCTTTCTCAGCCTGTTTATCCTTTGAGTATAGGAAGGCTACTGATTTGCTTGAGTTAATTTTATATCCAGTCACTTTGCTGAAGTTGTTTATCCGCTGTAGGAGTTCTATGGTGGAGTTTTTTGGGTGGCTTAAATATACTATCATATCATCTGCAAATCATTTCATTAGATGCTGAGAAAGCATTTGGCAAAATTCAGCATCCTTTCATATTAAAGGTCTTGGAAAGAACAGGAATTCAAGGCCCATACCTAAACATATTAAAAGCAATATACAGCAAACCAGTAGCCAACATCAAATTAAATGGAAAGAAACTTGAAGCAATTCCACTAAAAGCAGGGACTAGACAAGGCTGCCCTCTCTGTTCATACTTAGTCAATATAGTACTTGAAGTTCTAAGTAGAGCAATTAGACAACAAAAGGGGGCCAAAGGGATACAAATTGGAAAGGAAGAACAAGCCCTGTTATGTATAAGGGCTTTTGATTGATCCCAGCTACTACAGAAAACAGAAAAATAGAATAGCTAGCAATATTGCAAAGCACACTTCTGTAGTAACAAAAGTTCTTCTAAGTGAGCATTATAGGAACCACAGATAATTGATTGATTCTCCTGCATTTTCATGATCAGCCAGCCCCTGCAATTGTCTGTGGTGCTAAGACTTAGTAGTAGCTCAATAGCTCTCCAAGTGTAGTCATCAGAAGGTAGTCTGAGTAGTACCTGGAAATCCATTAGAGATGGGAATTCTCTATCTTTATCTCACAACATTGTGTTCTTTCTATCTCAGCTGAATCTCTATGTGATTCTGATGCAGTCTCAGTTTAAGAACCACTGATATATTGGTTACAGTGGCAGATAAGCAGAGGATGACCAGGAAGGTATCCAGAGATGTTCCAAAGACTTTCCTGGCAAAATGTGTGAAACAGTGCTAATATTTGCAATGGAAGTTAATGTAAAAATTAGAAGAAACTATGTATCCATGCTCTAGCTAGTGATATTTTGATGAAAGACAGGCCTTATATATAGTATGTATTATATATATACATACATATATATATACATGTCATATTTAAAATTGTATGTATGTATACATATATATGTACATATATCATATATAAAATTTATCTGGTAAGTACTTGGCAGTCATCTTGCTGTGTTTAATACACTATGATGTTCCTAGTGACCCAAACACCCAGTAATGCATTGCTAGCCTCATGCTATAAAGTAAGCCAAGAAATGTGCATCCTTTCACTAAGCAATGAAGGACGGTAATATAGTTTTACATTTATTTTGTTATTTTGTGTCTGTGCGTCTTTGCATATGTTTATATGTGGCAATAGGTGGGGATAGGTATGTATTTGAACATGCAAGGTATACATGTGAAGGTAAAGACAACCCATGCAAGTAAATTCTCTCCTTCCATCATGTAAGTGCCAGTGTGTAAATGCAGAGAGCCAGGCATGGCCATAAGCACCTTTCCCCATGCAGCTGTCTCACCAGTCTACAACTTTAGTCTAAACTGAGGGGCTAGAGACTTCCTTCATTTGCAATCTTTTTGAAATTTCCTTATAAACTTTTGAAGTGCTGTGTTTGGTTCTTAGGAGAAGAAGTTATTAGCTATGTTTGCCATTTTTCTGGTATTAACCTGATGTCTATATTAAAGAAAACAAGTGATAGGTTGATTCTTGCCTTTTGAAACCCAGCAGAAAAAAATTAAAACACGTAAGACCCAGGCAGGAAGTCAAGGAACCTGAGACAGTGGAGAATTAAGTGCTGCTAAATAACTGTTAAATAAAAGTGCAATCAAGAGACAAATATATAGAGACCATACTACCTCAACGGAAGCTATGGTTTCTCACTACACAGTTTAGACAGTCTAACTGTACATCTGGTAAATTAGTAAGACAGATAGCAAACAGAGCTAATTATAGGGAATATTTTAAGCTTTTGTGAAAGATTTGAGGTATGCAAAACAGTATGACAAGATGAAAAGGATTCTTGTTGTTTAATGTGCTGACATAGTACTAGAGCTTTGCACATGACAAGCAAGTACTGAGCCACATTCCCAAATACAGAAGGCTTAAGATACCTCATTCGACTAAACCAAGCAGTTTATGAAAACATTAGCCAAAATTCAAATCTTCTGTCTAACCTGTGATGCTTCTACTTCAGATGACTAAGATTCATGAAGTGGATCAACATTGGTACTAAAGTAAAGAATAAGTGGGGAAATTTCCAAACCACACAAAAAAATCTTTAATAAAGGAAGTTTTAAATGTAGACAAATCTCACTAATTGTGATGATCAAAAATCCTTGAAACAAAACAGGAAACAGATTAAAGCTCTATGATGAATTTTAGCAAATTAAGAATACAGACAGCATTCACAGAATTTACCAGGTGGTGGGACATATTATTGGGCTAGAGAAATTAAAAGATTCATGTATATAAGAACATGAAATTTGGTATAGAATTAGGTAGCAAGGATAATGTACAAAAATTCACACAGCTGCATGTGTCCCATGAGATAGGCAGCAGGTGGATGAAGGTAGCACAAGAGAGACATGACATCTTTCTAGTTCCATAGTCAGGACTATCTAATCATCCAGTCTAGGATGATGGTTACTTGCCTAATATAGACAGCAGAACTGAAGTAGAAATTATTAGTGGTTGGGGACTTCAATTATCTCCAACATCTGCTGGCTGTTTCATTCAGCTAAGAGCAAAACAGCTGATTAAACATTGTGGAAAATGTCATTTCATGGGAGACAGAATTATACAGTTTTAAGTGTAGAAAAGATTTTTATGAAAGTTGTGCTCAATCCCTCCCATACAGTAGGAAGACTGAAGAACTGAAAGACAGTTACCACATTTGATGGTATGTGAGACAGAACTCAAATCCAGGTTGCAGTTTGGTCATCAACATTTTTGCTATGTCTTGTTTGCCTAGTTTTTAAATAATAGTGCAGAGACTGGGCTTCAGTTCCACTTCCATTCTCAGTTGTGGAGACACTTGGCCTAATCTCAGAGGCAGCAGCAAAGGCCCTTACTGTAGGAAAGTCTGGTGCTGGGGGGGATGGGCAGGAAGACATTCCTATGCCAGGCTACTCTAAGGAACCAACTTGTAGGAAACTCAGCAAATACTTCCACCATGTTGCTATTTAATCCAAGATTTAAGGAAATAAAAGAGCCTTCTATGTGACTCATGATGTCTCTGCCACAAATACTATTCACAGTAGGCTTTTTTTTTCTTTAAGTATAAGAAACACTACAATAAAAATAGTGCTTCATTTCCCAGTGGAAATCATGTCAGCAAATAAATTAGGATGTGATATGGTGTGGTAGATGAAAAGGAGGAGTGTGGTGGTGGAAAGTAAGGCTGGACCATTTCAAAAGCTAATGTGAGCTTGAGGTGTGAATTCAGGTTGGGCGATGAACTTAGTCTGGAGAAAAATGAAGCAATGGCTGAGCAAGTTGTGGAATTATAGGGCAAACAGACAAGACTATGTTCCTCACAGTGGATATTATATACTAAGAGACTTATCTGAAACAGAAATATTCTAACATTTTTATGCTGAAATAAAAGGCATAATATTGTGATTGGGGAAATAAATCACTGTGTTCATAAAGAGTTTTTTATGACTCCTGGGAGTTCTTTATGATTAATTAAGTCTATGATCCTTGACATATGACTATACCCCATTGCTGTATAAAGATTTTCCCTGCTCTCTTCATAACAAGGTTTCTTTATAACTAGTATGCAACTTGTGTGTTAAAGAAAGGTTCTTGGCTTATAAGAAGAAAGCCTCCTTTTCTTATTTTCTCATTTATCAGGCATTTCTTAAATAATTTCTCAAAATTAAGAAACAAATCAGAGCTTGGAATGATAGCACATTCCTTTAATCCCAGCACTTTAGAAGCAGAGGCAAACCATCTCTGAGTGTGAGGCCAGCTTGATCTACAGCTTGCTTTCCTTCACAGCCAGGGCTACGCAGAGAAATTCTATTTTGAAGTCAAAAACAAAAATAAAAAATGTTTAAAAAAGAAAGAAATTAGAAGATGTGTAATTAATTGTATACTATTCAGATATCCATCTACTAACCATCAGGTTACAGATCAATAAAGCCATCATAAGCTAAAACCATTCTGATTAGCCATCTTATTGTATTTACCTAATCTAGCAGACATCACAACTAAACAGCAACACAGTGAAGAGCACTGATTGCCAAATGAGTCATTGCAGATATAACTGGACACTATGGCTCTGCCACTGTCCAACACCACAAGAAAGTATCCTGACATATATCACTTGCCCAGGAAATCAAAATTTAAAATTTCAAATATGGTTTCCACCAAGTATGTTTCTCTTTTGCATCATCATAAAGTTAAGAATCACAAACTGAGCCATCATAAATCAGAGACCATCTATAGATTATATTTCTTAAATGAGACATTCCAAGATAATTATTATTCAAGGAACATTTACAATGTTAAGGTTGGAAGCTAATCTTGTCACAGGTCAGTCAAATGGACCCGTGTTAAAGGTGCTTGCTTCCAAACACAATGATGTGAGTTCAAATTCCCAGAAACAAGGGTAGAAGGAGAGAAACAGGTTTTGTACATTGTTCCTGCCTTCCGTGTGGGCATATCACACATAAAATAAGTAAGCATTTTTCTAATTGTTTTAAAATGGATAAGATCCTTCTCATAGACACAGAACAGTTACTAGAAGGGAAAACAGTTTCTCACATTCCCAATGCAGCATGATAGTTAGTGTTACATTAGAATGTATTTCATTTTACAGCATTATTAAAACTTCTTCAATAGTGGAGAGATCAACCATACTGACTTCAAGCTTCTTGGATTTGGTTTTTTCAAGACAGAGTTTCTCTGTATAGCCCTGGCTGTCCTGGAACTCACTCTGTAGACCAGGCTGGCCTCGAACTCAGAAATTCGCCTGCCTCTGCCTCCCAGAGTGTGGGGATTACAGGCGTGTGCCACCACTGCCTGGAGACTTCAAACTTCTAAATGGCCAAAGTTAGAGCATGCAAAGTAAAGTTAACTCCAGTTCGTGCCCCTAGGACACAGCCATCTTCGCTTCTCATCGACTATCCCCAACCTTCTTTGTCATTGAACAATTTAGTTAACTAATGTCAATGTTTAATACATACTTTGAAATTACATCATTTAACCTTTTCAGAGTTTACATAAGTCAAATAAGTGATATATTCCTTATTTACCAGATGAGAAATTCGGGCCATCCTTAAATCCTTTGTAAATTTCTCAAGACCCCCAAAGTAGTTAAGGGTATAGCCCATGGCCCAGTGCTCACGTGCATTTATAAAGCTCTGCTTTTAATCTCTAGCAAAAGAAAGAAGCTCTGCCTTCCTATAGCCTATATGTCCTAGCCTGAACCTCCTTTTCACATTCCTCACATGGTAGGATGGAACACTAGAAGCTAGGGTTCCAAGATTGCTTATTTATATGCTAAATATGTGAAACTAAAAAGAGAGGAATCAAACCATTGTAGCTCACTCAGCTTTCTGCTGATGGCAGAACAGGGTAAAATGTCAACTGAAAACATCAGGTATTTCTTTCTTTGGATTCAAACAAAAGAAAAATGAAGAAAAAAATAAATACACGGAACAAAATGTTTCTTTTGTGTTTTAAACTTCTTTCCATACTATAGTGACATCACTGACACTGCTTTGTGGGATTTATCATTATGAAGATTCTAATCTAATGCTGGCTTATCATTTACTAGATCCATATAAATATATATTTGGTCTTTTAATAGTAAAATGGGGCTGACCATACCACAGCCCTAGAATTCATTCAAGGTTTACAGAATGTGCACGGGAAAGCTAAGTGCACAGGAGGGTGGTAATCAGCATCTTGTTATTATAATTCAAGGTGAATATCTGCATCTCACCTCTAACGTCTGCCGACAGAAACAGTTGCTAAGAACTTGATTTAGACAGACTATAGTGTTCAAGAGTGACATCTGGTTATTAACTCCAACCTCACAGGCACCCAACCATCTGTTTGCTCTGTGCTTGAACCTTTACATTTGAGCACAAGTAGAAAATAAAGACACACAATTGAGAAGAATTTCACTACAAATTCTGTTTGCGGCATTAACACAGACGCATACTCTAGCAGTTAGGTCTACCATGATTTTCTATAAGGGTTATCTTTCCATTTTCTGAAGTTATCTCGTAATTTCTTACTTTTCAAGATGCTTTCCCTTGCTTCCTCCTTGCTTACAGCTGATGTTTGTGTTTTACGCTTCAGTGATCAGAGACAATTAGTGTGCCAGAATCTGCTCATAGTTCCCTCAATAAAACTGCAGGACAAACAGTTTTCTCACCTTCCCCCTGGTTCCAGTGAAACAGGTGTAACTACCCCATCATAACTGTCAGGAGGCATCCTTTGATGAGCATCCTCAGGGATACTGTTCCTTACACATTCCACCTCCTCACATCCTCACTTCGTACCAATTAACGTTACCATAGGGCAAACAAATACTGTCTTTCTTTCTATTTTTATTGGTTATTGATTTACTTTTCAACTATTTTCCCCTTCCCAGTTTCACCTCCACAAGCCCCCTATCCCATCCCCCCTCCTCCGGTTTCTATGAGGGTACTTCCCCACTCTCCACTCCTGCCTCAACTCCCTAGCATTCCCCTACATTGGGGCATCCAGTCTCCACTGAACCAAGGGCCTCCTCTCCAACTGATGTCTGACCAGGCCATCCTCTGCTGCATATGCAGCTGGAGCCATGGGTCTCTCCATGTGTACTCTTTAGTTGGTGGTTTAGGGAGCTCTGGGGGGGGGAGGGGGGCTGGTTGATTGATATTGTTGTTCTCTATTTTGTTATTTTTGTTTTGTTTTTGAGAAAGAGTCTGTGTAACTTGAGCTGACTCTGAATGGATACCCCTGCTTCTGCCTCCAAAACATTGGGAATAAAGGCAGTGCTCCAGCCAGCCAGGCTTAATTAACATCATTTAACTTAGTTTAAGTTTTTTGTTCTGTTCATTGTTTGAGACAGGGCCTCTCACAAAGTGCATACTAACTTTGATGTACAACAATCACTTTGAATTCCTGATAGTCGTTCACACCTCCCAGGTGCAGAGAGCATGCTCTTTCTTAACTTTCTGTTCCCTTTTGTCAGCATGTTATTCACACTTGAAGTCTTCACTCTTTACAACCTACTCATTCAATTCATTCCAATCTGGCTTCCATTTATATAACTGGATTTATTTTCCTCATGTAACCAAAGACCTATGGCTCTATTGAATAATCAAGTATGTGCATTATATTTACTGTGATTTACTTCACCTCTTTTACAAAATGAAGACTCAGACTGGGGGCTTTACAATGGTGCCCAAGATTCTGCATTGTTCACACGATCTTATCTCAAGTAAGTAATTTATTTTGGTGTAATAGTTAGCTTTAATTGCCAATATCACATAATCTAGAATTACCTGGAAAGAAAATGTTGATTGTGTACAGTGTGAACCTGTGGGCATGTCTCTGGGGTATTGTGTTAATTGTGTATACTGATGTTGAAGATCCAGTCTACTGTGAGTGGCCTATCTCTTAAACAGGATCTAAACCTATACAGAAGTCCAAGGGAGTATGCATGCACTAATTTCTTTCCGTTATTAACTGTGGATATGAAGAACTGAAGTCTCACTTAGTTTTCCCCATAATTGTGGCTGTAATGTGGGGGTGGGGGTAAGCTAAATTTTAGTCCTTTTTTCCCTACATTACTTTTTTTGCAAGGATACTTTATTATAGCAATGGGAGTGAACATAAGACGATTCTTCTTTGCGTTTTGTATGTGATATCTCTCTTATTGTTTACATCTCTATTAAAGCGTGACCTGCACAAATAGCCCTTTACAACTTATCTGCAGTGTATGCATTACTCATTTCTTTCACAGCATTCTATATACACACTGTCCTTGTTGTTGCTTTCTTATTGGTGCTGTACTTTCACACTAGGATGGAAACTCCAAAAAAAAGAGAAAGTCCTAATCGTTCATCAGCATGCAAGCATAACATTGGCCATTTGCTAGCTATTTACTAGATATTTGCTTAAATAATACCTAAATAGGTAATCATGGGAGATTATATTCTTCAAGTACAAATTGGAAAGCTGTGAAAAGTGCACTTGCTGGGTTTGGTGGGCTTTTGTTTTTGTTTTAGCATTTTGTTCTGTTTTGTTTCACTTAGACTGGTGTCATGGATTTTCTACCCCTGTCCCAAGCCTTTTATTGCCATTACTTTCCTACAGACCTTTCCCATTGGTGAGAGTTCAAATACCATGGCAAAGTCTAACTTATCTAAGAAAATGTTTTTAGGGGACTGTAATCTTTCCTTCCTTCCTTCCTTCCTTCCTTCCTTCCTTCCTTCCTTCCTTTCTTTCTTTCTTTCTTTTTTTCTTTCTGTCAGTCTGGCTCACTTCCTTGCTTGCTTCTTTGCTGGCCTCTCTTTGTGTACTGATTTCAGGCTCCTCCCTTCTCTCCTCCCTCTTCCAAGCTCACTAGCCTTTCCCTCTTACTCCCTCCTCCTTTTTTCCCAGAAAAGGGAAGGCCCTCTGTGATGATTTATATATGCAAGGCCCAGGGAGTGGAACTATTAGAAGGTGTAGCCCTATTGGAGTAGGCGTGTCACTGTGGGCATAGGCTTTAAGACCCTTACCCTTGCTGGCTTGAAGCCAGTATTCTGCTAGCAGAATGAAGATGTAGAACTCTCAGCTCCTCCTTTAATGTGCCTGCCTAGATGCTGCATGTTCCTGCCTTGATGATAATGGACTGAACCTCTGAACCTGTAAGCCAGCCCCAATTAAATGTTGTCTTTTATAACACTTGCCTTGGTCATAGTGTCTGTTTACAGGAGTAAAACCCTAACTAAGACACCCTCCATGGATACCAATCCACTCTAACCTATCAAGTCACTGCAAAACTAAATGCATCCTCTCCTACTGAGGCTTGACAAAGCAGCCCAGGAGTTTATAGAGTTAGAAACCCACTCCTATTCTTAGGAAACCTAAATAAAGATCAAGCAGCACATAGGCTACAAATATGTAGGAGGCCTAGGTCCAGCCTATGTATGCTCTTTGGTTGGTAGTTCAGTCTCTGTGAGCCCCCACAGTCCCAGGTTAGTTGACTCTAAGTTTTCTTGTGGTGGTCTTGATCTCCTCTGGATTGTTCAGTTTTATCCCATACTCTTCCACAAGACTCACAAACTCCACCTGATATTTGGCTGTGAGTCTCTGTGTTGTTTTATTAGCTCCCAGATGAAGCCTCTCAGGAGATATACTAGGATCTTGTCTGCAGGCATAGAAGAGTAACACTAATAGTGTTAAGACTTGAATCTTTCCCATTGGATGGGTCTCAAGTTGGGCCTCTTTGACTGGCCATTCCTTCAATCTCTGCTCCATCATTAACCCTGAACATCTTGTAGGCAGGACAAATGTTAGGTCCAAGATTTTGTGAGTTGGTATCTCCCTCGCTCTGCCAGGCTGGTCTAAGAAGACTTTTAAAGTAGAACACATTAGTTTCTATTCATCCAATCACCCATAGCATTTATGAAAACTTCACAGCACAGTAGCTTCACTTCACCTGATCCTCAATAGTACTTGTCTTATCTTGAACAAGATAGGTTTTCTCTTCTACTTATGATATTCTGACTCACAATAATAGAAGTTCTCTGGAATTTAAGAATTGTTTCATAATAATGGTGACAACTCTTTTAATACAAAATATATACCTGTACTCTATGCAAATATCTTGTTATACAAAACGGTTCTCTTTGTAATTTTCATTAAGTTGATTTTAATAATAGGAAATTGTAGTAGACAATGTTACTTGTCCATGATCACTTGGGAAAAAATGGGAAACTGTGAATGAACACTTAGTGCTTCTACCATTGTGACAGCTTCTCTTCCTGCCGCCATCACCCTTCTCCAACATAGTCATCTCTAAATGCAATATGATTTTCTCATACAAGAGTATAGCAACTGATGGCATAAAGTTCCCCCATAATCTCCCTAAAGCCTTAACCAAAAAATATCTAAAATCACCAGTGATTCCCTACATCACTTTCTTGCTAGAACTATCTATTATAAACATTGTGCAACATTAGCCCACTAAAATACTATGCTAATTCCTCATAACTTTGCATCTTACACAGTGAAAGAAAAATGCATAATGCTACAGAATTGGAATGATACAAGGTATGCACAATTTCTTCTCATTTTTGGTGGCATTTGGAGAGTGTTTATCCTGTATAATATGACAATAAAAATCTTAGAGGAATTTAGGAACAATATACAAGAACCATTTTCTTTTAAAATTTCCATACTTTTACTGTAGGAAAAAAACATTGAAATAATTTTCAAAATGAGAAGAAAAATGTATTCTACCCCAGATGGTTCAGGAAATCAATTCAATTTTCAAAATGGGGAAGAGGTTCAAGACAGAATTCACTGTTCTTGTTATATAGGGGAAGCTAGACCCACAAACTTCCCAATAAACTCTAAAAATAATTACACAGTTGGGAAATACTTTCTACCCAGCCATAAAAAAGGAGAGAACAAGCCTGTCATAAAAGTCGACAATTGCAGACACCATAGAGGAGAAATGGGAATTACTGTTAAAATCCTACAGGAGCAAGAGACAAAAACTAAAAAAATAGACTCATGAAAACTTCAAAGCAATAAATCAGCACCAAGGCAGGTCCCAAGCTGGAAGCTGTCTGAACAACTAAAACTAAAGACACATCAATTCCTGGTAAACGGAGCCTTCCTTCCCACAGTGGATGTAGCTTGCACAGAAAGGTATCACGGGGGCTCAAAAACAGCCCTGTGTCTTTCAGAAGCTCCATTGGCTTTACAGTAGCATTTGCCCTGACATGAATAACTCACATTTGATGCCCATGGGACTTCAGTGTATATCTCTGTTTTGCTTCAGTTGTGTTTATTTTTCTTTCTTCCCTGAATTCACCAGGCCATTTTACTTTATACTAAATGATTCATGATCTGAAGTTGGGTCCTGACTACATTACTGCCTGAATCTAAAAGGTAGTGAAGGCTTCCTGTATTTAAATAGGACACTCTATTGGATAAGAGCAGTGTATATAGTAAAAAGGTAATAAGAAATATTGAGTACTCTTGTTGGTGATAATTTACATTTGCTCAAGGTGATAGTTTTAGAGGTTTAAATCTTTATTTAAGAAATACTATTATTAGGATCCATGTATTTTGTGGGTATGTGATGTGAGATGGGGGCATATGTGTACCTCACCTCATATGTCAGAAGACAACATGAGATATCAGTTCTCCCCTTCCACCTTTCCATGGGATTGCGGATGGAACTCAGGCCAACAGCCTTGTGCTTCAAGAGCCATTGTCCCATCTTAGCAACCAGTTTCAGAGAACTGTTTGCTTGGATGTTTGAAAATTTGATTGATTGTATTTTAAATATTTAATTCCAAACTCAATCTCTCACATCTACCCTCATTTCATATCTGTCAAACTTTGTGTCCTCCTTCATTTTAAAACTACTTATTCCCATCAGTGCTGCCTTGGGTGTGTGGACATGCACTGGAGCTTGGTTGACTTGCAGAGGCCATGCCTTTACAGAATACTACCTTTCCCTTCCTGGCAGCCATCATGGACCAATAGTTCCTCTGTGCCTTCCTCCTTTCACCCTTCTGCTGGGATTTCTTCTGATTGTAGCTATGTGCTATTGCTACTTCTGTGAGTTGATATGTGCATCTACCTGGTAGTGTCAGGAAGCTCTGTCTCCTTGTATTCATTTGCCAACCCTGGCTCTTCCCATCTTTCTTCATGTACATTGATCCCAGAACAGGCATATAGCATCCTTGAGCTATAGATGTCCTATTTAAGGTTGAAAAGTCTGAAGTCACTTGTTCTCTCTACATTGACCAGTTTCAGAGTTTTCATGTAAATGATGCAAAGGTCTCAATGCTTGTTCTCACCCCTCCAGTCTTCCTTTACTTGTTTTTCTCCCATACTTCTGACTATTTTTTTCTCAAAAACGTCTTCTCTCCCTTCATTGTCCAATTTTCTTTCAGAACCAATAAGAATGGGGGGGCATTTTAACCATAATCCAGTATAGTATAGAGAAAAATGACACACAAGACAATATGAAATTGATTGGTTCAATATTTAACAGATCTTTTTTAACTTAAAAGGAGTAATATATACAACCACTTCTGAATAAGAAGATAGTTGTTTTAGCTAGAAACTACTTGCTTCATTCCAACTAATCAAGGATTGAGAGGTTTATCAGGAGAGTTTTTAATCTGTTAATGATAGAATTTTAGATAAAGGGGGAACATAAATGGAAAGATGGGGGAAACAGAGAAAGGTAAAAGACGTGGAGCGTAGACCGGGAGATTGTGAGAAAGCTAAACTGTGACTTACCAAGATGCTTGTCAGCCATGTAAGGAATAGGTGAAAATATTTTTGAAGCTAGCTTGGTAGCAAGGTACACAAATTAGACCTGTAATCTCAGCTGCTCAGAAGGATGAGGTAGAACGATGTCAAGTTCAAGGCCTACCAGAGGAACAGAGTCTGAGTCTGTTTGAAATATTTAATAAGACCCTGTGTTTATAATGTGCTTGTCTAGCATGTGCAAGGACCTAGGTTGAATTCCTAGTTCTTCAAAAATAGAGGAAAGGGAGGAAGAAAGAAGGCAGGGAGGAAGGAAGGAAGGAAGGAAGGAAGGAAGGAAGGAAGGAAGGAAGGAAGGAAGGAAAGAAGAGATGGAGGGAAAGGGAGGGAGAGAGGGAGGGAGGGAAGAAGGAAGGAAAGAAAGAAATTTTGTACAGGAAGAGTGCTTGGTCCACTGGCTGACTGAATTCTTGGTTAAGATGAAATAGTTAATTTTTGTCATAAAAGCAGTCAATGAGAGCATTCCACTTCCCACTATGGCATTTCGTATTACGTTTACGGAGCATCTCTACAGCCTTTTGAAATAAAAAGGGTACATGATCCCTTTTTCTCTGAATAAGACATATTTCTACGAAAGGAGCAATTATCATTCATCTGAAAAGTTACTAAATTTTGAACTACAAAAAAAAACAAAAACAAAAACAAAAAAAACAGAAAACAGAAAACTATCTCATAGATATCTCTAGTTTTACTACAGATACTTTCAGGTAATTTATACAAAACTATATTCATTTTGCTTTGATAAATATTGAGTTCCTTGGATTTTCAATGGTTTAAATATGCTGATTTTCCTTTATGTACTACTAAGTTAGTAATAAAATTCCCCTTGAATAAGTATAAATGACTAGGCATTGCCTTTTGTTTACAGATGCTATTTCTCATAAAAGTTCATAGACATACATTTTACTACTTATTACTAAAATTTCTATCATTAGAGTAACCCCTATCTAATTTATGTATTTTAAATTCTTTATGTTAGTCACTTGACTATCGTGACCAAACAGGTTCAGTTTTTGAAGGGGAATCAAGGTTATAACTTCTAAACTCATCTTTGTCAACATTTTAAGATATCCTTTTTACTGGCATGCAGAATTGACAAGTAAAAGAAGCAATATAACCTTACATAGTACAGTAAAAGTCATTCCTTCTTACAAAGAGTAATGCAAAAACCTTAAGTAACTAGGTTTTTTTTTGTTTTGTTTTAAAGCCAATGACAAAGAAATAAATTACAAATAATTATTAGAAACTTAATAGGAAATTTGGGGGATTCGACTTATCCTGTATAGCAGAGTATCTTCATTGTGATAACTCATCTACAAAGATCTTGGGTCAGGAATACTACATGTGTCAGCAAAGCAGGAGAAAGTGCCCCTGTGTCTCTAGCAGGGGTTCAGCCCTTCACAGAGTTTTGCCTCTGTAAGAAGGTCACATCACAGCTGGAGAGGCAGAATCAGCACAGGATTTCAGAAAATGACTAATACATCTTCAGAAAGAATACTGCCTCACTGAAATTAGCAGGTAGTGCTCTTTCATATTTTATGCTTTCTTGTTTAAGTATGAGAAGACGAAACACTGCACAAGCTCATCAATGGTAGTAAGCCTCTCTGTGTACTAGTCAATACATCCCCCCAGTCCTGATCCAAATTATAGAGCATGGAGCAAATAATAAATAATACAATAAAGCCAGCACTATTAATTATAAAGCAGATGTCAATTGTGGTCACCTTATTTTTAGAGTTTAAGTAACATTTAATAGAGTTCCTGTCCCTCACCTGGGATAGTCTAATGGCCTCACACAGACTTCTATGAGCTTGGCAGAGGATTTATGTATTTTTAGTTATCTTTCACTTATGGCTCTAATATCCATGGAAATCATGAACAAGGTCAGTGACATGCAATGTTATCCCTGCAGATGTCAGAGAATTCTGGCAGGGGCATAAACACCAGATCAGTACTAGCTGGCCTTATTAAAGGAACACAGAGGAGGCCAGTGAGTTATACTGGAGTGGCCAAGGAAAGAGAGAAATTTAAGCAGATGGGTCAGCCTCGAAGTTACTTCATAATTCATCCTATCCCAGATCTCTGGGGCTGTGATGTGAGGCTGACATTATCTACTTGAATAAAAACCATGGTACTCAGATATCATTTTAATAATATCTCACTGCCAGAAACACTCAGGTACATTTCCTGATTCCAAAATGTTCCCATGTCATGTGTATGGAAGCTAGAAGACAATTTGCATGACTTCATTCTTGTCACTTCATATGTGGGTGATATGGATCAAACTCAGACTGTTAGGATTTACCAACATATCAAATGATAGCTCTCAAAGCTGTTGAAAACTTGTAAGATCCCACATACTTGTTGGACTCTTAAAAGAAAGTGTCATTCTATAATAATGATAAAAAATCATGTGATTTTGGAGCTTTACCCTATTTGTCGTTCATAAAGTACCGTAGTGTGGAGAATATCAGAAAAAAGTAGCTGGAGGAAAGTAAACTTGAGTCTTTACATGAATGGCAGCAGTAGAAAACCTCAAACAAACAAACCATAAAACAAACTGGGTAATCATCTTGTAAGTTGTCAAGAAAAGATAAAAAAGAATAGGCATATATATATATATATATATATATATATATATATATATATATATATATATATATGAAGGCAATCGAACATGATTGAAATGGGCATAGGAGGTATGATCAAGACATATACAGAGTTCCCACGGAAAAGTAGGAATAGCAGAGAGAGATAAAATAAGAGCATATAGTTAGAATGTAAGAACCTGATTTAATATTTTAATGACCATACAAATATCAATACTACAGTGAAAAGAACCTTTAAGGTATTAGAGTACTGACAAGGAAAGGATCATCTCTACTTAGGGAAACTGAGGAAATGGCCCTAGAAAACTCTAAAGACTAGTAGTTAAAGTCACATGATAAATCACTAGGAAGGTAAATTAGATACAACCTGTGTGTACAAAATTTGCACCTGTGTGTAGAATGTTAGAGGCAGATACAAGTAGATCTCTGACTCTGAGGCGAGCCTGCTCCACAGAGACTGTTCCAGGACAGCCAGAACTACACAGAGAAACCTTGTGTGGAAAAGCACAAGTACCAAAGACCATTAACTATATCTTAAAGGAACTAACATCTTCAAAGTAGAAAAAACAGTTTCAGATACTTATGGCCTCTTGAGAGGGTATGGCCTGTCTGTGAATTACACAGCAGACACTGCCATTGCACTAGGGAAATGGTATTGCTTATCTTCCAAATTGTTCAGAAATAGGACTATTGGTTTTTACAGCATTATAGTCTATTGATAACCTATTTGTGTGTACAGATGAAGAAATAGGGAAAATAGATCACAAATGTGAAACCGTAGTTTCTACAATGTGTAGGAAAGGACTCATTTAATTACATACAATATCTACTATCCTAGGAATAGAAAAGAAGGTTCTTTATTACTTTAGAATATTTTTAAGAGAAGACTGGATTTTGCAGAATGCACTTTACAAATCAATATGTGCATTAGTTCTATTACTGTAATAGCTGAACATTAATGTCTAATCCAAAGTTTTATTGGAAGGCCAAATGCAAAAACTAATCATATGGTTTCCAAATGAAAACGGCTCTGCCTACTACTGTAATGGTTTTTATTTTATGTAATATTTCTCAAAGAAATGTGACCACAGCCTAATGAGGAGTAACTGAGAAATATTGGGAACCCTTTGTCCCCTATAATAAACATTTTATAGAATTAATGGCTCCAATGTAAGGAATAAAGGATATCTTCAGGTAAAACACAGCAGTTAAATGAATCTTATCCCAGTGTTTGTGTGTGTTCCTCAAAATTAACAGCAGAACATATTGAGTTCTGCTAACCTGAAGCCATTGTATAGCCATTAAAGGGCAGCTGCTCATACTGGATGGAGAATGAAGCTTTCAAAAGGGAGTTTTTAATCATATTTATTGAGACTCTACTAGGATTCAGAAAACTTACCATATGGTAGTTTTCAATAGCAAGAATGGAAGATGACATATTCTAAAATATGACACCAAGTTACTCATTCCATGTGTTCTTTTTAAAATTGTGGCCTGAATATTCTTTTCCTAGAAAACTGGTAAAGACATGTTTATGTTTGTAGCTATGGTAAAATGAAATAATATTTATGAGGGCTGATCATAAAAGGCAGATAGTTTCTGCATGAGTTTGTCAGAAAACTTTCTTGAAAGCTTAGTTAACCTCATGGGTAAGCTATCCCAGAAAGGAACCTACAGTGAGCCCGAGTGGACCATCCACAAACACGAGACATCTAAAAGTAAGTCTTTAAGTCAAGTCATGCCCAAGTCAAGTCATGCCAGCTGACAACACAGGAAAATGGAAACTGTCCCCAATCAAAGCTACCTCTCCTACAGGGGTACAAGAAAAAAAAGTGATAGTTGTATCAAGACTCTATATTTAAGGATGTAGATATAGCTAATTTAAAAATACTGGACTAGCATCTAAGAAATCCTGGATTTTGTGCCCAGTGCCATGTGAAACCTAGTGTGTTAGCACACTACTGTTGTAGAAAATATTTAATCTTAATAAAAAACTTAAACCTGTCTTTCATCATTTAGTTCTCAGATAAAAGACACAATTTTTATTATTATAATAAGCCTTAACCAGAACGATAGGTGGGCAGATGTCTGCTGTCAATGCTATTAGAATCTAATCTTCCATCAATAACGCTGAGTTGTTACTTAATATGTTCCATCTGGGCTGCTCTTAACTCTAATTAGCAAGCCCTCGGGGCCATGTATCCATAACTCATCTTCCTCATGGAGGCTTCCTCTTCAATCCATCTCCCATCTGTTTTCCTTAGACCCAATCTTGGGAATCCTAAACTCTGCCTTCAATTCTCCCAAGCAATAGGCTGTAGGCATCTTTATTCACCAATCATGGATAATTTGGGGGTCAAAGTCACATAATGTCACTTGGGTCTACATGAAGATTCTTTCATCTGTGGGGGCAACCAGGCCTTGGGGGCCAGTATTTAGCATTGCAATACATAGAAAAAGGCCAAACCTCAACACACTACTATAATCCCAACACCTAGAGTCAGATGAAAGAGAAATGGAAGTTCAAGGCCATCTTTGGTTTCAAGATTAGTTCATAGCCAGCATAAAACCCATAAAATTCTCTCTTTAAAAAAAATACCAATATTTGGTTGGATAAAGATGCTGACACCTTTAATCCCAGCACTTGGGAGGCAGAGGAAGTTGGATTTCTGAATTTGAGGCCTAGTCTACACAGAATTCCAGGACAGCCAGGAATACACAGAGAAATCTAAGCTGGAACATCAACAACAACAACAACAATAAAAAAAAAAAACACAAAAAAGAAGTCAGTACTCAATGTGGAATGATTTGTTACACAACAATAAATCACCGGATAACCAAGTATTCAATCAGATTTGATCCTTTTGAATTTAACAGTAAATTTTAGCAAAATATCAATGAACAATTAACATATCTATGTTAATTGTGTATAGAAATGTTGGAAATTGGATGGATAGCTTTCCTGAAAAATAACAACTTGGAAGGATTGCTTTCCTGAAAAATAACAGTTGAGAAGGATCGCTTTCCTGAAAAATGACAATTTTACTGTGATCTAGAAAATCAATAAAGTACTGAAATTATATATATAGAAGGCACGACAGTATACCTTGTTAGTTGTCTGTTTGGTGATAGGAATAGGAAAAAGTAGGGGGCAGGAAAAAGAAATATCACAAAGCTAAATTAAATCTTTATGAAGTATTCAAAAATCCTAAAAGAAGTAGAGGACCTAAGCAAATACGTTAATTAGGTAAGGATTTGGTTGATTTGCATTTCTAAAGGGCTAAGGGTGAAGTTTAAGCTAAACCAGTGATATGAGGATTATTTAAGTAGAAAAAACAGTTCAACTCTTTTCTACCTGCAGAATTTCTCTTCTTAGTTGGTGGCATCTTCATTATTTTAGATACTTAGACCAGAAGCTCTGCCATTCCTGACTGCTTTTATAATTTCTACTTAATGTATTCAGGAATCCTGTTAGGTTTTACTGATAAACTTGATGGAGAGTCTGCCCATTTTTACTGCCAGGACAAATCATTTCTCACATGAATTATCATGAAAACTTTAAAAACATATCCCAGCTTTTACTTCTGCTGTATCTACAAATGATTTACTCTAAGCACAGCATTCAGAATAAACTTTCAAAATACAGGATCTGACCAGCTCAGTGCTCTGCTGAAGACCACACAGGCCCTCCAGTTTTGTGGAGAGTAAAGCCTTGCTGTAGCCGAGACAATGGGTACCATTTAGCTGCTTGCGTTCTCTCTGATATGCCTTATACTCACTCCTGTTCTTAATGATCTTTCTGTTCATATCTCTTCATGGAATGTTGTCAAACTAGGACATTCTAGCTTGGGCTATGGTTATAGCTATTTCATAGCTCAGACAGCCTTGCCACAAACATCTGCATGGCCAGCAGCTTCTGTCTTCTTCTTTTCTTCTTTTCTTCTTCTTCTTCTTCTTCTTCTTCTTCTTCTTCTTCTTCTTCTTCTTCTTCTTCTTCTTCTTCTTCTTCTTCTTCTTCTTCTTCTTCCTCTTCCTCCTCCTCCTCCTTCTTCTTTTTCTCCTTCTCCCTCTCCCTCTCCTCCCTCTCCCTCTCCCTCTCCCTCTCCCTCTCCCTCTCCCTCTCTATTTCCCTCTCCCCCCCTCCTCCCATCAAATCTTACTTGTTTAAAATTCCAGTTATTTCAGTCTTAATGGACACTTGTACTGTGTTTCTCCAGACATTAAAAAAGCTCCATCACATACATACTCTCGCAGCTTTTTTTCCTATTACATTGACAAAATGCTTTGACACAAACACCTTTAGGGAGAAGGGCTTAAGTTTATCTCTCTGTTCAGCGCACAATACATTGTGACAGGGAAGTCAAAGCATCAGGAGTTTCAAACAGTTGCTTGCAATATATTTTTAATCTGAAACCAAAATGGAGTGAATGTATGCTTGTGCTCAGCTTGCTTCTCAACTTGTGCAGTTCAGGACACTAGGAAGGGAATGGCTCCACTCACAGAGGATGGGTCTTCCTTCTTCAGTACAATCAAGATAATCCTCCAAGCATGGGACCATCCCCAGATAAATCTGGATTCAGACAAGCAACAATTACTAGAAACCACTATTTGTGTATTATAAATACCATGAGACTATTTTCATCTCCTAGCTTCCTGTCTGCTCACAACCATTCCATTCAGATGTAAAGAGGATGTGTCAGGAATTTATCATTCCCTGATAGAGTTTTCTGAAAAATTGCCTGGCATATGGCAGGTATTCAAGCCATTGTTGTGTGAGTTAATTACTAAATATTGACAGAGGTGGTGGTTTCCCCCTATTCTTTTGTTCATAAGCTTTATAATTTAACATAGCATTTGGCTGTCCTTTTCTCTATTGAATTTCAGACTTGGAGTTGTTTGCATTCTCCCTCCCTTCTTTCCACTCTGACTGAGGTTGGAATTTAATAAACTATCAGTGTTATGTTGGCTTCTTGGCCAGACCAAATACCAGATAGAATATTTCAAATATTAAAACTCGTGCCATCCTGGTAAGGAAAATAGGAGTTTTATGTAAAGCATCAAAAATTTAAGTGGCTTTTTTCGAGGTCACTTTTTCAATCAATATGGAGAATAACCCATACTTTAAAGGACAGGGTTTAAATTCAATATATTTTGAAAAATGAATGGGATGATGAAGAGCATACTGAATACCAAAAAGGACATATCCAGTGATTGACACAAAGTGCTTATATATATTGTGTATAGATAGATCCTCTCTTCTGTTTTATCACAGTTCTGTATGGATATAGGATGATCTAATTGAGTTTCCCTCTGATGTATGGCAATCAGGAATAGCTCCCTTGGCTTTCTTCAGTATCACATGACAGTTCTATATCATGATTTGATATAGTTTATGTGTTCAAAGTTTACTCCTCAGTGTGCTGTGCTCAGTGAAGTGGTAGAACAGGCTCAATTAACAAATGAAGACTGGAAGAAAATGGGTTAAACTGAGGGATATCACAGAAGAAATTTATGCTGCCATCAGAGAGAAACTATTCCTCATGAGAGAAGCTAGTTAATTTCACAAGTGAGATTTTATAAAAGTAAGCCCAATCATTCTTATTCTGATTACTGTCTTTGCAACTTATCCCTTTCTATGTAGATGTTCCTACCATGTTCATGACAAGATGTTCAACATCACTTGTTATAGAAACTTCTAATTAAATTCAGTGTCAGTTTCATTGTCTAAAATGGAGAAAGAGAGAGGTGGGGGAGAGAATGAGAGGGAGATGTAAGGGAGAGAGGAGGAGAGGGAGGAAGAGAGACAGAGACAGAGAGGGAGGAAAGGAAAGAAAGAGGGAAGGATGGAAAGAAAGAGGGAGGGAGGAAGAGAGTGAGATAGAAAGGGAGAGAGGGACGAGGAGAGAGAGAAGAGAGAGACTCCAACTCCCATTCATTATGTGTGAGAAAGTAAAACTACTCTTCACTTTGGAAAAGTATTTGTAGTTTCATAAAATGCTAAACGTGTATAAACTATCATACACAAGAAAGTATGAAAGCATGTTGCATGCAGACTTATTTACACGTTTCTAGAAGTGCTGAAGCGGTAGTATTTTAATCTGAGCTCAACACCATGGCGAGTACAAGTGTGCTTCTCACTACTCCCCCAAATGCTTTGGATTCAAGAATGAAACACACACGAAGACTTATTTTTAATATCCTCTAAGCAGCTCAAGGGCTGGCCACTCTCTAATTCCATGTGACTAATACACACCCCCCTCTGATATTCCCGAGTTAATACTTACTAAGTCTGTATTTCATCATTACTGCCTTGGCCCTGCTGGGAAGCCCTCCTGAAGCTGATTTTCCCCTGTCCCTACATGTTGTCTGTCTCTCCCTCCTGTACCTTTGCAGCAGTGTCTGTTTCCTATGCCCCTGTCATGTTGGAATCCCCTCTTCCTCCTTCCTCAGTCTCAGAATCCTAAAGTCTCATCTCTGCCTCTCTCTGCAGCCACTGGGCTCTGGTAACTTTATTGGCCAGTCCCAAACTAACTGAGGATAGGGTTTCTTTAGTCCTAAAAGTTATCCAAGCAGTCTTTTGCGTGAGACCACAAGCCACTACACAATATTGCTAGCCTTTCCATTTGGTTGGAAAGTACTCATCAAGGAAACCAAATAAACTACTGATACACATAGCAGCATAAGTAATCCAGTGTGTTTATTATTACAAAAGGAGTGTATGCTCTATTCTATTCACTCAAAATACTAGAAAATACAAACTAATTAATGGATAGAAGGAGCGAACCTTCCTGGAGAATAGATGTGTTCTTTCTCTTGACTGCAGTGGTAATACCAGAACTCTATTCACTTGATCTAACATCCTATTATCTATGTACATTTTATTTATATCAATTAGACCTCTGCTAGGTGATTTTAAAGGGAGATATAATTTAACAATTTGTCATAAATGCATTTTGAACATATAGTTTATAGTATTGTTCCCTGTGATGCACACACATGAAGTTAAGCTTCACATCATCTTAATAAATGGATAGTTACGATCTTATATTTCATATGATTACTCTAAAGCAGGGAGGTTGCCTGAGTTTTTCCATAGTCATGGCTCAAGTGAGTGTAACAACATCACCAGGATGTACCAGCAGGCTGGCAGATCACATGCTAGCCTCGTGTGCTTCTGCATTTTGATGTTTGCTTTTTGTCACTTTCACATTTTTCCAGATAGAGAGTGTGGCATGGTGAAGTAGGAATACAGACAGAAACATTTTCTTCTTTTATATTTTGGTACTTCGTTTTAAAATAAGAAAAAGTGCTTCTGCCCTTATGTAAAAACATTAACTGCTGTACTCATAAGGAACATAGCAACGTCCTGGTGAATAAATCTATTCTTAAAAATAGAAGAAATGCTTAAACTATGTTCCTGCTCAGTGAAGGTAATATTTTACAGGAGAGTTATACAGAAAATGTGGTTGAAATTTAGGGTCACTTAGACTGAAAACATATTTTTCTTTATACAATTAATATATATAACACAATAATTTATACCTTAATCATTTTAAGTACACTGGCCTGTGGCACTAGATGTATTTATATTGCAATGCAAACACACCATAATTCACTTCTAGAACTCTTTTCATCTTGCAAAACTGAAATTATATTCCCATTAATCAATAACTTTCAATTCCTACTATACCTATTCTCTGGAAACTACTATTCTATTTCCTGTGTCTATGATTTTGACATTTTTATATGGTATAGCATAGTAAATATAATTGTATGATATTTGTCTTTTATGACAAATTGATTTAATTTGACATTGTGTCTCCAATGTTTATTCATGTCAACAGAGTATGTCAAATTCCTTTCTTTTGAATACAAAGTCATATTTTATTATATGCACAAAATATTTGTTTATCCATTCATCTGTTGATAGACAGTTGAATGACTCCCATGTTTTAGGTTTTGTGAATAATGCTACTAGACATGAATGAACAACTGTCTCTTTGCGGACTTTTGTCCAATTCTTTTGAATCTTTGAAGAGGTACGGTTAATTCAGAATCTGCAGTGGTATCATTTTATACCACAAACAGTGTACAGTGTTTTAGTTTCTCCTTTTCCAGTCTTCCTGGTTTTAGTGTTTTAGCACACATGTTATAAGTGTAATAAAAGTGGTTATTTTCTTCTAGTTTTTCTTTTAAGGTTTTTTATTCATGTGTTTTATACACTGTAGATGTTTTCAGATACACCAGAAGAGGGCATAAGATCCAATTACAGATACCTGTGAGTCACCATATGATTGTTGGGAATTGAAGTCAGGACCTCTGGAAGAGCAGTTAGTACTCTTCACCACTGAGCCATTGCCTGAGCCCATTTTTCTAGTTCTGATCTTATTGATATTGACACTTTTCCGTGTAGTTATTGGACTGACATATTTCCACATATTTTCATTTTAAAAGAGTGCCCCCTTGTTCAGTTTTTTTAATTGGCTTGCTCTTTTTGAAACTTAGCAGCTATCTACATATCTTAGATATTCCATGTGTCACTTCTGTAAAAAGATTTTATTTTTATTTATTTGTTTTGTTTGTATATATGTATGAATACAATGTTACATGTTAAAGTGTGAGTAAAACCTTTTCGAGTCTTTTCCTCCTTCCAGCATTTAGATCCTATAGTTAAAACCAGGTTACCAGGCCAGGCAGCTTACACTTTCTTACTGGTTTTCCATGTTTCTGTCGTTTATAAGCATTTATTGAAGTGAAAACTTATGGTTTCTTTGGAAAATCAGTTGTGTTGGTTGGTGTTTTGCTGGGCAGGCACATTAAGCAATGCTTTCCTGAAGCAGACACAGGTGAAAGGATATTTTGCCAGAGCAATCATGTGAAAGAAACCATGATATTAAAAAGAGTCCCACAGACCATGGACAATGCTGGATGTTATTACCATTCCTTAATGGTCATCCCTTGTTATGACTTCATAGAAAGACAACCACCAAAGTACTTATGGTGGTGTTCTGGCAGCTTCTTGCCACTTCTGCTGACTCGGGACTATTGTCAGAGTTATGTTGGCTGATACAGATTCACTTGGTGTTTTGCTAAGGCAAGATCTATGGAGAACACAAAGTTGGGAGGGAGTATAAATAGGACTTAAGGGGCAGTGACTTGAGACTTGCATAGTTAGATTTGCAACACTTATTGGTCTGGAGTCTTCGCTGATCTTCACTTTATTGAGATAGGTGCCACAGAGAACTTTTCCTGGTGTCTCTTCTGGTCCTGGTCACTCCTGATGACTTGTGCTGATTTGGCAGGGAACTGGCCATTTACATTGGGTCATGCCACTACTGCTGATTCGTATTTGCTATCTTGACATTACTGGACTGGACTGCTGGTCTATTTGTGAAGTGTTTGCGATTAGATCGAGCTGCCCCTGCTGATTCCTGTGAACTGAACTGCTGTTTTCCTGACAAAGATTGGATTTGCTCCAAAGAACAATTTCTAAACAGGTCTACTTCCCCCATATCCCAATAACCTTTCTTTTCCACTACCTCTAGTGTGTGAGGGGCTAAAAGGGAGATTAAAGCATTTACGCACCCATATTAAAAGTACGTTCTGGAAAAAAATGAAGCTACAATTTATTGTCTGCTTTATGCTTAGTTTGGTATTTTCTAGGGGTGATCCACACTGTATGTAATCAGAGTTACTTGGGATATATGCTTGGAAACCAGTCAGAATTTATCACCCTGCTTATTGAGTCACTGACATTAAAGAAAAGACCATAACCAGTGCACTTTAATGCATTTTCTGAGTGGAGCTTATAAGTATTAGATTTTGTAGAGATTCTTTCTCTCAGATCCCTGTTGCCACTGCCATGATTTAAGCACCAGTGCCACTATGCTGACACAGTTTGGACATATTAGGCTCTTTGATTCTGTTTTCTTATTTCTAGCAGATCTAGATATGCAACATCAACATAAATCCAAGTGATTGTGTTGTCCTTCTTCATGCTATAACTCTGGTTTCCAACAGTACCAACTAACAATCATTTAGTCACTGAAGTTAAAACTGGAAAATTAAAAATTGTAACTTTAGAAAAGAAAATGATTTTAAAAATGTGTTTCCCCCTTTCCTTTACCCACATCCCAGCCTATTAATTAAGTACATAGTACATTTAACTCACTCTGCTCCCAAACTATTTTCAGCTATTACATGCCTTCTGAGAGTTCTCTCTCTCTCTCTCTCTCTCTCTCTCTCTCTCTCTCTCTCTCTCTCTCTCTCTCTCTCTCTCCTGTCTCTCTCCCTTCTCTCTCTTTTCTCTTTCTCCCTCACTCTCCCCCTCTCTCTATACCTCACACTCTCACTCTCTCTTCTCTCTCTCTTTCTTACACACACACACACACACACACACACACACACACACATACACACCCATCTAATTTAGTCTATCTAAATATATTCACCAAGTTTCTAACATTAAACAAAGTGTGGGTAACTTCAGATTAGGTCAATCCAAAGGGTTATTTACAAAATGACAAGTCTCACAAGTTTGAGTGACAGCACCTGATATAATAACCAGACCAAGGTGTCATGACCTCTGAGATCCATGGGAGTGCAATGAGGAAATTAGTCTTTAAGTGAAAAAAATAGGTAGCTCTTTCTTGTTTAAAAGAAGCAGAGATCTTTGGTTAATCAGTGGACACAATAGTTCATGGTACCATTAAAAAGAGAAGCAAGATACTTCTCTTTTTTCTGCTTCTGCTTTTTTTCCAGCAGCAAGTGAAAGAGCTCTGTGCATGTTAGAGTTCTCAGTAGATCACAAATTGAGGAAAGCAAAGAATGAATCAGAAGGAGTAGTAGTGCAAGCTAGTGCACAATCATGTGGGGGCTCTCATGCCTGCTCCTTCTGAATTAACCCAAATCCTGTTAAATAGAATAAATTTTCTTGAAAGAAAGAAAGAGAGAAGAAAGAAAGAAAGAAAGAAAGAAAGAAAGAAAGAAAGAAAGAAAGAAAGAAAGAAAAAAGAAAAAGGAAGGATGGAAGGAAGGAAAGAAAGGAAGGAAGGAAGGAAGGAAGGAAGGAAGGAAGAAAGAAAAAGAAAGAAAGAAAGAAAGAAAGAAAGAAAGAAAGAAAGAAAGAAAGAAAGAAAGAAAGAAAGAAAGAAAAAAAGAAAGCAGGAGAGGAGAGGAGAAGGGGAGGAGGAGGATGAAGAGGAAGAAGAGGAAAAGAAGAGAAGTAGAAGAAGAAAAGGAGGAGGAGGAGGAAGAGGAGGAAGAGGAGGAGGAGGAAGAGGAGAAAGAGGAGGAGGAGGAGAAAAGAGGAAGAAGAGGAAAAGAAGAGAAGAAGTAGAAGAAGAAAAGGAGGAGGAGGAAGAGGAGGGGAAGGAAGAGGAGGAGGAGGACAGAAGAAGAAGAAGAAGAAGAAGAAGAAGAAGAAGAAGAAGAAGAAGAAGAAGAAGAAGAAGAAGAAGAAGAAGAAGAAGAAGAAAGAAAGAAAGATTTGGCATGTTGCTGGTTTTTTTGGGGGGAGGGGGGAGGAAAGGGTTTATTCAGCTTACACTTCCCATATTGCTGTTCATCACCAAAAGAAGCCAGGACAGAAACTGAAGCAGCTCAGGAAGCAGGATCTGATGCAGAGACCATGGAGGGATGTTACTTACTGGCTAGCTTCCTCTGGCTTGCTCACCTTGCTTTTTTTTTTTTTTATTCGATATAATTTATTTACATTTCAAATGATTTCCCCTTTTCTAGCCCCCCACTCCCTGAAAGTCCCGTAAGCCCCCTTCTCTTCCCCTGTCCTCCCACCCACCCCTTCCCACTTCCCCGTTCTGGTTTTGTCAAATACTGCTTCACTGAGTCTTTCCAGAACCACGGGCCACTCCTCCTTTCTTCTTGTACCTCATTTGATGTGTGGATTATGTTTTGGGTATTCCAGTTTTCTAGGTTAATATCCACTTATACCTTGGTCAAGGAAGAAATAAAGAAAGAAATTAAAGACTTTTTAGAACACAATGAAAATGAAAACACAACATACCCAAATCTATGGGACACAATGAAAGCAGTGCTAAGAGGAAAACTCATAGCCCTGAGTGCCTCCAAAAAGAAAATGGAGAGAGCATACATTACCAGCTTAATGACACACCTGAAAGCCCTGGAACAAAAAGAAGCTATTTCACCCAGGAGGAGTAGAAGGCAGGAAATCATCAACCTCAGGGCCAAAATCAATCAAGTAGAAACAAAGAGAACCATACAAAAAATCAACCAAACCAGGAGCTGGTACTTTGAGAAAATCAACAAGATAGATAAACCCTTAGCCAGACTGACAAAAGGGCACAGAGAAAGTATCCAAATTAACAAACTTAGAAATGAAAGGGAGATATAACAACGGAAACTGAGGAAATCCAAAAATCATCAGATCCTACTTCAAGAGACTGTACTCAACACAACTGGAGAATCTGGAGGAAATGGACAATTTCCTTGACAGATACCAAATACCAAAATTAAATCAGGACCAACTAGACCATCTAAACAGTCCCATAATGTCTAAAGAAATAGAAGGAGTCATAGAAAGTCTTCCAACCAAAAAAAGCACAGGACCAGATGGTTTCAGTGCAGAATTCTACCAGACCTTCAAAGAAGAGTTAACACCAATACTCCTCAAACTATTCCACAAAATAGAAACAGAAGGAACACTACCCAATTCCTTCTACGAAGCCACAATTACGCTGATACCAAAGCCACACAAAGATCCAACAAAGAAAGAGAACTTCAGACCAATTTCCCTTATGAACATCGATGCAAAAATACTCAATAAAATTCTTGCCAACTGAATCCAAGAACACATCAAAACGATCATCCACCATGATCAAGTAGGCTTTATCCCGGGAATGCAGGGTTGGTTCAATATACGGAAATCAATCAATGCAATCCACTACATAAACAAACTCAAAGAACAAAACCACATGGTCATTTCATTGGATGCTGAAAAAGCATTTGACAAAATTCAGCATCCTTTCATGCTTAAAGTCTTGGAGAGAACAGGAATTCAAGGCCCATACCTAAACATAGTAAAAGCAATATACAGCAAACCGGTAGCCAGCATCAAACTAAATGGAGAGAAACTTGAAGCAATCCCACTGAAATCAGGGACCAGACAAGGCTGCCCCCTTTCTCCTTATCTTTTCAATATTGTACTTGAGGTACTAGCTCGGGCAATTCGACAACATAAGGAGGTCAAAGGGATACAAATTGGAAAGGAAGAAATCAAACTATCATTATTTGCAGATGACATGATAGTCTACCTAAGTGACCCAAAAAACTCCACTAGAGAGCTCTTACAGCTGATAAACAACTTCAGCAAAGTGGCAGGTTATAAAATCAACACAAGCAAATAAGTGGCCTTCCTATACTCAAAGGATAAGCAGGCTGAGAAAGAATTTAGGGAAATGACCCCCTTCACAATAGCCACAAACAGTATAAAATATCTTGGGGTGACTCTTACCAAACATGTGAAAGATCTGTATGACAAGAACTTCAAGACTCTGAAGAAGGAAATGGAAGAAGACCTCAAAAAATGGGAAAACCTCCCATGCTCATGGATCGGTAGAATCAATATAGTTAAAATGGCCATTTTGCCAAAAGCACTATACAGATTCAATGCAATACCCATCAAAATCCCAACTCAATTCTTCACAGAGTTAGAAAGAGCAATTATCAAATTCATCTGGAACAACAAAAAACCCAGGATAGCTAAAACTATTCTCAGCAACAAAAGAAAATCTGTGGGGATCAGTATCCCTGACCTCAAGCAATACTACAGAGCAATAGTGTTAAAATCTGCATGGTATTGGTACAGTGACAGGCAGGAGGACCAATGGAAGAGGATTGAAGATCCAGAAATGAACCCACACACCTATGGCCACTTGATCCTCGACAAAGAGGCTGAAAACATCCAATGGAAAAAAGATAGCCTTTTCAACAAATGGTGCTGGTTCAACTGGAGGTCAGCATGCAGAAGAATGCGAATTGATCCATCCTTGTCTCCTTGTACTAAGCTCAAATCCAAATGGATCAAGGACCTCCACATAAAGCCAGACACTCTGAAACTAATAGAAAAGAAACTGGGGAAGACCCTTGAGGACATCGGTACAGGGAGAAAGTTTCTGAACAGAACAACAATAGCGTATGCTCTAAGAGCAAGAATTGACAAATGGGACCTCATAAAATTACAAAGTTTCTGTAAGGCAAAGGACACCATCAAGAGGACAAATCGGCAACCAACAAATTGGGAAAAGATCTTCACCAATCCTACATCAGATAGAGGGCTAATATCCAATATATATAAAGAACTCAATAAGTTAGACTCCAGAAAACCAAACAACCCTATTAAAAAATGGGGTACAGAGTTAAACAAAGAATTCTCACCTGAAGAACTTCGGATGGCGGAGAAGCATCTTAAAAAATGCTCAACTTCATTAGTCATTAGGGAAATGCAAATCAAAACAACCCTGAGATTTCATCTTACACCAGTCAGAATGGCTAAGATTAAAAATTCAGGAGACAGCAGGTGTTGGAGAGGGTGTGGAGAAAGAGGAACACTCCTCCACTGCTGGTGGGGTTGCAAATTGGTACAACCACTCTGGAAATCAGTCTGGCGGTTCCTCTGAAAACTGGGCACCTCACTTCCAGAAGATCCTGCTATACACTCCTGGGCATATACCCAGAGGATTCCCCACCATGTAATAAGGATACATGCTCTACTATGTTCATAGCAGCCCTATTTATAATTGCTAGATGCTGGAAAGAACCCAGGTATCCCTCAACAGAAGAGTGGATGCAAAAAATGTGGTATATCTACACAATGGAGTACTATTCAGCCATTAGAAACAATGAATTCATGAAATTCTTAGGCAAATGGATGGAGCTAGAGAACATCATACTAAGTGAGGTAACCCAGACTCAAAAGGTGAATCATGGCATGTTGCTGTTATAGAACGGAAATTACCTGTGATTTCCTACTAGTTTCCTGTTATTTCTCATTTACTGTTATGAGAATAACTGCCCTTATCCTTCCTTCATATGTTCCTGAGAAACAGCTGAACTGTTCCTTTGAATGTAGTCACTTTCCTTGTCAAAATGTTTTGCCAAATGTTTTGCCTTGGTGAGTTACCCTTCCTCCTCACTGTATGGATCTCTTCATCCATTTTTTCTACCACATTTCTCTATTATCCATTCATGTGCCTGTGTCCTCATCTGTTACTACTCTAGTTGGAGGTATGACCCAAGGAAAATGTAGCCTAAAAATGAGGTGGACTAAAGTCTTCTGCAACAGCCAACTTCATTCAAAGCATCATAAGCATCATATGATTTATATTCAAGCTGAGTCTTGGAAGTTAAGCAAGGTCATAAGAGGAATGATCATGGGACTTCAGGTTGTCAGTCTCCGTAGCCAGCTCAGAGACTTTAGTTCAAGCTGTATACAATCGTGAGGATAACTAGTGCTGGTAGACATCTTTCTGAATAACAATGTATAAGACGATTGGTAATCTGAAGTATAATCTGCTCCTATTATTAAACCTGGGAGCGGCATGAAAGCATAACCCTAGAACAACCCAAATTATGGAGAAACAGATTATAAGACTCTTGTTTACTTGGAGTTTTTCCGAGGTCTCAGAAATCTCACACGGTTTCACTCTTGGGCCATGTTCCAACACTCATCTAGAATTTCAATTCCTTGAATTAAGAAACATCTTCACTTTTATAGTCTCAGAGCTAAGTGCAATGGCTATTTTCTGAAAGAAACATCAACTAGCAATTACTCTCTGTCTCTGATGCTATTATGCATGCACTAATAGTCAAAAGAATCACTTTCTGATTTCTAACAAATGATGTGCTTCTAAGCACCTCTTCACGGAGCTGTAGCCTACATTAATATTGAAGTGATAAGTAATGGCCATTTTCCACCTATACAATGGAAATTAGTGGAAATATCTTCACCATGCATAATTAGATTGATTTTAGTTTTACTACTTTAATACTGCGACAGAACTTGAAAGTGATTATTTTCATTGCAAAAGGACAAGCTGATATGGAAAGCCAATTTTTATTTTTCTTTTTTCGGTCTAGCTGTACTGTGGGGTAACAAAAACTGTCTCTAGCTTTTGCTACAACTCCTCACTTCCTGCCCACCTTCCTCCAAAGGCTGTGTTTTCATGCAAATGAGCAGTTTATCAGTGTAGATTAGAACACAGAAAATTGAAGCCACCAGAAGGGCACACAGAATCAATCTCTGTGCCAGGCTATTTTCATTTCATGACTATAGGGTATATATTTTGATTATAAGGTGAGACACCACATAACATAAGATAAAATTCTAGCCTATATTCCAGAAACTTACCTTGAAGTTGCATTTCCAAAAGGAGAAATGACATGGTCAGGCAGGGGACTTTTTTAAGTACCCTGTTTCCTGATGGGAAGTTTTCAGAGGTGCTCCCAGCTCTACTGAGTTGTATTTCTGTCTGTTTCCTCCTCCCCCAGAGGAGCAGGTAGCACACAATGACTTATAGACACTGTTGAAACATGTAACTGCATGTCTCAAAAAGATTTTAGAACAGTGCTTGTCAGGCACTGTGATATTTAGGTGGGTTGAGCCTTTCATGCTATATAATACTCTTCTGTCAAATCAATTGCCAAGTAAATAAATGCTGGTGTTGACATCATAATCAATAATTTTTTATGATTACAGTGTTCTAGGTGTGGTTAAAATTTTACTTGGAAAATTTTTGTTCACCTGCCTTTTTTTCCTGTGATGCTAAGCAATAAAACTGGGGTTTATAAAGAGGCAGTTCTTTCATTTATATTTAGCAACCAAACTCTTTGGGGGGGAAAGGAAATGCACTTTAAATAAAATAACAAAATTACTTTTGTGAATATGAATGTGAGAACAAGAAATCACAATAGACACATTGAAATATCTTTGATGGTAAATTTTATATTCATTACTGTTTCTGGCATAAATGAATTGAATATCAGTAGTGCTTAACAAATTTTTCCTCAGCAAAACTTTACCGATTTCCCCACATGGACTTCTGTGTTTTGAAACAGTTCATGGAAAGTCTCAGGAAGAAATATATTGATTTTGAATCAGAGTTATGTTGATATGTGGTAAGCATATTTCCCATATTACATGTCTCCTTATTAAAAGTAATTCTGGGCTTTGGCATGTTCCCTGGGGGAAGGCATCTACTGCCATGCCTAATGACCTGAGATGGATTTCCAGGACCCATATGGTATAAGGAGAGAATTGACCTCTGAAAACTGTCCTCTGCCCTCCATCTGTACACCATGGAATATTCATGCACACATACACACTAAGTACATAATATGGAGCAATAAAGCAGGCCATCATTTTGAGGAGTATGAAGACTCCAGTTACAATATCAGAGACGATTTTGCAGTACCATGATCGTTTCTAGCTACCTGACTTTGAGACATGTCACTTGTCCTTTGAATTCTTAATTGTTTAATCTCAATATGGAGAGATTTACCAAGCCATTATGGGATTATAAATACCAAAGGAAATAATGCATACAAAACTATATTCATGGTCCTGACAGATAGTAAGTACTGTATAATTAGCAATTATTTCTAATTTTAAAAAATGACAGAAAAGTAACTAGAAAGGGCACAGTAATTTGAATATATTATTGTCAGATTTCCATTAATGAAAACTGAGACTGTAACTCAGATCAAGATTATTTGACATATCAAATTTACTTGAAAAGTAAACATGTGGTTAATAGAGCAATGAGAAATTTGTCAAATGGCTGACAGACAGTAGAAACAGACACAAGCAACTCATAGCCAAGATTAAAAGAGGAAGGGGGCTCATCCGCTGGGCCTATCTCTGATTGGCCAAATGGTCACTTCCTTCAGCAAGGCATTCCTGAGAGGCAGGTTACATTTATTTCTTTTTATAGGTGAAACTCCCCATATCTTAGCTATTTGTGATTCAACTTAACTAACACATTTTTATTTTTTTTACTTGAGTTCTGAATCAAATGAAAAGTCAACAGAGGTTATGCAAATAATTACTAACAGAGTTAACACTGAAAATGTGTTTTATACTCATCAGTAAATGGATAGTTCTTCCTGAACTATAAACTTGAGACTATCATACATCTCTCAGCACTGATACTTGAGCTAGCTTTGAGCTAGGTTTGTTTACCCTTTACTAAGTCATCAAATCTTTTGATGACTAATAACTTTCTTTTCACAGTGTAAACTCCGATAAAGAAAAATTTTCCTTTGACTGGATAACCATTATGTCACAATACTAAGCATGGTTTTATCAGTAATAACACTGTCACTATTTGTCAGGGGTGTAGAATTGTCAACTAAGACACAAAGTGATTAAATTTCTAAGGTTACGTGCTAGTGTTTACAGAGTTAATTACTCTAATTCAATATTCACCATAAACATAATCACAGAATGAGTGGGTCACAAAACAGCCCATATAATCAGCTTAGTTTTAATTATAAATTAGTTCACTGATGTAATTTTGTAGATATTGATAGTTAAAAAAATGGATATCCAATATTCTCTGTTCATTTTTTTATATAAATTAGCAAGGCAAATTTTCCCTGCCACAAATATAAAATGCTTGAATATGTCTGTTTTACAAAGTTGATACAGAGGTCTGGGGCATCCAGAAACCCAAATAGAGAACATTACCCTGGTGATACATCTGTATTCGTCTAAGTCCAATAAAATGTAAAAGTCACTGAATTTGTTAATTCACTATCTGTATAATCTACTTGGTAACACAATTCATTCAAATAGAGAGTTTTTCTGATTACCGTCGGATCCCCAGTGTCTTATGCTGAACCCAAATAGAGATGTCATTTGAGATGTATCTGCTGAAGGCGAAAAAAGGCACCCATATTGTTCTATTCGAAATGACTGTCTAGAGCTTGGAAATAGCCTCCAGATTTGAAATAGAGTTCAGTTTTGTATAAAATATATAGATTTGGCAGAAAAGGCTGTGTGCCATTGATTCTTTGCTTCAACAAATGGACCAATTACTGCATACATAATTTAAAGGCCATATTTGATTTGACAATTCATTAAACAAATAACTTCCTTGGTTTTTGAAAATCTGCAGTGTGAAGAAAGCTGCTGGTTGTAGACAGACGAAAGCTGCTCACAGTTCAGACAAATAAATAAAGGGAAAAAATGACCAAGCAGTGTATCACGAACCAGAAAGAGCTGCATGTAGATCATAAATGTGATGGCATCATTTGGTTAAAATTCCTTGATGGAGTTTTCCTAGACAGGATTAGACTTTAAACAATGTTGGTATAGGGATAATATCTTGTGTACTGTGTGAAAGCATACTTATCAATAAAAAGTTAATAGCCTATTAGCAAAAGGCAGGAAATAGAACGTTAGAGTTGTGGAACTCTGGAAGATAGAGTTTTTTACCTCTGATTTACCTGTGGCTCTGAGGAAGTTCAACATATGAAACTAGGAGAAGTAACTAACCAGTCATGTGGCAGACACAGACTAGAATTAATGGGTTATACCAGTTATGAACTACTCAGAGAAAAAGACCAGCTTTTGTCCTAGGCATTTATTCAACCTAAATAACCTCCTGTGTAATTCTTTGGGGACTGCGGTATGGGTATCAAAGCCCAGAGTTACATGTTTGTTGTTTGTTTATAATTGTATGTATGGATGTTTTACTGCACATGGTTCTAGGCTTCATGTGTTTGTGTGTGACCCGTAGAAGGCCAGAAGAGGGTGTCAGATCCCTTGGAGCAGGGGTTACAGCCAATTGTGGTCTGCCATGTGGGTGCTGGGAATCAAACCCCTGTCCTATGGAGGAACAACCACCCCTATATCCCCAACCACTTTCAGTTGTTTATTAAGGAATTAGTAGAACTCACTGAGCTAAAGCAAAAATTAATAATATGAATTCTATGCGAAACAATGAAAATCAAGAGTAGAAACAGGATACAATATGTGAAAGGATTAGTTCAAATTAGACCATCATAATGTGGCAGACACCAGCCACTCAAAGACAGCCGTATTTTGTCAAGCAATTGCAATTTATGGTATTCTGTGTCACTCTGTTTTAACGTGAGGTTCATCTCTTCACATAATAGAAGAAGAAAACTCCATTTATTTACAACTTTATAGTATTTCAAAATATACAGCATTATTTTAGCTAAGAGCGATTACATGCGCTTAAATTTTCTTGATTCAGAGGAGAGGGAGGCATAGCTCTAAGGAACATGTGCAGATCCAGAATGGAACCTTAGGTTTGAATACTGACTGGGGTCAGAGCTAGACAGTTATGAAAGAACCCTGACAACCATTCTACCCTCCTTGACCTATGGTCCCCTAATTGGTTAAGGGAAGGGAACTATTGGTATCTAAACAACTATCTGAATTATTTATTTTCTTCAATATTAGGTCTCTTTGTTCTCTCTGTCTCTCTCTGTTTCTTTCTTTCACTTTTTCACATACACATAGACACAGACACACACACACACACACACACACACACACACACCAGTAACAACAAACATTAACATTATTTGGAATTCACAGCATTTTTATTCTATGCACTAAGAAATAAGTGAAAAGAAACTTCTCAAAGATGTAGATTCAAGCAAGAGCTGCTTAATGCTACTGAACTTCAAAAAGACTTTTCATAGAATGTAGTGAGATGGACAGGGTGCCCACATGGAGCCATCACAATGTAGTCTCTTTGATGGAGGAAAATACTCTGCAGGCTACAGAAAGAGAAATCTGGACATCAACCTAGTCACAAAACCCTTGACCTACAGTCTCTGCCTGCAAGTTGGAAGGGGTCAGTGGTAGCACATACTTGTAGAAATAGCCAACCGATTCCTGGTTTCAACTGAGGTCCATATCAGGAAAGGTAGCTCACGCCCTACATTGCCTAGACGGCCTGTAAATGGAGACTAGATAGCCCAGAGACCTAGGATAGAACCAACAGCAGCTGGAAAAATACAATGAAATGATTCTTAATGATATTCTGCTAAATTCGTGGAGTAGATCTCGGGGAGAGTAGAGGAGGAGCCCAGCTGGAAGTTGTTGAAGCTGTGGTTGAGATGTACTGTATGAGAGAAGAATATTTCCAATAAAAAATAAACAATTAAGGAGAGTTATTAGTCATTTCAAGCAAAAAAAACCACACACAACTGTTTATTATATGATATTCTTTTAAAATTAGAGAATAATATAACATAAATAAATTATATCCATGAAAGGAACCAAAAGGAACTGGTTTGATATAAATATTTGCATCCTCCTAAATTAAGTTGATTTAACTAGTGACTTACATGATATGCTCTCATTTCATTCTGTTGCTGTGGCAAAGCACTGACCAAAAGCAACCTGGAAAAGATAGGGTTTATTTTATCGTACACTTCCAGGGTCACAGTCCATCACTGAGGGAAATCAGAACAGGAACTCAGTAATGAAGCCCAAAGTCTGAACTGCTTGCTTGTACCTGTATCATTACTTCTAACCAGGGAATTTAGAGCAGAAAACATGGGAAATGCTGTTTGATAGCTTCCCTACTTTTTGGCTCACATTTAATTAGCTTTCTTATATATCCCAGAACTTGACCTACTATCGAAATGGTGCTATCAACTGAGAGTACTGTATTTTAATTTTTCTAGGCTATGTCAAGTTAATAGTTAAGGCTAAATGGGCATGTCAACATCAAAAAAGAGACTTTGGAAAATGATAAATCACAAGGCCCCATATTATACAAGATGCCTTAAGGGCTGCCCTGCTAGACACACCATATGGAAACATAATGAGAAGCAGGTGTTCAAAGGTGACAGGTGCTCAGTAGACAACAAGGTCCCTTGCCTCTGTCTCCTTAGAGTTCAGAAGTATCAAAAATAATTTTTCTTCTTTTGTTAAGCATTCAGTTTATAGCATTTTGTTGTAGCATCTTGAGCAAAATTTTGAGAAACTTACCATGATCATTTTATAATTAAATAGAAACGTTGTAGGCTATCATTTTCATAGCATTCTAAGATTCAACATGATGTATTCAGCAATGTGTTAGAATATTAAAGGAGTAAAACTGGGACATCTAAGCACACATTTTTATGTAATATTACTTAGTGAGTGAAAGGAGAACATGGTTTTTGATAATAAACACCTATGTGGACTTTTGGAGTCTGGGGTGATGATTGTGATGTTACACAAAGTGTCTCTTTGATTTATTAATCACTCATGGAAACATGGCATTACAGGTGTGAGTCTGTTTAATAATAAATTTAAAGTCCATTACCATAACTGCTATTGAGTTTGATATTATGTTGATGTTAATATCTATAACTAGTATGCTGCCAAAATATAATGGATGTCTTCCTATTATACATGTCTAAAATTTCAATAATTTCAGTTTGAAACAACATTATACACTGAGTACTCTCTATGTTCTAAATTTGATATGTTGGAATTCTTGGATACTATGTGATTTTTTTTGAAGATAGATTCTTTAAAAGAGAAAGTGATATTTTATAAAGTTGTAAGGATCAGCCCTTTATTTGATAGGCCCAATTACTTAAAACATTAAGGAAGACCAAAGATCTTGCTTTCTAGGCAATAACATAGAAAAATCTACATGAGAACACAAGAATGTAGTATTTGCAATTTGTTAAGGAATGTCCTGCCTTGTAAATATAAAGTTAACTTATGAATTGTCCAACTGTCAGAAATTAAGTATGTACTATTTAAGCTACAGTGCCTAGGCTAGTTTTGTGAAATGACAGATTAAGTGGACTATCATATATCATATCATATATTAAAACATCTAATATAATCTTCACTCAATTACATAGTGAACATAAATTTTTTTCACAATAGGTTCTTTAACATTATAATCTAAAATAATGATTGTTTTATTTCACAAACTGTACATATAGTATTAAACTAATAAAAATAAACTGTTAAAATAAAAACAGTATTCCCAAAGGAGAGTATAGAGAATTTGATATGCTGTAAGAGTTACTGTGCTTTATTAATGGCTCTTGGATATACAGCATAACAACCATGAATCTGACCATAAATCAAATGTCCATGACCATAATTGCTATGTGGCACAAGTTTATGTTAATGTTTTCTAGAGTCAGTATACAACTGAAGGATAGTGCCTGTCTTCCTATTTATACACAACAATAATTAACACTTCAATTGGACACCACATTATCATTTCAAGAATTTATTACATAGTATTTATATCATCTAGATAAGACATTCCAATACCTTAAAAGACCAGTTTGCTTTCAACATTTGGTCTGTCTGATTTTGAAGGTAAAGATACAGACAGTCTTCTTCACACTGTCTAGGAGACAAATGCTGACCATTTAGGGGGGATTTTTCTCATGTTTCATCATTAGATGTTTTGTTCTAAATAAGAATTGTGTTGGTCCTTTCAAAAACAGTATTAGAGTCAATTCCTGTGAACAAGACAAATATGACCAGCAAATGATAGTTTCTCTTCAGCTTTAGAATTACACCAAGTGTGTGTGTGTGTGTGTGTGTGTGTGTGTGTGTGTGTGTGAGAGAGAGAGAGAGAGAGAGAGAGAGAGAGAGAGAGAGGCGGGGGAGAAAGAGAGAAAGAGATTTCAAGAAGTCAAACCTGCTTCAAGCTTACTATGCAGACAAAGATGACTCTAACCTTCTGATCTTCCTGCCCCCACATCTGAAGAACTGAGGCTCTAAGTCTGTACTACTGTACTATTTTACTCAAGTTTGCAGTGCAAAGAGCACTGGGTATGCTGGCTAATCATTCTAGTAACTGACCTAAGCCCTAACCTTTCAATATGAACTTTACAGTTTTAAAGCTGGATATCATAAAAAGGAAATAAGAGTGAGAAAGGAGCACTACTAGTGGTCTGAACCTAAATCAGTAATTTGATTCTGTAATCTATATTTTCCAATCCCTTGTTAAAGGAAGATTTCTTTTTTTTTTATTATATATTTTTATTTTCTATATTCTTTGTTTACATTCCAAATGATTTCCCCTTTCTCAATTCCTCCCACCCCATATGTCCCATAAACCTTCTTCTCTCCACCCATTCTCCAATCACCTCTCTCCTTTTTCTCTGTCCTGGTACTCCCCTCCAATGCCTTTCCAGGATCAGGACCCTCACCTAACTTCTTAATGGGAGTCATTTGTTATGCTAATTGTGCCTTGGGTATTCAGAGCTTCTGGACTAATTAATATTCACTTATCAGAGATTGCATTCCATGTGCATTCTTTTGTGATTGGGTTACCTCACTTAGGATGATATTTGCTAGATCCAACCATTTGCCTAAAAATTTCATGAATTCATTGTTTTTAATTGCTGAATAGGATTCCATTGTGTAAATATAACACATTTTCTGTATCCATTCCTCCATTGAGGGACATCTGGGTTCTTTCCAGCTTCTGGCTATTATAAATAAGGCTGCTAGAACATAATTGAGCATGTGTCTTTATTGCATGCCGGGGAATCTTTGGGTATATACCCAGGAGAGGTATAGCAGGGTCCTCTGGAATTGTCATGTGCAGTTATCTGAGGAAGCACCAGACTGATTTCCAAAGTGGTTGTACCATCTTACAACCCCACCAGCAGTGGAGGAGTGTTCCTCTTTCTCCACATCCTCAACAACACCTGCTGTCTCCTGAGTTTTTAACCTTAGCCATTCTGACTGCTGTGAGGTGAAATCTCAGGGTTGTTTTGATTTGCATTTCCCTAATGACTAATGATGTTGAACATTTCTTAAGGTGCTTGTCGGCCATCTGAATTTCTTCAGGTGAAAATTCTTTGTTTAGATCTGTACCCCATTTTTAATAGGGTTATTTGGTTCCCTGGGGTCCAACTTCTTGAGTTCTTTGTATTTATTGGATATTAGCCCTCTATCAGATGTAGGGTTGCTGAAGATTTTTTTCCCAATTTGTTGGTTGCTTGCTATTTTGTCCTTTTGACAGTAGCCTTTGCCTTACAGAAACTTTGTAATTTTATGAGGTCCCATTTGTCAATTCTTGATCTTAGAGCATAAGCTATTGGTGATCTGTTCAGGAACTTTTCCTCTGTGCCCATGTCCTCAAAGGTTTTGCCCAGTTCATTTTCTATTACTTTCAGTGTGTCTGGTTTTATGTGGAGGTCCTCGATCCACTTAGAGTTGAGTTTAGTACAAGGAGATAAGAATGGATCAATTCGCATTCTTCTACATGCTGACCTCCAATTGAACCAGCACCATTTGTTGAAAAGACTATCTTTTTTCCACTGGATGTTTTCTGCTCCTTTGTCGAAGATCAAGTGACTATAGGTGTGTGGATTCATTTCTGGGTCTTCAATTCTATTCCATTGGTCCACTTGCCTGTCACTGTGCCAATACCATGCAGTTTATAACACTATTGCTCTGTAGTATTGCTTGAGGTCTGGGATACTGATTCCCCCAGTTCTTTTACTGTTGAGAATAGTTTTAGCTATCCTGGGTTTTTTATTGTTCCAGATGAATATGATAATTGCTTTTTATAAATGTGTAAAGAACTGAGTTGGGATTTTGATGGGTATTGTGTTGAATCTGTAGATTGCTTTTGGCAAGATGGCCATTTTAACTATATTAATCCTGACAATCCACGAGCATGGCAGATTTTTTCCATTTTCTGAGGTCTTCTTCGATTTCCTTCTTCAGAGACCTGAAGTTCTTGTCATATAGATCTTTCACTTGTTTGGTTAGAGTCACACGAAGATACTTTATATTGTTTGTGGCTATTGTGAAGGATGTCATTTCCCTAACTTCTTTCTCAGCCTGCTTATCCTTTGAGTATAGGAAGGCAACTGATTTGCTTGACTTGATTTTATAACCAGCCACTTTGCTGAAGTTGTTTATCAGCTGTAGGAGTTCTCTGGTGGAGGTTTTCAGGTCACTTAAGTAGACTATCATGTCATCTGCAAATAGTGATAATTTGACTTCTTCCTTTCCAATTTGTATCCCCTTGACCTCCTTATGTTGTCTAATTGCTCTAGCTAGAACTTCAAGTACTATATTGAAAAGATATGGAGAGAGAGGACAGCCTGAATTTAGTGGGATTGCTTCAAGTTTCTCTCCATTTAGTTTGATGTTGGCTACCTGTTTGCTGTATATTGCTTTAATGATGTTTAGGTATGGGCCTTGAATTCCTGTTCTTTCCAAGACTTTTAGCATGAAAGGATGCTGAATTTTGTCAAATGCTTTTTCAGCATCTAATGAAATCATCATATGTTTTTTTTTTCCTTTGAGTTTGTTTATGTAGTGGACAGTATTGATGGATTGTTGTTTATATTGAAACATCCCTCCATCCCTGGGATGAAGCCTACTTGATCATGGTGGATGATCATTTTGATGTATTCTTGGATTCGGTTGGCAAGAATTTTATTAAGTATTTTGGCATAGATATGCATAAGGGAAATTGGCCTGAAGTTCTCTTTCTTTGTTGGATCTTTGTGTGGTTTTGGTAGTTGTGGCTTCATAGACAGTTGGGTAGTGTTCCTTCTGTTTCTATTTGGTAGAATAGTTTGAAGAGTATTGGTGTTAGGTCTTCTTTGAAGGTCTGATAGAATTCTGCACTGAAGCCATCTGGTCCCGTGCATTTTTTTTTTTTTTGGTTGGGAGACATTTTATGACCCCTTTTATTTCTTTAGGGATTATGGGACTCTTTAGATGATGTATTTTATCCTGATTTAATTTTGGTGTTTGATATCTCTCTAGGAAAGTGTCCATTTCCTCCAGATTCTCCAGTTGTGTTAAGTATAGGCTTTTGTAGTAGGATCTGATGATTTTTTTTGAATTTCCTCAGCTTCTGTTGTTATATCTCCCTTTTCATTTCTAATTTTGTTAATCTGGATACTGTCTCTGTGCCCTTTGGCTAGTCTGGCTAAGGGCTTATCTATTTTGCTGATTTTCTCAGAGAACCAGCTGCTGGTTTTATTGATTCTTTGTATGGTTCTCTTTGTTTCTACTTGATTGATTTGATTTCAGCCCTGAGTTTGATGATTTCCTGACTTCTACTCCTCCTGGGTAAAATAGTTGCTTTTTGTTCCACTGCGTTCAGGTGTGTCGTTAAGCTGCTAGTGTATGCTCTCTCCATTTTTTTTTTTTTTGGAAGCACTCAGGGATATGAATTTTCCTCTTAGCACTGCTTTCATTGTGTCCAATAGATTTGGGTATGTTGTGTCTTTATTTTCATTAAATTCTAAAAAGTCACCAAAGATGGAGAAACCAAGATATTCCATGACAAAACCAAATTTACGCAATATCTTTCCACAAACCCAGCCCTACAAAGAATAATAGGGGGAAAACACCATTACAACGAGGGAAACTATACCCTGGAAAAAGCAAGATATTAAGCTTCTTTCATCAAACCCAAAAGAAGATAACGACACAAGTATAAAATTAACATCAAAAATGATAGGAGGCAATAATCACTACTCCTTTATATCTCTTAACATCAATGGACTCATTTCCCCAATAAAAAGACATAGACTAACAGACTGGTTACATAAACAGGACTCTACATTTTGCTGCATACAGGAAACACACCTCAGTGTCAAAGACAAAAAATACCTTAGAGTAAAAGGCTGGAAGACAATTCTACAAGCAAATGGTCCCAGGAAACAAGCAGGAGTTGCCATTCTAATATCAGATAAAATTGACTTTCAACCAAATGTCATCAAAAGAGACATGGAAGGTCACTTCTTGTTGGTCAAAGGAAAAATCCAACAAGAAGAACTCTCAATCCTGAAAAATCTATGCTCCAAATACAAGGGTGCCCTCATTCATAAGAGAAACTTTATGTAAACTCAAAGCACACATTGCACCTAACACAATAATTGTGGGTGACTTCAACACTCCACTCTAATCAATGGACCGATCAGGAAAACAGAAACTAAACAGGGAGACAGTAAAACTAATTGAAGCTTTGGACCAATTGGATTTAACATATATATAACTTTTCATCCCAAAGCAAAAGAATATACCTTTTTCTCAGCACCTCACAGTACCTTCTCCAAAATTGATCATATAGTTGGTCACAAGACAGACCTCAAGAAATATAAAAAGATTGAAATAATCCCATGCCTCCTATCAGATCACTATGGAGTAAAAGTGGTATTTAATAACACTAAAAACAACAGAAAGCCCACATATACATGGAAACTGAACAAAATTCTACTCAATGATACCTTGGTCAAGGAAGAAATAAAGAAATCAAAGATTTTTTTAGAATTTAACGAAAATGAAGTCACAACATACACAAATCTATGGGACACAATGAAAGCAGTGCTAAGAGGAAAATTCATAGCTTCAAGGGCCTCCAAAAAGAAATATGAGAGAGCATATACTATAAGATTAATGGAACAACTGAAAGCCCTGGAACAAAAAGAAGCTAATTCACCCAGGAGGAGGAGAAGACAGGAAATCAAACTCAGGGCTGAAATCAACCAAGTAGAAACCAAGAGAATCACACAAAGAATCAACAAAACAAGGAACTGGTTCTTTGAAAAAATCAACAAGATAGATAAACCCATAGCCAGACTAACCAAAGGGCACAGAGAAAGTATCCAAATTAACAAAATTAGAAATGAAAAGGGAGATATTACAACAGAAACTGAGGAAATTCAAAAAATCATCAGATCCTACTACAAAAGCCTGTACTCAACACAACTGGAGAATCTGGAGGAAATGTACAATTTGTTAGACAGATACCAAATACCAAAATTAAACCAGGATCAAATAGATCATCTAAACAGACCCATAATTCCTAAAGAAATAGAGGGGGTCATAGATAGCCTTCCGACCAAAAAAAGCACAGAACCAGATGGTTTCATTGCAGAATTCTATCACACCTTCAAAGAAGACTTAACATCAATACTCTCAAACTCTTCCACCAAATAGAAACATAAGGAACACTACCCAACTCCTTCCAAGTAGCCACAATTATGCTGATATCAAAACCACACGAAGATCCAACTAAGAAAGTGAATTTCAGGCCAATTTCCCTTATGAATATCGATGCAAAAATACTCAATAAAATTCTTGCCCACCGAATCCAAGAACACATCAAAACAATCATCCACAAGGATCAAGTAGTCTTCATCCCAAGGATGCATGCATGGTTCAATATAAGGAAATCCATCAATGTAATCCACTACATAAACAAACTCAAAGAAAAAAAAACCACATGATCATTTCATTAGATGTTATAAAAGCATTTGACAAAATTCAGCATCCTTTCATGTTAAAAGTCTTGGAAAGGACAGGAATTCAAGGCCCATATTTAAACATAGTAAAAGCAATATACAGCAAACCGGTAGCCAACATCAAACTAAATGGAGAGAAACTTGAAGCAATCCCACTAAAATCAGGGACTAGACAAAGCTGCCCTCTTTCTTCATATCTTCTCAATATAGTTCTTGAAGATCTAGCTAGAGCAATTAGACAACATAAGGAGGTCAGAGGGATACAAATTGGAAAGGAAGAAGTCAAACTATCACTATTTGCAAATGACATAGTATACTTAAGTGACCCAAAAAACTCTACTAGAGAACTCCTACAGCTGATAAACAACTTCAGCAAAGTGGCTGGCTACAAAATCAACTCAAGCAAATCAGTAGCCTTTATTTACTCAAAGGATAAGCAACTGAGAAAAAGATTAGGGAAATGACACCGTTCACAATAGCCACAAACAGCATAAAGTATCTTGGTGTGACTCTAACCAAACAAGTGAAAGACCTATATGACAAGAACTTCAGATCTCTGAAGAAGGAAATCGAAGAAGATCTCAGAAAATGGGAAAATCTTCCATGCTCATGGATTGGCAGGATTAATATAGTTAAAATGGCCATCTTGCCAAAGGCAATCTACAGATTCAATGCAATCCCCATCAAAATCCCAACCCAGTTCTTCATAGAGCTAGAAAGAGCAATGGTCAAATTTATCTGGAATAACAAAAAACCCAGGATTGCTAAAACTATTCTCAACAGTAAAAGAACTTCAGGGGGATTCAGTATCCCAGTCCTCAAACTTTACTACAGAACAATAGTGATAAAAACTGCTTGGTATTGGTACAATGTCAGGCAAGCAGATCAATGGAATAGGATTGAAGACCCAGAAATGAACCCACATGCCTATGGTCACTTGATCTTCGACAAAGAATCTAAAACCATTCAGTGGAAAAAAAGATAGCCTTTTCAACAAATGGTTCTGGTCCAATTGGAGGTCAGCATGCAGAAGAATGGGAATCAATCCATTCTTATCTCCTTGTACTAAGCTCAACTCCAAATGGATCAAGGACCTCCACATAAAACCTGACACACTGAAACTAATAGAAAAGAAACTGGGGAAGACCCTTGAGGACATGGGAACAGGGTAAAAGTTTCTGAATAGAACACTAATAGCTTATGCTCTAAGATCAAGAATTGACAAATGGGACCTAATAAAACTACAAAGTTTCTGTAAGGCAAAGGACACTGTTAAAAGGACAAAATGTCAACCAACAGATTGGGAAAGGATCTTCACCAAACCTAAATCTGACAGAGGGCTAATATCTAATATATACAAAGAATGCAAGAAGGTAGAATCCAGAGAACCAAATAACTTCCTTAAAAAGTGGAATACCGAGCTAAACAAAGAATTTTCACATGAAGAACTTTGAACGGCTGAGAAACACCTTAAGAAATGGTCAATATCATTAATCATTAGGGAAATGCAAATCAAAACAACCCTGAGATTTCACCTCACACCAGTCAGAATGGCTAAGGTCAAAAACTCAGGAGACAGCAGGTGTTGGCGAGGATGTGGAGAAAGAGGAACACTTCTCTATTGCTGGTGGGATTGTAAGATGGTGCAACCACTTTGGAAATCAGTTTGGAGGTTCCTCAGAAAACTGGGCATGACACTTCTGGAGGACCCTGCTATACCACTCCTGGGCATATCCCCAGAGGATTCACCACCATGTAATAAGGATACATGCTCCACTATGTTCATAGAAGCCCTATTTGTAGTAGCCAGAAGCTGGAAAGAATCCAGGTGTCCTTCAACAGAGGAATGGATACAAAAAATGTGCTATATTTACACAATGGAGTACTATTCAGCCATTAGAGACAATGAATTCATCAAATTCGTATACAAATGGATGGAGCTGGAGAACATCATACTAAGTGAGGTAACCCAGTCTCAAAAGATCAATCATGGTATGCACTCACTGATAAGTGGATATTAACCTAGAAACTTGGACTACCCAAGAAATAATCCACATATTAAATGATGTCCAAAAAGTACAGAGGAGTGGCCCCTGGTTCTGGAAAGATTCAATGCAACAGTATAGGGGAATACCAGAACTGGGAAGTGGGAAGGAGTAGATGGAGGAACAGGGGGAGGAAAGAGGGCTTATGGGACATGCGGGGAATGGGGACCCCAGAAAAGGGGAAATCATTTGAAATGTAAATAAAGAATACATCGAATAAAAAAAAAAGACCGCATATTTTGACAATATCAACTAAAAAAAAAACAATGAATTCATAATTTAAAAAAGGTCTTTGATTCTTTTCTTTATTTCTTCCTTGACCAAGGTATCATTGAGTAGAATATTATTCAGTTTCCACGTGTATGTGGGCTTTCTGTTGTTTTTGTTGCTATTGAAGATCACTTTTACTCCATAGTGTATTTCCATCTTTTCATATTTGTTGAAGTCTATCTTGTGACCAATTATATGATCAATTTTGGAGAAGGTACCATGAGGTGCTGAGAAAAAGGTATTTTCTTTTGCTTTAGGGTAAAATGTTTATATATCTGTTAAATCTAATTGGTCCAAAGCTTCAATTAGTTTCACTGTGTCCCTGTTTAGTTTCTGTTTTCCTGATTGGACCATTGAGGAAAGTGCAGTGTTGAAGTCACCCACAATTATTGTGTTAGGTGCAATGTGTGCTTTGAGCTTTAGTAAAGTTTCTTTTATAAATGAGAGTGCCCTTGCATTTGGAGCATAAATGTTCAGGATTGAGAGTTCTTGTTGTATTTTTCCTTTGACCAGCAAGAAGTGTCCCTCAGAGTCTCTGTTGATGACTTTGGGTTTAAAGTCAATTTTATCTGATATTAGAATGGCTACTCCTGCTTGTTTCCTGAGACCATTTGCTTGTAAAATTGTCTTCCAGTCTTTTACTCTAAGGTAGTGTTTGTCTTTGACCCTGAGGTGTGTTTCCTGTAAGCAGCAAAAGATAGGGTCCTGTTTACATATCCAGTCAGTTAGTCTATGTCTTTTTATTGGGGCATTGAGTCCATTGATGTTAAGAGATATTAAGGAATAGTGATTGTTACTTCCTGTCATTTTTGATGTTATTTTTTAAATTTGATTGGTTAACTTCTTTTGGGTTTGATGAAAGGTTACTATCTTGCTTTTTCCAGGGTGAAGTTTCCCTCCTTGTATTGGTGTTGTCCTCCTATTATCCTTTTTAGGGCCGGGTTTGTGGATAGATATTGGGTAAACTTGGTTTTGTCATGAAATATCTTAGTTTCTCCATCTATGGTGATTGAGAGTTTTGCTGGATATAGTAGTTTTGGTTGGCATTTGTGTTCTCTTCGAGTCTGCATGAGATCTGCCCAGGATCTTCTAGCCTTCATAGTCTCAGGTGAAAAGTCTGCTGTGATTCTGATAGGTCTTCCTTTATATGTTACTTGGCCTTTTTCTCTTACTGCCTTTAGTATTCTTTCTTTGTTTAGAACATTTGGTGTTTTGATTATTATGTGACGGGAAGTATTTCTGTTCTGGTCCAGTCTGTTTGGAGTTCTGTAGGCTTCTTGTATATTCATGGGCATCTCTCTCTTTAGGTTAGGGAAGTTTTCTTCCATAATTTTATTGAAGATATTTGCTGGCCCTTTAAGTTGTAAATCTTCACACTCATCTATGCCTATAATCCTTAGGTTTGGTCTTCTCATTGTGTTCTGGATTTCCTAGATGTTTTGGGTTACAAGCTTTTTGCAATTTGCATTTTCTTTAACTGTTGAGTCCATGGTCTGTATGGTATCTTTAGCATCTGAGATTCTTTCTTCTATCTCTTGTATTCTGTTGTTGATATTTGCATCTATGGCCTCTGATTTTTTCTCCAGGATTTTCTATCTCCAAAGTTGTCTCCCTTTGAGATTTCTTAGTTGTTTCTACTTCTGATTTTAGATCCTGGATGGTTTTGCTTAGCTCCTTCACTTGCTTGTTTTTGTTTTCCTGTAATTCTTTAAGAGATTTTTGTGTTTCCTCTTTCATGACCTCAACCCAATGACCAAAGTTCTCCTGTATTTCTTTAAGTGATTTTTTGCATTTCCTCCTCATTGGCTTCTGTATTCTCCTGAATTTCTTTCAATGGTTTCTGTGTTTCCCTTGTAAGGGCTTCTAACTTCTGATCCTTTTTCTCCTGAATTTCTTTAAGGGATTTATTTATGTCCTTCATGTGTTCCTGTAACAGCAACATGACCAGTGATTTTAAATCCAAATCTTGTTTTTCTGGTGTGTTGGAGTATCCAGGACATGCTGTTAATGGAGAATTAGGTTCAGATGCTGCCATATTGCCTTGATTTCTGTTAGTAATGTTCCTACGTTTGCCTTTTGCCATCTAGTTCTCACTGGTGTTAGTTGGTCTTGTCAATGCTGGACTCACCAATGCAAGTTGCCTCTTCCCAGCTGGCTTCCAGGTGCACAGCTGGCCTCCTGCACTGCCTGGAGATGGGGTGCCATGGCCCAGGCTGTTCCAGATCCCGAAGCAGAGACTGAAAGGCTCTCGCCCAAGGCCTCAGGACTGGATCCTCAGCTCTGCAGGGCCAGACTCACCAGAGCACACTGCTTCTTCCCAGCTGGCCTCCGGGTGCACAGCTGTCTTCTTGCGCATCCTGGAGACAGGGTGCCGTGGCCCAGGCTGTTTCCCGATCCCTGAAGTGGAAGATTTCTAAGAATTATTTTGTGACATAAATAACATTTTTTTGTCAAGAAACAGAGGTAAATGTTTTAGGGTGTTTTTTTGAGTAATTCATATGCATTTTCTGTATTTTACCATTAACAGTAAAAAAGTAGTCATTAATAAATACATACCACTCCTTGAATAGCTTAGGGTCTTTTTGTCACTTTTTAACTAATCTTAATTTTAAATGTGTAATTTAATTTGGATCTTGACTTCTCAGTCTAACCTTCTATTATGGGGAAACCCAGATAAACACTATAGCTTCATTGGAGACATTCTTTTTTAAAGTGTTATTTTAAATTGTCTGAATTTATCTTTCCCTTTATATTCTCTCTATTTACATCCTCAGCATAATCATATTTCATAAGGTAATTAAGTGAGAGGTATTCATTGACATTCAATATTCTGTAAATATCCTTGATCATTCAGTCATACACATAATTTCTATGTCATTTTTCTATTCAGACATTTAAGAGAACTTGGTGAAAAATAAGGCATCGGGCATTTATTGAATGAATATTTGTAATGCAGATCTGGAGAAAATAGCTTAGTTTTGTACATGATCCAAGATGTTGATAAATCTGTGTCATGTGCCATCAGTAATTCATGTAAAATAGAGCACACATTATAAGCATGTATAAAGGTATGTGTTTGTGAGTGAAATCATATATAACATATTATATGGTATCTAAGGTACAATTGTCTATCAATTTATAGTGTGGTCTTGATAAAATCATCATAAATTTAATTATAATAACATAACTTAAAATCTTCTAACATACAGAACAACCTAGCTCTGCACAACAGAGCCCTACCTATTTCCTTCCATAAACTGTTGGATTTGTAGCTCAGAGACCTACCTATATTAGCATAGAGCAATAACCCAGGACAAAAGTTAACTTATTATATTTTCTACTGAAATCCTCTGACTTTTATCTGATTGTAATGTTGAATAATCAATTCATCTTAAGTCAATACCAAGTGCTTATTTTAAACATGTGAGTATATGTTACCATTGTATATACTGAAATATGTTTTAATTTGAATTCGTAAGTCTGGTATTTGAAAAGAGATGAAAGAATCCATTCACATTGTTTTATATATACTTGATTTAGTTTCAGATAGTAAACACTCAGCAGCATTAGTTAACGGCCCTAATAGCAAAAGTTAACCATTTATTATACAGGTCTTTATTACTAGAAAACTGTAAATACAGACAATTGATTTTATAAATGCCTCTTCAAATTTTTACATCTTCTATTTTCGGTATCATAATAAGAAAGTGGAAAGGGTACATTTCCTACATGCAAGATCCTTGATCTCATTTTTAGCCACAAAGATGATTTTAACAATTGGATCCATTTTTTCATGGAAAAAATAATGAATAAATTTTACTGAATTTAAATCACTGAAAGCACTGTTAAAGTTAAGTTATGCACCCAAGTATGAAACACTTCAAATTAAAAGTCCATCAATGAAACAAATAATGCTGATTAATGGGTTTTTTTTTAATGTTTCATTTTTTACACAAAGATCAAAGTCATTTCCCTTATTCAGCAGAACTAGTTTCATCTAAATCTCACCTTAATTAATGAATTTTTCCTAAAAAAAAAAAAGCCAGAAAAGATAAGATTGAATAGTAATTAAATGGTAATTTTGCATGGTTAAAATTACTGTGAATCACATGCAAATTGCAAAATTTCATTAGGAAAGGTTTATTTTTTTGTTAAATACTTGGTGGCATATATTATCTGATCTTCTGTTGGGGAACCAACTTTGGTCTTTAGGAGGGCAGCATCCATTCCTTTCAAAGACATGAACTTGTTATCATCAGGATCAGTTGAGCTAGGCTTTTAAAATCTTGAAATGAAATATGAGCAGTAGGAGGAGAAGGGAAAATTGATAATCACAAGCAAAAAATTAATTGTGTCTGCTAAACCTAAACTCTCTGGAAAAGAAATCTTAAAAATTGAAATGCATATCTTTGATTGAAAAATCTTCAAAAGCAGTTGATATTGCCAACAAGAGTGCTGAAAGTGGTATGGATTTTACCTTGGAGAATGTTGACACATGACTCCTGTAACTGTCCAATTTCTGTTGACAGTTTTATTAGCTTCACAATAAAAAAGAAGATTTCTAGAAAAATCTTCGTTTTTGACAATTTCTTACTGTGTCCCATTTTCCATGGAAATGATGAAGCGCCAGCTTTGGTTATGAAAGATGTGTGATTTTCCATTCATCGTTCCACATCCATGTGCCTTCCTCTCTCGCTCTTCTGAGTGGTAGGTTGGAATGACCACAGCCTGCAGCACCTATATTCTCTGACTCTCTGTGCTAAGAAGAAAGAGTGGCAACCAACAGAGCTGTGTGTATATGTAAGAAAGAAAGTCAGAGTATGTATCGAACAGGCACTGGGTTTTGCTCTGCTAGAGACTGTGTTCCCCTTTTGAGAACCACAATTGCTTCTAGTCCAGAGTCTTTCCTACCATTACCAATTAGTTGAGTGTTAAAGAAAGCCATTTTCTACCCCTACATATAGGAGATAATAACACTGTTAGATGATGGAACTGCCAATGGTTCTCCTTTTCTACAAGTACCTTTAACTTTCCCACATCCCTAAATAATCTCCTAGTTAAATAGCCTCCACTTACTTCTTTGTACCTCTTGAAGATTCTGACTGATTAAAAAAAATGTAAATTGCTTCATGGTCCTGAAAATTGCCACTGATTTTTTCCCCATGGCAGTAAGAATAAAATTCAGTGTTAAAATCCAGCCTGTATGACCACCTGCATAATAACACATGTATTGACTCCTTCTTTCATCAATGACTGCATTTTGTTTTCCTCAAATATGCCTATCCTACTTTAGGATTCCTCCACCCAACCACCATGCTAATATATGAAACTGAGTGAAAAGCCCTGCAAGGAGATCTTATAAAGGTTTGAATGAACGTGGGTTCCATAGGCTCTTCTGTTTGAAAACTTGGTCCCTAGTTACTGAAACTGCTTGGGAGAATTAGGAGGCGGAGCTTTGTTGGAGGAGAAGTAAGAGTGGAGGCAGGCTTTGAGGTCTTACAAGACTTGTGCCATTTTCAGTGTACCTGTATGTCTCCTATTTGTGGATCAACTATGAGCTCTAAGCCATTACCCTGGTAACATGCTTGATTGCTTACTGCAATATCTGCCATGAGGGTCATGAACTCAACCCTCTGAAACTATAAGTCCCAAATAAACACTTTGAGTTAAAAGTTACCTTGGCCATGGAGTCTTATTACATAGTGTCTTGTGTGTTTTAGTCTGTATCAGGTCATAACAATGGTCTTAAACTACATGTATAAGAAAGATTGACACCCCCCCCCAGAGTTCCCAACCACCAACCAAAAAAGTACACTTGGAGGAACTCATGGCTCCAGATGCATATGTAGCAGAGGATGGCCTTGTTGGGCATCAATAGGGGGAGGAAGCCCTTGATCTTATAAAGGTTCGATGCCCCAACATAGGGGAATGGGGCAGGAGTGGTGGATGAGTGGAGGAACACCCTGGTGGAGTCAGGGGGAGGGGTGGAATGAGGGTTCTTGTAGAGAAAATCTGGGAGGGAGCTAACATTTGAAATGTAAATAAACAAAGCAACCATTTTTTTTTTTTTAGAAAAAAGAATATAACAATAAAAAGGGGAGGGAAGTAGAAACTAAGCTACTTGGCATAGTGGAAAAGAGCAGATACCTTGAAATTGATGTAGATAGTGCTTTGAAATAATTCTTAGTATTTTCAGAACTAAAAACATCAAGACAAGACCTCCAAGGTTCTGGACATACAATCTAGAGGACTCTTAGTCATCTAGGTACCAGCATCATGATCTTAAGGGACTGCCTCAGGTTCATTCAGCCTTTTTATTGTTTTTGTAAAATGTATACTTTCAGTATACTTTTGTATTCTAAGATATTTGTAAGGACTGACCAAGACTGGTCCTCACTGTATATGACAGGATGACTTCAAACTTATAGCAATCCTTTGACTCAATTTTCTAAGTCCTGGCATTCCATATATATTCCATCATACCAAGATTAAATTACCTATGTGTATAATCGTGAGAATTATCCAAAAGACTGGCTAAAGTTTATGATTTTCACTTGGCTTTTAAGCATCTAGTACATCTGAGTGTTTATCTCACTAATCGTGTTGACTCTGGATTGAAGATAATGATTTTCTTCATAGGGAAAAATTACTTTCTTCCCATTTCACCATCATTTTGACTCATTCGCTGTCGGGTAAGATTGTTTCTCTTATTGGAGACTCTTATAGTTTACATTGCCTGTCTACATCATTCATCTGTCTCTGCTGACCTCACTGGTATCTATTACAATAGATTTATATAACATGATATTGTTCTCTAAAAGCTTGATCACTTTGCAACTCCACCCCACAACCATGCCAGGTTTTCTACCTGGATCAGTCATTATGAATAATGGACACTAATCATACACCCTGAAACATAAGATACATCTATCAGCTCAGAGGTACTTTAGAGAGTGGTGAATAGCTGTTTCATACATAAGCTTGGATTTACAATTATTTTAATTTCCTACATCTTAGTTTATTTTCATCTATTTACCATGAACAATAAGGAAGTTTCAGGTAGGAAAGCAATTATCTAAGTATCCCTAGTTGTCATGCCAAATTATGAAACAACAAAGAAATGAATAAGCCAAACAACTTCCATCCTTTCAATTAAATAAAATTTAATTAGCTTGTGAAAAATACAAAATACCAAATCTCAGTGCACTGATTTCTCAACACTGATGCCAGTTTTTATAAAGAATTAAGTAGGTCCAATAAAACAGTAGTGAATAAGAACAAAAGGCCCACAGAACCACCTAGAAAAAGAGAGTTCAAAATAGAAAAAGAATTGCTGTCAAATCTGGAACATCAGAACCTGGACCTCTATACAGAACTTAAAAGTGTGTGCAGGGCTCACATAGGCTAAGTATGCACAGGAATCATGGAGGGTAAGTGTGTGCCGGACTCATGGAGGCTATGTGTTTCCAGAGCTCATGAAAACTGAGTGTATGCAGGACTCACAGAGACTATGTGTGTGCAGGGCTCATGGAGGCTGAGTATGTACAGGACTCATGGAGGCTGAGTGTTTGAGGGACTCATGGAGGCTGAGTGTGTGTAGGACTCATGGAGGCTGAGTGTGTCCAGGACTCATGGAATCTGAGCATATGCAGGACTCATGGAGGCTAAGAGTGTGCAGGTCTCATGGAGGCTGAGTGTGTGCAGGACTCATGGAGGCTGAGTGTGTGCAGGACTCATAGAGGGTAAGTGTGTGCAGGGCTCATGGAGACTAAATGTATGCAGGACTCCTAGAAACAGCCTGGGAACTATGACATTGCCACACAAATCAAGGCTATAGATCAGGGGGGCAATGGAGTACTCTTTGAAAATTATGTAATATAGGTATTTTATAATACCCTAAGACAACAAGAGAAAAATGTTATAAGAGAGAACCCTGCTTCACCAACAAAATAAAATAAAGGAGGAAGGAAAGAAAGAAGGAAAAACAAAAGGAAGGAAGGAAAGAAAGAAAGAAAGAAAGAAACAAAAAAAACAAAGAAACAAAGAAACAAAGAAAGCAATCAGTAAAAGAGACTAAGAGACTGCAATTTTTTAATCTGGAACAAACTCTAGTTATTTCTAATTTCTGTCCAAACTATAGAAATACAGACACTATCTATCATACATAGCTATAAAGTTATTTTTAAAAAGCTGCAAAAGCCTTTTGGTTATTATTTTTCTTCTTCCTCTAAAAAATTCACAGGCAGTCTGAATTAAATAGCCTTCAAACACACATGTAGATTCACTTGATTAAATACAAATAAACACATGCTCTCTCTCTCACATACACACACACACACATACACACACACACACACATACACACACACACATTTGGAGATGTAAAATAGAATCAGCAATTCAAATATATAAATATATGTTAGAGTTAATATTATATTACTATAAAATTAACTATATACAACATAATCATATCACTGTAATATAATTATAAATAACATAATATATACAATACATATGAAATGCATACATGTGTAATTTATTAAATACAAATATAAGAATATGTAGTATAATATATATCAGGAAGAAATTAAATGAGAGATCATTGAAATCTTGGAAATGGAAGCAAATGAAAATGATGCAAAGCTGTAAATAAAATTACAAAATGCTCAAAGGATAATAAAATAAATAGTTATTTTCTTTCCATGTCAGCTTTTCCCAGTGCCATAGGTAAGTTCTGAAAGTCCACAGTCCTTCACCTGTTTCTTTTCTTTTGCTAAACATATATATGTATATATACCTACATATGTATGTAGATGCATAAGCACTACAAGAGCACTGGGTGCAAAAAGAAGGCATGTATTTGAAGGAGAGAGGAAAGGAATATATGGGAAGATTTGGATGGAGTAAATGGAGGGGAGAAGTGCTGTAATTACTTAGAATATTGAGCCTTGTTTAAATATTTAAAAATATGTGTAATATCAAGTGTGACAATGATAATCAAAATCCCAAACTTGTAATAAAAATAAAATCAATGGCTCTCATCACATTTACCATCACTAAAATCAGTGCCACGAATGTATTGTCACTCAAATTCTGAAGGCATACGTGTCCACGCATCTCACACACCAGCGTATATTTCTAATTCCAAAACTTTCTTTCACAGTGGCACCAGTGATCAAAACAAAAAAACATTCACAAGCCTGCTGGCACAGCCATGGTTCTCTAGTTAATATGAAGCATACTTTTAAATGCAAACCCAAAAATATTTGTGATCAACTGATAAATTTTGAAATGTTTATGTAACAAAGCTCTGAGTATTTTACTAATAAAACTCATCTACTTAGTTGACACTCATCTCTTATTTTATTCTTAGCCATATTTAAATGCAAGATTGAAGCAAAATTTTAGAGGGACTATTAAGGAAACCATGGAAAAACAACACAAAACAGCAAGTTTTTTTGGTAGTTTTTGTTGTTGTTTTGTTGTTAATTCATTTATTCACTTTACATCCCAATATCAATCCCCTCTTCTCAGACCCCGTTTCCATCTCCTTCCCATACTCCCCCTCCCCCTTCTCCTCTGAGAATAGTGAGGCCCTCTGGGTATCACCCCACCCTGGCACATCAAGTGACTACAGGAGTATGTCCTCTACCACTTAGGCGAGGCAAGGCAGCCCAGTTAGGATCCATAGGCAGGCAACAGATTCAGAAACAGGCCCTGTACCAGTTGTTGGAGAATACGCATGCAGAACAAGCTGCACATCTGCAACATATGTGCAAAAGGCCTGGGTCCATGCCTTGTTTCTTCTTTGGTTGCTGGTTCGGTTGACTCTGTCAGTCTTCCTGTGGAGTCTCTACCCTGTTCAGATTCCTCAACTCTTCCACAAGACTCCCTGAGCTCCATCTAAATGCTTGGCTATGGGTTTCAACATTTGTTTCCATTGACTACTTGACTCCCAGAGGACAGTTATGCTAAGCTCCTGTCTGCAAGCATAACGCAGTATCAATAATAATGTTAGAGAGTGGTTCTTGCATGTGAAATGGTTCTGAATTTGACCCAGTCATTGGTGAGCCATTCCCTCTGTTTCTGCTTTATCTTTGCTCTTATCTTGTAGGCAGGACACATTTTAGCTTGAAGGTTTTGTGGGTGGTTTGCTCTCCCTGTCCCACAACTGGGAGCCCTGCCAGGCTACAGAAGGTGACAGCAAGATAGGACAAAAAGTCATGCACATGCAAAAAAAAAAAAAATCAAACTAGGAAGCAAAATACAAATATGTGTAAACATATGTACCTTAATAAATAATGCTTCTCATTGGTAGAAAATACATAAAACTAGGTTCCATAACCAATCCCAGAAAACAAAGACCATCTAGTTCCATCTTGCAGAACTGCTGCAAACAGCATCTCAGGAGATAGTACAAAGCAATATGAAACTAATAAAATAAGAATATTTTCTACTTTAAAAGTTTAAAATTACTATTCAAATTTGAGTCATATAACTTCTTTAAAATTATAATATGAACATGAAACATCACATTTATGGGATATATTATGCATACAAATGAGGAAGTCCAAAGCCATAAATATTCATACCAATCAACAGAAGCAATGAAGGGACAAAGCCAAAGGAATGAACACAGTCGTATGGGATTATAGAATGTGTTACATATAGTAATATATGTAAAATACTGGGTATATTCTTGGTGTAATGTAATACTGAGTAAATGTTATTTGTCCTAAGAATACTCAGCAAATTTTTAAATATCCCCACGACAGTGATTATGGAAGAACATTAGGATGCTCTGAGCTCCTGCAGTCTCTGTTCTCTCTCAGTCTGCATTCCGTCCCTTTATCTTCTCTACCTCACAATCATTTCTATCATGTCTTCCTGCTCCTTGCCTCCATTTCACTGATTGTCCAACTTCATAGTCCTTAATTACTTGCAATTTCATTTCAGGGCAGTCAGTCATTCTGTACGGTTTCTTTCAAGGAACACTGTCAGTGTTTTGCTGAACATGACTCGAGGCAATCAAATCAAGCATGAGAGAAAATGGTATAATGAAGCATTGCAGCAAATGAGAGCCATGCGAGCCTGGTACTGGCCATGCCTGGTGTGCAGTTTATCTTAACTGCAACATCGTTGTGTAGCTATATCCATCTATAGAAAAGACTTTTATTTTATTGTGCTTCTCAGAGAGTCTAGAAAAAAAAAAAACTTCAAAAGTTTGTGGTGATGCTGCTGCACAAGCTCATGGACACCATTTTCCCCCCAGAACATGAACTTGCATCCTGTCTCTTTGTCATGTTTCTGTAAGTCTCATATCATTGCCAACCTTTAAAATATTAATTGTTGTGGTGCATAGGGCAGTCAAGAAAAAAATGGTTATCATTTTGGGAATGGGGGAACATAGTCGGTGTTTGAAATAAGGAGGAAAGAGATAGTAGAAGTGATGCAATTCTTTCTCAATTGAAAACATTTTAACAGAATTCTACTGGACTGGAGAGATTGCTCAGCAGACAAGAGTATTTGGTATGTAAGCATGAGGACTTGAAGTTGCTGGTTTGTTTGGTTCTTTTAACCTTTCATTCTTTTTGAATTCTACATCATGCACCCTAATTCTACTCAGCTCCCGGTCCTTCCTATCTGCCCTTCCCCCAAAGAAAAGGAAAATAAAATCTTAAATGTTGCAGTGCATCCCACAGGATACCCTTTTGTCCAAGCACTTTGACTTGCAAATGATCATTACTATGAGCCATTGGTCAGACTGGCCTCTGGCTACTGATAAACTAATAATATTAGATCCTCACTGGGACTCCTCTCAGATATCCTATTGTTGCCCGGTGTCGTGGAGATCCTGCAGCTTTGGATCTCTGCAGGGCCAGCCTCTTCACTTGCTCTAGCAATTCACAGATGTGGTGGAGAGCAATCCACAGTTGTTGTGGTAAGCCAACTAAGAGCCCTGGAGCTGAGGCTAAGTGGAAACTGAGTTGGTCAGCCCACCAGCTTTCCTGCACCTACATCACCAGGGCGAGTTCCACTGCGATGCTGAGGATAAGTGTAGGGCCATTAAGGGGTGGGGCCAGCTCCCCTGCCAGCTACATCTACTGTGTTGTCCAGGCAAAATATGAGCTCCTCTCCCAAGTGCCAAGTGACACAGCCTGGGAAGGAGCTGGCAGACTCTCCTGGGTGTGGGGTTTGGTGAGAACCAGGGCTGTCTCAGCACATGCTCAGATATCCACGTGGTCTCAGGTGGTAGCCCATACTAGTGACATCCAAATGGCCGTTGATGGTAACTTGAGCCATGGACATCGACCCAGACCCTAGCTGCAGCAGGACCACAGACTCAGACATGGCCCTCAGCGTCAGCCCAAATCTAAACATCATCATGGCCTGAAGTGGTTGAGAAGGCTCCTCAAGGCCATTTATTCCTCACCACCATTGCAGCTCCAGTTCTGCCTCTCTCTACAGTGCACAAACCTTTCGGTTTCACTTTCTCTCCTATCTCTCCACAAGTACTTCTTTTATTTTTTTTAATTTATTGATATATTTTTTATTTACATTTCAAATGATTTCCCCTTTTCTGGACCCCCACTCCCCGAAAGTCCCATCGGCCCCCTTCCCTCCCCCTGTTTTCCCACCCAACCCTTCCCACTTACCTGTTCTGGTTTTGCCCTATACTGCTTCACTGAGTCTTTCCAGAACAAGAGGCCACTCCTCCGTTCTTCTTGTACCTCATTTGATGTGTGGATTATGTTTTGGGTATTCCAGTTTTCTAGGTTAACACCCACTTATTAGTGAGTGCATACCATGATTAATCTTTTGACTCTGGGTTACCTCACTTAGTATGATATTCTCCAGCTCCATCCATTTGCCTAAGAATTTCATGAATTCATTGTTTCTAATGGCTGAATAGTACTCCATTGTGTAGATATACCACATTTTTTGCATCCACTCTTCTGTTGAGGGATATCTGGGTTCTTTGCAGCTTCTGGCAATTATAAATAGGGCTGCTATGAACATAGTGGAACATGTATCCTTATTACATGGTGAGGAATTCTCTGGGTATATGCCCAGGAGTGGTATAGCAGGATCTTCTGGAAGTGAGGTGCCCAGTTTTCCGAGGAACCACCAGACTGATTTCCAGAATGGTTGTACCAATTTGCAACCTCACCAGCAGTGGAGGAGTGTTCCTCTTTCTCCACATCCTCACCAATATCTGCTGTCTCCTGAATATTTAATCTTAGCCATTCTGACTGGTATAAGGTGAAATCTCAGGGTTGTTTTGATTTGCATTTCCCTAATGACTAATGAAGTTGAGCATTTTTTAAGATGCTTCTCTGCCATCCGAAGTTCTTCAGGTGAAAATTCTTTGTTTAACTCTGTACTACATTTTTTCATAGGGTTATTTGGTTTTCTGGAGTCTAACTTCTTGAGTTCTTTATATATATTGGATATTAGCCCTCTATCTGATGTAGGGTTGATGAAGATCTTTTCCCAATTTTTTGGTTGCTGATTTGCCCTTTTGATGGTGTCCTTTGCCTTACAGAAACTTTGTAATTTTATGAGGTCCCATTTGTTAATTCTTTTTTTTTTAATTTTCTTTTTTTAATTTTTTTTATTCGATATAATTTATTTACATTTCAAATTATTTCCCCTTTTCTAGCCCCCCACTCCCCGAAAGTCCCGTAAGCCCCCTTCTCTTCCCCTGTCCTCCCTCCCACCCCTTCCCACTTCCCCGTTCTGGTTTTGCCGAATACTGTTTCACTGAGTCTTTCCAGAACCAGGGGCCACTCCTCCTTTCTTCTTGTATCTCATTTGATGTGTGGATTATGTTTTGGGTATTCCAGTTTTCTAGGTTAATAACCACTTAATAGGTGAGTGCATACCATGATTCACCTTTTGAGTCTGGGTTACCTCACTTAGTATGATATTCTCTAGCTCCATCCATTTGCCTAAGAATTTCATGAATTCATTGTTTCTAATGGCTGAATAGTACTCCATTGTGTAGATATACCACATTTTTTTGCATCCACTCTTCTGTTGAGGGATACCTGGGTTCTTTCCAGCATCTGGCAATTATAAATAGGACTGCTATGAACATAGTAGAGCATGTATCCTTATTACATGGTGGGGAATCCTCTAGATATATGCCCAGGAGTGGTATAGCAGGATCTTCTGGAAGTGAGGTGCCCAGTTTTCGGAGGAACCACCAGACTGATTTCCAGAGTGGTTGTACCAATTTGCAACCCCACCAGCAGTGGAGGAGTGTTCCTCTTTCTCCACACCCTCTCCAACACCTGCTGTCTCCTGAATTTTTAATCTTAGCCATTCTGACTGGTGTAAGATGAAATCTTAGAGTTGTTTTGATTTGCATTTCCCTAATGACTAATGAAGTTGAGCATTTTTTAAGATGCTTCTCTGCCATCCGAAGTTCTTCAGGTGAGAATTCTTTGTTTAACTCTGTACCCCATTTTTTAATAGGGTTGTTCGGTTTTCTGGAGTCTAACTTCTTGAGTTCTTTATATATATTGGATATTAGCCGTCTATCTGATGTAGGATTGGTGAAGATCTTTTCCCAATTTGTTGGTTGCCGATCTGTCCTCTTGATGGTGTCCTTTGCCTTACAGAAACTCTGTAACCTTATGAGGTCCCATTTGTCAATTCTTGCTCTTAGAGCATACGCTATTGGTGCTCTGTTCAGAAACTTTCTCCCTGTACCGATGTCCTCAAGGGTCTTCCCCAGTTTCTTTTCTATTAGCTTCAGAGTGTCTGGCTTTATGTGGAGGTCCTTGATCCATTTGGATTTGAGCTTAGTACAAGGAGACAAGGATGGATCAATTCGCATTCTTCTGCATGCTGACCTCCAGTTGAACCAGCACCATTTGTTGAAAAGGCTATCTTTTTTCCATTGGATGTTTTCAGCCTCTTTGTCGAGGATCAAGTGGCCATAGGTGTGTGGGTTCATTTCTGGATCTTCAATCCTGTTCCATTGATCCTCCTGCCTGTCACTGTACCAATACCATGCAGTTTTTAACACTATTGCTCTGTAGTATTGCTTGAGGTCAGGGATACTGATTCCCCCAGATTTTCTTTTGTTGCTGAGAATAGTTTTAGCTATCCTGGGTTTTTTTGTTGTTCCAGATGAATTTGATAATTGCTCTTTATAACTCTGTGAAGAATTGAGTTGGGATTTTGATGGGTATTGCATTGAATCTGTATATTGCTTTTGGCAAAATGGCCATTTTAACTATATTGATTCTACCGATCCATGAGCATGGGAGGTTTTCCCATTTTTTGAGGTCTTCTTCCATTTCCTTCTTCAGAGTCTTGAAGTTCTTGTCATACAGATCTTTCACATGTTTGGTAAGAGTCACCCCAAGATACTTTATACTGTTTGTGGCTATTGTGAAGGGGGTCATTTCCCTAATTTCTTTCTCAGCCTGCTTATCCTTTGAGTATAGGAAGGCCACTAGAGAGCTCCTACAGCTGATAAACAACTTCAGCAAAGTGGCAGGCCATTTGTCAATTCTTGATCTTAGAGCATAAGCTATTGGTGTTCTGTTCAGGAACTTTCCCCCTGTACCGATGTCCTCAAGGGTCTTCCCACAAGTACTTCTATTCCATTTCCTCTGTCTTACACTTGCTCATGTTAGTGTTGTGAACCACAGGGCCCAGGGTCTCTCTCTCTCTCTCTCTCTCTCTCTCTCTCTCTCTCTCTCTCTCTCTCTCTCTCTCTCTCTCCTGGCCTCCCTGGGGAGGTCTCGAATTTAAATGAGTAACATTCATGTCCAAAAGTCTGTAGAAATGTACAACCCAGCAGTGTGGGTCAGAGGTGAAAACCTAGAGCTCCCAGAAGAGCATTCTAACCAAAATGACAACCTTCCATTCATTTCAGGGCAGTAGAGGAAGATGTGGAGTATTGTGCTTTAGCCTTAGCATGTGTGACAACATTCCAGTATGAATTTAGAAAGGCACACAAGACCCACATTTAGTGTAGGTGCTATTGTCAGCTGATACCTGTGATGATAAAAACTCAGTTTTCTTGAGCAATGTGGCCCATGATAGAGTGCCCATGCTTTGGTGAATGGATCAACACCTGTGCACATACTGAGAGTCATAAAGAACTCAGTGACTTACAAACAAAAATAAAAACAGGACAGAAATGTGAATGGGAAATCTTGAGGGAAGCTGTGGAGGAGCTGGAGCAATGAGGATGAATATGATCAAATCCCTTTTTATACATTCGTGAATGAATAATATTATTATTTCAAAGAACCGATTTAAAAAGTTTTGTAAAGAAGACACTGCTGTTTGTTGAAACTGTGTCTGCTCATCCAAGAGCTCTGATGGAACTCTGCAGTGAGATTAATCCCATTTTTGTTTCTGCTTACAGAAGAGCCCGTCTGTAGCCCTAAATCTGAGTCATTTTTTCTTCTCAGTCTTACTGCTTAAGAAATGCACTTTATAAGACTCTATCTGAAGAGGTATGGATTTCTCTGATGGATCCGGCCAAGGCAAATTGTAAAGCTTCTGGATGTGATTCACCATTCTAGATGTCACTGAGAACATTGGTGACTTGTGAATAACTGACAATAGCAAGAATAACCTGACCTTAAAAATATGCTGATTTCGTACCCTCATGGATGCCCTTGAGGAATCCACGGCTTCAGTGGTAGCAGCAACAGCAGAGGAGAGAGAAAAGGCAAATGAGATAGAAACGGAAGGGGAAAGCAGGGTGCTACTGCTTTAGAATCAAAGATTACCAGACAGGAAGTTCTTTTTGAGGAATCAGCAACAAAGATTTGTTCTGGATTCAAAAGATTATGGAGACAGAATCTTTGAATGTCACTCGGCATTATAAATGACATACAAAGAAGTCATTCACGATTTAAAAAGTTTCAGTTAATGTAGCAAACCTCACTGTTGTTATAAGAAATTATCAAGTTGCCTCAAACATCCACAAGCACCATACTCATTGGTCAGTCCCATCAGCATTGGATAAACACTCCATCAGCAAAAAAAAAATGTGACTCTCTACCAGTCCATTTTCTTCTTAGCATTTTAAGCAACAAATTATTTTTAAAGCGAAGCCATGTATGTTCTTGTCAAATACCCATTTATTCAACTGTACAGTAAGTGATATAATATATGCTGTGATATAATATAATCACAGCATTTGTATTATCTCTGAGAGACCGAACTAAACCAGTGCTTTTGTATATATGTGACTTGTCTTCTTGAGATAACTCCTTTATTATAAGGGTTTTTGTTGCTGCTGTTGTTGTTAGTGGTGGTTTTTGTTCTTGTTTTTTGTTTTTAACAAACCAGGATTGTTTCTTAACTATGCCTGTGCTGGGTTGACTTAAGAGGAGCAAGTCATAAAAAGGCCTAAATAAACAGTAATAATACTACTAATAAACAAGATCTGTGCAATATGATCACAGTTGTAACTTTGAATTCTTGGATATAAAGATGCTACCCTTCCTCCTACTACACAGAACATGTTTTTCATACAGAAATTTGCTTTCTGTTTTTAGGAAATAGAATGAAGGTCTGGGTGATATTTTAATGTGCTGTTTGTTTTGTAAGTGCCCTTAACTAGAAATATGTCAGAATAGTAAAGTTGTGACTCCTGTGGGAGTTAGGCCTGCAGGGATGGCTGAAAAGGAAGCTGAGAAGCTGAGGGTAATGGGAAGTTGAACTCTGTGGGTACAGTTTTAGGAATGTGTGAACTTAGTATGCTCCTTTAGCTAGTTTCCCGTGTACTGAGATTCGAACTCCTAATGTCAGCTCATCCCTATCCCAATGTTTTCAACTGACCATAACTTGAAATCTCAAGACCGGCAGCACAGCAGAGCTGAACAGTATCTCTTTACTTTCCAATTTTGCTCGTACCCTCTTTCTTTGCCATGCCTGTAACCTGCACCTTAGTCAGCTATGGTAAAAGATACTTAAATTTCTGAAACTGTCCCCAGGCTTAAAAATGACTAACAGTTCCCTGATGATTCACTAATGTCTTGAAAATTTCATAGTGGAAGATAAATAAGGGGTAAATCTTTGAATCCAGAACAAATGTGTGAATGAACATATGGAAAATGTTCAAGAACATGACTTATACAAATATTATTCTTAAAAAAGATTTGCATAAATTGTTTTAAAATGTTAACAACATTGACTATCAGTTTTCAGTCATTTGATAAATAGTTTAAGTAGGAACAGCATATAACCGACTGACCTCTTAAGTGACTTCTATAATTTTTTGATAAGTAAAGTATGCATCCTAAAGGCTCTTTTCTTACTCTAGGGGCATTTTAATATTGAATGTCTCTTTAAAAAAAAACTAAAGTTAGGTAACTCTACCTGAACAGGAGAAAGGGCAAGGAATAATGAGATAATATAGGATCTAACATCTGCAAAGAAAAAGCTGAGCTCACTCTCGATGACCCTGCCACAAAGACAGAAGACCCAAGAGAACGCAGTTATAGATGATTGTCAAGCACACTGCTGAAAGAGGTATCATAACTTATGTCCTGCAAAAGCCTCACACTGAGAATAATGGTGACAGGCTTTATCAAGATCAGACCAGAGGAGAGGTAGTAAATGTGCTTGTAGCTCAGTGACACGATGTGTTCCTCCTTTAATTTTATTAAATTATTCTATACTGAGTAAATGTGCCCTAAATCCAGCAGGACAGTGAAATATGGAAGGCAAAGGACTTGAGAGTCACCTGCTCATCAAGGTTGACCATGATACATGCTTCTAGCTGCACAAGGGTGTCTCATCCTCTTAGAATAGAGCCATTTGTATCTCTGTAATAATTATAATTGCTCTTTATGTTTATTGATAACCTACTCATTGACAACTCCCAGTATTTGAGGTTTGCTCAAAGATTCCTAGACACTAAGAAATTGTCCTTCCTTCAGGTGTTAGATTACTAGGCATGGGAAAAGTCCACTAAGAAATGTTACTGTCTCATACCTAGGCTTCACAGTAGTGGCTATTACACTGTAAACTGATAAATGTAGTCGACAATGCTTTCAAGACAACAAAGGTGGATAGTTAGAACCAAAAGTTTAGGCCAAAGGATACAAAAGCAATAATGATTCATTTTTATGTTGCTTTTGTTCTATGACCTGTTTCCACATACTACTGTATGGGTTGTTCACAAGCTCAAGGGTATCATGTTAGATAGACAGTGGGAGCAAGAATGAATTCATGTTCCATTTGCCAAGCTGTGTGCCCCAACAAAAGCCACTATTCCTTTAAGGCAGTCGTCCTTTTCAAATGCTTGTGAAGCTACTCTGAGTTTACAATAGCTTTGCCCATTTCTCTTATCTAATCCTAGGCAATGCTCTACCTAATATGGGAAGAAAGGACCCCAGGAAATCCGCTAGTAAAGCCCCCTTTTTCCTCCAAGACATTTAGTATTATTCACGATGGCAATGGGTCCAATTTAAACATTCGGTGCCTTAGCCCCCTCTCAGTAGTGGTATGAGTGTGTGTGTGTGTGTGTGTGTGTGTGTGTGTCTATGAAAAGCCTGAGACTTTGTAAGAAATCTTTGTTCTCTTGATGTAGATGGTTGTGCTTCTTCATCTTTAATTTCCCTTTTTGATTTCAAGGAAACAATCTATCAAGAATGCCTCCACTGTGTTGTGATTACAATGAAAAGCACACTGCCATCTAGGAAGACCCTCCTAGGAGATGAAAGTCTGAGGACATTAACAGCATCGTGGAAACGCACTTCGTAAATGCTTTCCCCATATCCAGACTGCTTTCATATATACATCACTATGCTGCACCGTTAATCCACTATGTACTGGTTACTAACAAGACTGTTTTGTCTATACTTTGGAAGAGATGGGTGAGAAAGCTCTTTTGGGATTATGTCCTAAACACTTATTGTGCATAATATTTCATCTAGTTCAAAACTCTCATAAACAACTTCAAGGAGGAGCTAGTTCATTGGCTTTCTCGTGACTAAATAAATTAGTTAGATTTTAATTAAACAGTGTATATGTATTGTTGACTGACAACAAATTATGACTTTTCCCAAAGTCTTGGTAAGATTCCAAGGAAAGGGCAACAACAGTTCATTATTTTGCTGAGCATTGCTGTTTTCTCTGTTTAATATGCTTTGGATATAGAACATTTTACATAGATTCTGGCACATGATCAATAAATATTGAATAATGATTATGGTGATGACCATATATCAATGGTTATAAACAATTTCCAAAAGAACAATTTATGCTGCAGACAAAAATAGAATGAATAAATTATGCATCCTGGTGCTACCCATCCCCAAACACAATTTTTTTGTATTTCAGAAGCCAACATATTTTGCCTCTAGAAGAGTGGAAAGTTTCTGTGTCCTGAATACCAGTACAACATCTAAAAGGAAAACAATGAACCAGTGACTGAGCTTTGTGCCTAATCGCTTCTCCTATATTTGAACGCTAGGGAGCAGTGGTTTTCATTCTGTTCAACTATGCTTTGAACAATACATTGCTCAGACATTTAAATGTCTCTCCTGATTGGTTTCCAAATTTGATACCTCTGAGATAGAAACTTAAATTAGGACTATTATCTTTCCTAAAATTGGTCATGGTCTTCTGAAAAAATGTACTTATTTATATTTTAAAGCAAAGAAAATGTAGTAATTAAGATGACCAATTGAAATATATGGATGAAAGCCACAAGGAAATGAATCAGAGTGGGGCAGTATAGTGAAGTTAAATGTGTTGAGCATGTGTAAGCCCTGAGGTCTAGTCTCAGTGTTGAAGAAAGACGAAGAGAAAGATGATAGAGAAAACAAAAACAGGAAAGAGAGAATGGAAGAAAGAAGGTGGATAGGAATGAGGAAAAGAGAAGAAAGGACAAAGTATTGATAGGAGAATTTATGTCCTTTAATCTCAGATGAAATTACTGAGCAAAAAAAAATTTTTTTAAAGAGATGTTAAGAAAGAGACTGAATATCTCATAGGTAGGAAAGCTAATATAGAGCAATGAATGTGCTTTTAAATCTTGTTTGTAAAACTTTTCAAATGCCTTGAATTCAGTCATAAAGAATATCAACTGTTTCTCTAAGATGGTATGAAAAATCTGCATTATCTCATGATAATGAATAAATGTATAAAATATGAAACAGACTACTTAGAAATGTTACCAAACATTAAGAAAAAAGTCTTTCTAATTATAACATTTCTGCAACTCCTCAGTGGTCTCCTTGTCCAGGATATTTGTAACTAATATTCCCCTCTAAACTTCTGAAGATTGGCTATAAACTATATGTAGAAGTGAGAATGATATTTGACTTTCTAAGACTGACTCACTTCATAAGACACAATGTACTATTAGATTATCCATAAAAGGATTTTTTAATGTCAGAATAATCTTTCCATATACACAGCCTCCAAATGTGAGGATTACAAGCAAAAACCATCACATTAACTTTTGACCAAATGTCATAAAACAATTAAACACTGGGCCAATATTTTTTACTCAGACTTAATTTATTTTTCTAAATTTGTTGTTTCTAAATTTATTACTTATTTCATCCAATAATGTATCACTTTTGAACATGAGAAAAGAAATTATGAAGCCTGAACACTTAATGAATATGAATATAATTATGCAAATGTCATAAAAACAATTTTATTAGGTACTAAATTCTCGTAACTTAATGTACACTAAGACAAGAGGCCAACATCGTTTCTGAATATGTGCACAAACTTTGAAAACATTAATTTCCATTAAGAATATTATAAGGGTTCTAAGGATATCATCATCAGTCTCAGAGTTTAAATTTGTATTATGCAAGCTAGCAAATTGGCCCATTTGTTTTCCTTCTGACAATGCTCGTCTGTGCATAGAGACACAAGGGGTCCAAAAGAAACACACTGGGCAAGGCTGCCATAGTTTTATTGACATAGAACACATAAAACATTCTTCCTATAAAATATAAACAAATTTTGTAAGCATATGTATACAATCAAACAGAAAAGGAGAGATGGGTGAGCTTGAAGTATATTGACCAGATGATGCATGTCAATATTTCACAGTAATAAAATTTGACTTTTTTTTTACTTACTCATACTCTAGAGTTTGTGAGGTTATGCTATAGCAACAGTATGTTCAATATTCTTGAAAATTAAAAAATGCATACATGCACATATATTATTTTCAAAATTCTGGAATAGACTTTCTGCTTATGCGTGTTTTTCTAAGAGTTCTCACATTTGGCAGCTGAACCAATTAGATGTTCAATCTTTTCATAGCTATAAACAATAGTACATTAAACTCACTTTATGGTATAAATTACTTTTAGGACTTTTAAGCAATGATACTCTGCAAATTTCAATTAAAAGGTCTTTAGGAAAGACTGATATAAGTCAGAAAGCCATACTAAAATAATCCATTCAGCAATATGCTAAAATGTGCTGGAGAAAAATGTGGAGGAGGGATTGGAGGATATGTTTGGAGGAGAGAGAGAGAGAGAGAGAGAGAGAGAGAGAGAGAGAGAGAGAGAGAGAGAGAGAGAACAAATGAACTGCTACTGGGATCCATTTGTCCCTTCTTGTGGTGGTTTGAATAATAATGGCCCCCATAGGCTCATTTATTTGAATGTTTGGACATTAAGCAGTTGTGCTTCTTGACAAAGATTAGGAGGTGGGGCCTTGTTGCTATAGGTTGCCCATGTCTGAGGACGTATAATAATGATCTAAACTTCTAAAACTGTATGCCAGGCACCTATTAAATTGTTCCTTCAAAGAGTTGCCATGGTCATGGTGTCTCTTCAGAGCAATAGAAGACTGACTAAGACCCTTCTACTGTATTATGTTTCCATAGAACGTATTTCTACTCACCCCAGATAAGGATTCAAGCACAGGCCAAAGAAGTTATGCTACTGGAGTCTAAGAGGTAGAAACAAAGAGTTTAACTGAGAAGTGTGTGTGTGTGTGTGTGTGTGTGTGTGTGCGCGCATACATATGTGCCTGCTACTTGTCTATCACTGCCAGAAAATTAAAATATTCCCATTTCTGTAAGGCACAGGTGGACGTTGTGTGTCCATCCCTGTGATGGAACATTAATAAGCCCAAACTTTTGTAGGTACTCAGAGCCTTCCTTATAGCAATCAGGAGGGCAATGTGCACACCATTCCCAGAGGAAAATGTTCCATGACCTCTTTATTCTCGGCCTGCAGATTTGTAATGCTTTTTATTATGGTCCCAAAACATGACTGTATGTTTTCCCCAGACAACAGGGTGTTAAAAGGTCTCCCATTAGCCAGTTTAAAGGCGTTTGTTCAACATTTACTGTATCTAGTTCACTAAGCCTGGCTATAGGAAAACAAGATAAACAAGACAGGCACTAGAAATACGTGAGGTAGACAGCCCAAGCTTCTAAAACTTTGATTTCAGATAACTCACTCAAGCTAGCATGCTGTTACTAGCTGTGAGATGATTGGAGTGGACTGGTTGAAATGGCAGAACACAGCCAGGATAAGTGAAGTTCAACAGCCTACCCAAGAGACTCTCTTGGTCTGTCACTCAAGATTTGGCACTCAAGTTGGTCCACATAACATCACTGTTCCTGGATACTGCACTGTTCAGCAGAACATTAGTCTTCATAGGTTCCTCCTTGAATCTGTTGTTTCCTGCACTTGTTATGGCTGTCATCTCTGAATGCTGGATGACAACCCTGGATTGTTTTATTAGTTAGTTAGTTAGTTAGTTCGTTAGTTCGTTAGTTAGTTAGTTATGTATTTAGTCATTTATTTTTATTTTTTATTTTTATTTTTATTTTTTATTTTTTTACTGTTTATTTTTATTTTTATTTTTTATTTTTTATTCATTTATTTTTATTTTTTTATTTTTTTATTTTTTGTACAGGAAGTAGCCAAGCCTCCCATACAGTACTACTCTTTGTTCTCTCTTTAATTCCCAACCAACATTTTCCTCCTTAAACACAGACGAAAACTGTGTTCAGTCCTCTTTCATTTATGTTGAAGATAATTAAAAAGCTGCTGTCAGACACAGTCTCCAGACTCTGCCAACATGAAAGTGTCCTTATGCAGTCCTTGTATAAATTTTCTCCCCGTGAAAAGGAAAAAAATGAAAGTGGCATAATTTTAATTTAACGGTGTAGTTCAAAATTAATTACCAGGATATATGTCAGATCCAAACACTTCCTTTTCCTAAAATAACCTTGTCCTAAACAGAAGCACTCTGGCTAGGTAAACAGAAGAATTGTTATCAGGCAAACAAGTTTTCTGTTTACTAGAAAAGCAAATTTCTTAAGGTGGATTGTGTCCCCAGGAACCTCTCTTAAACTTCCCCCCAAAGGTCCTTTACTTCTTGCAAGAGGACATAGTTCTGAATCATTCTGTATCAATCCAGGACAGCATAAGTATCATCCCAGATCCCTGCCCTGCTGACTGATATACAGACTGTTATATACTGCTCACTTTCCACCACTTTGGCCATTTGATCCTCCATAAATCTTTCTTTCTGCCCATGGGGTAGTCTAGTTCAGTAGTTTCTCTGTGTCACTGCTTATACTTTAGTTTTGAAAATCATGAAGTTACATAATGCTAGACTAGATAAGTTAACCATATAGTACTGGAAGGAAAAACAATGTAATAAAATTCTTTCAAAATTATTCTTTTTTAGAAAAAGTTTCTTTCTGTGTGCACAAAGATAGATAGACCACAGGAGAGAATTAGTACATCTTAGACAACAAATTAGTACAACAGAACTAGTACAACTTAGACAATAAAGTTTAAAGTTAATTGTGTCACTGGAAATCATCCAATCCATTTAAGTAAGAAAATACAACACTAAGAACTTTTTGGTGTATATGTAAAGGTAAGTAAAGCAATGGAGCTGGTGTTGTGTGACTTCAGAAGACAGAAAACCTGAACTGTAAATACAACTGTATGAGCTCATTTCTGTCTGTGTATCAAAGACAGGAAGAGAGAAAGCAGGGGGTGGGGTGGGTAGATCAAAGCATTTATATATGAAATCATGACACACAAATCTCTATCAGTGAAGACAGAAAATCCCTGTGATCCTGTTACAGAATAAACTTCTTTACTTACATAATTTAATTACATTCAGAATACTTCTAAAGGACTACAAAAAAAAAAATAACAGAGACTGAAAGTTATTCTGAAGAGGTCTTTATATTACAAAAAAATACATTTCACAAAATAGGACCTGGGGCCTTAAGAATAATGGTTGGACATGAAAGAAGTAGTCAGCACACTGGTAGAGGTTGATTTTTAAGTACAGGAGAGGATAGTATCCTTCAATAAATTACCCAGAGGAAATGGCTTCATCTGTCAGGAGACCCACAGAAAGCTATGAAATTCAAAAACAACCAGGGATTTACTCCCTGTGCATTGGAGAGAACAGAAGAAGGAGAACACAAAGTCTGGGCGAAAAACAAACTGGGGTTGAAGATCAGCTGCTTTGGGCAAACTCAACAGCATGTAGGTTTTTTCCTGACTCAATAATATTATCCGGGTTATGGCACTGACCCAGTTCCAGTTTTGTTTTCCTCTACCATTATTTTTGCAAGGAATTAATTTGATTTACTTTTTAAGTACATTTAAGTAAATTAGTAAACACATAATTAGTGAAAAAAATCATTGGTTTAGCTTCTTATGTCTTTTTTTTTTTGTAAATGTCTCCATTTTTAATTTGCATCCAATGGTCTATTTTCAAATGATAGACAATATGATTTTCAAACAAACACTTATCGTTTGATTTAGAAAGGTATTGGTGCCTTGGATTAAAGTGGCTATATCAGTGACTTTCCTCATTGTTGTGACCGAATACCTCACAGAAACACCTCATAAAGATAGAGGTTTATATTTACTCATGGTTCCAATTGTTATCCATCCATCATCCTAAGGAAGGCCTCCTTTTGACACTTGGAACATCTCTGCCCATGCCATAGGGAACTTGCCATGTGACTTGTTTACATCTTGGTGGTTTACTGTAAACAACTGGGCCAAAAAACAAAGAGGATATCACCTCCAAGGCCCTGTCTCAGGAGTCCACTTCTGCCAGGTGCCCATCATTCCAAAGATATGACAGTGTTCCAGTACGCCACTACCTGGGAGCTAAATGCTAACTCTTGAGCCTGTGGGGGTGTTTCATACTTAAACTATAACTATGGGTCATAATATTTGAAAAACTACTTTTAAAAGAACACCACTAAAAATAATAAAAGACATACATACTTGGAGAAAACTAAGAAAACAAAAGTCTCAAATTTTAGGTGAGATTAGAATATGCTATTAAAAACCTTCAACTCTATAAAATGAGAAATTAATTAGGAGTCACATTGAGATGAGAACACTCCTCATCTTTAAAATTAAAAAAACAGAGTCATAGAAGCGAAGGTATCTATGTGAGCTATTCATGAACAATAACAGGAAATTAGCTTGACCTTATAATCACTCATCCTAATTCTAGAATACTCACACCTACATCACTCTGTTCCAATTTGCCCACACTATATCCTTCACTATAACCAACATGTTTTGATTTGATTTGAACCTGAACTATACCCTCAAATGGTTCATGCACTGGAGATATGGTCACCAATTAGCAGTATTGCTTTGGGAGGCTCTGGAAACATTAAGGGGCACGGCTTAGTTATACCACTGGAGAGTGTGTTTTTGAAGATGAGTTTTTCTGCAGGCTGACTTCCATTCAGGTTCTAGCTTCTATGATTTGGGCATTCTCTCCCACTCACTCCCACTACCCTCATCCCCAGAAAAGTGACCCTACTGAAACCATGAGCTAACAAAATAGAATCTTTCTCCCTTAGGGTCCTTCTTTTAGATATTTTAGCCACAGTAAGCAACCCAAGTTTAAATGGCAGATTCTTCTTACAGGTAATCTTTAGCAAAGCTCCTGGAACAAGCAGCATCTGTCTCCTTAACCCTACCACACTGAAGGCTAAACAAAATGCCTTCCTACTCATTTCTGAGCTGCTTAGCATAGGACATTATGTCTTGATGCCAAGTGATGTTTGGTCATCATTCTCCCCCTGGATATTTTTACTCACGTTTACTAGGGCCTTAAATGGATTTTCCTACTATTCTGAATAAAGTTTTTCATCCTCATTAGTTTAACAATTGTTAAATTTGTGTTAATTAGAGAAAGAGGAAGAAGGAAGAAGGTAAAATGGGGAAGAGCAATGGAGAAGAGAGGGGGAAAGACTGTGGAAGGAGAGGAAAGGGAAGACATGAAAGGGGAAGATAAAGGAGAGGGAAAAGGTTGCAAGAGCAGGGAGGTGAGGAAAGAATGGAGGAGAGGGGGAGGGAGGGGAGAGGAAGAGAGGGGAAAGGAAGAGAGGAGAGGAGAGTATAAGCAAGGAAAGGAGAGGCGAGGAGAGGCGAGGAGAGGCGAAGGGAGGCGAGGAGAGGCGAGGAGAGGCGAAGAGAGGCGAGGAGAGGAGAGGAAGAGGAGAGGCGAGGAGAGGCGAGGAGAGGCGAGGAGAGGCGAGGAGAGGCGAGGAGAGGAAGAGGATGCTCAGCCTAAGATGTGTGCTGGTTCTGATGTCAATGATCAGCCATTCTGCTTTCTAAGATGTTCTGACACTCTCAGCTAGGAATTCCTATGGGAATCCCTTTGTCCTAGGTCTGTCTGGTCCAGATCTGCTCCTGCTATTTTTACTAACTCTTTATCATTTTTTTTCTTAAAGTACCTACTAACCTTGTTCTGTTCCCAAATTGGTTAATATCAGGCTAATTACTTCTTTTTATAAGAACTTTATACACATTTCTGAGAATGGTTTTGAGCTAACTTTAATAGAGAAACTTTTTTTCTACAATTCTCCTATAACTCTAGCACAAGGTTTGTAGGTTGCTAAATTTTCCATAGATGTCATTTTATTATAAACTACTGATTCTAACTGTTCCCAAATAGATGCCTGAAAATACTTACAAGTGGTTTATCTCTGGGTTTTAGAGATTAAAATAACCTCTAGTTTATTTATTTTCTTCAGATGCAGAAAAAATTCCCATTGTTATAAAACACCTCAACATGCAAATACGCCACACTTATTAATTTAATATATTGATTAAGACCCACAAAACATAAGAATTACATTCTATTTATTTGTAAATATTACTTAATACTGAATTTAATGTAAAGTAAATTGTGGGTGTCAATAATACCAAACATACACTATACTTGAACATTTTCCAAATTTTCTAAAATTACAGTGGCTTAAAAATCTATTTTTTAACAGACAGTAGTAACAGCACTTATAACAGCAATGCTGTCCACTTCCACCCCAGCTGTTGGCTTTGATAGTCACAAGTTATGGCTTCTAATGCACTTAGAGCAACAATTCAAAGGATATATATTCATGTTGTAAAATTCTCAGATGTAAATAGAAATAGAATGTGCTATATGCATGATAATATCCATAAATTGGAATAAAATAATAGGCTGTTGATTGTAGCACATCTTTGTTATTTTGTGGATTCTTCTTTTCCCACTCTTTATTATCCAGTTTCTCCCCTGTCACTAGACAGAAGAGAACAAAGGATAGGGGAAGAGATAGAGATCCTTGAATCTAATTTCATTCTTTTTTTTTTCTTCTTTGCTTATAGCTGGTATTCGCTACTTTGTGAGTTCTTTTTTTACCACCCTTTATATCCTGGTTTCACCCCTATTATTAGGAGACAAAGAAGGGTAGAAGGGGGAAAGTGAGATAGAAATTTAATTTTTTTCTTCTTCTGTTTCTTCTTTGAGCACTACTACTAACAACACCCCTAAGCAACAAACAACCATCCACTCAGCTTACTGGGGCTCTCACATTAATATACCTTCTGAAAAGTTCCCAGAATTCCAAATATAACACAATTGCAGAAACTATTTTCAGATGGCAAAAGCATGCCTATGTAAATCATAGTCAGCTGCTGCAGACAGTCCAGAGCATCCCTGTATCCCCCACACCTGGGATTAAAATGAAAACATATTCTTTTATTTCTGTGATTTTACTTTTTAAAGAAACCAAAAATGCAGATTCTCACTTCAATTAATACCCAAAGAAAGAGAAACTTTAGAATTTTTCAAGGTGGAAATATTATATAGGAATTGGAATACAGAATAAAAAATGTTTCTGAGCACCATTTTTTTTTTGTATTACATTCATCTTTAGTGCATTCAAAATTGTTCATTTAAAAGAACCAATGTAATGGATTAAGTTCTCAGCCATATTTTAAAGCATAGCCTACAAAATTAAAAGACATATTAAGTAAGCATGGCATCCGTAGTTTTTAAAAAGTAAAATTAGACTTAGAAATACTATAATTACATGTCTAAAACTTGCTTGTAAGAAATCCAAAAAGTAAAAATAAATGAGTAAATACAATAATCTTTCTATATCTTAAACACAGTGATATATTTGTTTTTACTTGTTTACTTTCTTTCTGAATATTTTTAAGTCCAGAGATAATGAAAGGTATGTTCTGCTTTTTATTTCTCATGCAATTGATTTATTTACAATGAATTAAAACTCAATTAAAAGCAGTCTCCTCAAGTAAAGTATATTTGTCCCATAGATAGATAGATAGATAGATAGATAGATAGATAGACAGATAGACAGATAGCACACATACATATACACACATAGGCAGACTGCTACAGAGGCCAAGAGCAAGCTTCTTTGGACTCACTATGCTCAAGTTGATTGAAAAATCTAGCCTTCTCTTGATAGTGTTTTTTCTCTAATGGCATCATTCCATTCTCAGTTCTTCCTTAAGAAGACAAAATTCTCTTAAGACTCCAGGGTTTTTTTTTTTTTCATTTAAAAACATCAATAGAAACTTTCAGCAATGCTCCGTAGGAAGGATACTATTGCGGCCCTTTCATGTTCTCAAAGATATATAATACTGATCATTCACATTGAATCATCTGGGAATAATCTAAAAACATGCTGAACTTGATGAAATTTTTAGCCAGGGAGTATGTATTGATATTTAAGACCAGAGTTCAAAGACCAAGCTTTATGTCACATTGTTGGCTGAAAATACTTTGTAGTACAGTAGCCATATGTTTGCTTTTGTATCAATCTCACAGACTAGGTAAATTGTCAAAGAAGGTCGCAAACTAAAAGGGTTTGTGGAAACAAACACACTCAGAGGTTAGGCTTGAGATAATATTTTCAAGAGATAGAATTTAATGACTTCATTTTCCACCAGAAATTCAATATCATAGACTCCAATTAAGATAGTACTCAGTGTAGAAAGTGAAGAACTACTTTCACTTTAAAGAAAGAATTCATTACTCTGTACCTAATGACTTCAAATCCTTTTCAGTTACACACTGAAATAAAAAAGGTTTCTCATCTTCAAAGTCAAGTTCAATAATACATAGGCTATAAGACAAATTGTCATCCAAGATGAACATGTATGTTTGCAATTGAGGTAAGGCTGCTGCTTTTAAGAACATTCAATGTCTTTTGAAAATTTTTTCAACAAGATCAAACTACAGAAGACCAGACTTTAAAAGTGAATTTGTTTCCTATAACAATTTATAAAAACTTGGACTGACAGACAATAAAATATGAATAGCTTTATAACTATGTTCAGCTCATGTTATAATAAATAATTTAGAACATTTCATTTGGAATTTTAAAATAATATAAAATATCTTACATCAAAAGTTTTAAACAAAAAATTATATCTAAATATCCTTACTGTTAATTTTAGAAAAGATTTTGAAGCACAATCTTTATCATATAAAAGAACTAACATTTCAATGCTTTTTGGTTTTTCTGCTATACAATAATCAAGTTTACAAGCAAAATATACATTTACAAGTCTATATATTCCAAATTCCACAAAATTTTACTAAGATAGAAAGGTATTCTTGAGAATTTAAAACAAGTTTCTTAATAATAAGAAATTTCCCACAAATAATAAGTTTATTCCCCCAAAGAACTCTTTGAGAGATAGATTTCTTTCACACTAATTTTATTTTTATAGATTTTTTCAAAACTATATTTTATGTGCTATTTAAAAGTAATTTGTAGTCTTAATGAACCAGTAGAAGATGTCAACTATATCAAATTATGATGCATAAAATGTTAAAACTTTTTCTTGATTTAAAAATATAGATAATTTCAGTCACATTTTAAATGAAATATGAATGTGGAGTTGAGTACTGAGTGTCTAGATTTTTGAGTAAGCAAATATAAGTGATTCTGTGAGGGTTAATTGATAGGCCTATAAAAAACCAATACTGATGTGGACTAGTCACCAAGAGCTAGAAAGAAAAAGCGCCTTTGAGTTTTCTTAGTAAAAATAAAAGGAAATTTAGCAGAAAAGGAGAGATGATTTTGACAAGCACAAATTTAAAACTGAAGCATGTCAGATAATTTTTATAAAGATTGAAAAACTGATGACTAATTTTCAATCAAAATTTAAACCGAACATCAGAGTGATAGAATATTTTAGAAAGTCGATTTAAAAAAGTGAGCATCCTAATGGTAAGCGAGACTAAGCGTTTGAAAAACAATCCACTCACGCATTTTAAAAGCTTAGCACAGAAATATGTTTCACTTACTTAGAAATAGCCAAGTAAATACTGACACAATTACAAAGTATACAACTTGTTTTCATATCAACTATAGCTGTATTAAATCTTATTGAAGTTAGTAAGTGTAAAAATTATCTCTAGTACAACTGGTAGTAAATAGAAGGTAATGAATCCATTTGGAGATCACTTCTAAATAATGAATGGAAGATGATTAAGCAAATAGAGGTAGGTCTGATTGTTTACCTTTATAAATTTAATAGACCATTGAGATATTCTGTAAGTATTTATTGAATACGAAGTCACTCATTTAAAGAGATATTGATTGACCACCTACTATGTCTCAGACATTATGCAGACTCAGAAGATAGAGTAGTAAATTACATAAAGGCAAATCATCTCTTATTGTCTTTCAGATTCTAGAATGGGTGACAAATAATGAAAAGTGCATGTAATTAATACTGTGGTTTGTTAAGTGGCTCTTATACTAAGAAGAAATTGAGTAAATATGGATAGAAAACACTGCATGGCTATCGATTTAAATAGGCCAACCAAAAGGCAACCCAAAGAGAAGGCTGCGTCTGAGTCATCATGTGTATCACATATGTTGTTTGGAGTTATGTGTTCAATCAATGAAAATTGTGTTGAGCAGAAAATGGAAGTGACTCATTCAGTAAGGCTAAAAGATATCCTGTGGTTCTTAAGCTCTCTCTCTCTCTCTCTCTCTCTCTCTCTCTCTCTCTCTCTCTCTCTCTCTCTCTCCTCTGTGTGTGTGTGTGTGTGTGTCCTTTTCTCTCCTTTATCTGCCCAAATCCTAGCTCTTGGCCACCTAAGCACAGCAAGTGCAATGCTCGTAAGAATGGTTGGACACATTTTTTTTAACTGCTGCTTTTGTCCACAAAGATTTTCCTCTAAGATTTCACCTCAAGTACACCATTCACCCTCACATTTTATTGGCTTCAATCTCACCTACCTTCACAATAATAGAATTCTTATAATTGGCATAGACCAAACATTTAGAGGCACTGGGTGATAGATCAAATAAGGGGAGAAGTTACATTTTTAAAGTAAAACTTCCTATAATCTCTTTTTGTTCTCTCTTGTTTTACAATATTTACAGTCAGTAACACATAAATACTGATACTGAAACTGGAATACAAAGTTTGGACATTTGTCTTTAACAATGCAACAATTTTAAATTAATAATATTTCAAATTTTTACTTATGAAAAATTAAAGATAACTTGGTTCTGTCTGCTGTCAGTGGAAAATGTTTTCTAAGATGAACACATTTTATTAAGTTTGAAATGCATGCATGTTTAGTAAATATTTATGTTACATATAAAGTGATTACCTGCCATTTATATCACATTATGCACCTATGTCTTGACAAACGTCAGTGACCTAATTACTTCAGTCAAGTTCTCAATATGTAACTTTGGAAAAGAAGATGTCTATAGAGCTAAGACCATCTTAAAATTCAGGCCTGAATTTCAGTGTTTGCTAATGAATGTTCCTTAAGTATCACTTTCTGGGTGTTCTTCAAACATTCCTGGCTCAAATATGTGTTTTGTTTTGTTTTGTTTCGTTTTGTTTGTTTGCTGGATCCAGCATAGTCATGGAACAGATAGCATGACATGGTTCCTGTTCCCAGAGCAGAACCAGCAAGATGTGGGTCTCTTCAAGTGCTGATGGTAGCGGTAGGCATAAGGCTTATTTGCAGAATACTGTATATACTTCACTTTATATTCCTCCTTTGATGAATGTTCTCCCTGCCAAGGTTAATGACTCCATGAAAATAAGAAAATGCATGACTCCTGGAAGCAAGACATTGTCTCTGTGACACTAAGACCTTCAGAACAGTCATTTAGGCTATGGGAAAGAACTCTGAAAGCATGAGTTCAAGAATACACAAATCAGTCTGAGAACAGTTCTTTACAGGATTTCTCAACTATGAAAAATAAAAGGATGCAATGTGAATTACATGAGGGGTTTCACAGACCCGAAAAAATTAGAGGCACTAATGTGCCAGCTTTGTTAGAAAGATATTAAGGAAGGAGATGAGAATTAGGGAATGGCAATCTCAGGGCAAGGTCCCACCAAGCTAAACTTATTGTTTGTGTTTGCAGTTGAATAAGGAATAGTTTGGACTTTTAATCTGGAATAAACTACAATCTACATGGAGGAGGCCACATTTGTGATCCAGATATTGAGACTGGAAGACAAAGGCTTTTGATCAAGATCTTGAGAAATAATGGCTACAAAATGCTTAGGCCCAGGCTTGTTGGTACATGCCTTTAGTCTCAGCATTCAGGAGACAGAGCCATGCAGATATTGGACTTCAAGGTCTGTCTACAAGGCAAGTTCCAGGACAACCAATCTTGGGCAGTGAAGGAGTTGGAAACAGAAAGCTAGTGATAATGTAATAGAACAAGAGGACCATGTTCCATCTCTAGCAAGCAGTAGAACTCAGTAATTTTGACCATTGGATCCTATCTTTATAGCTAAGGTGCTAAGGTCATTAAATGCTGATTCATGGGATAATCAAATAGGAACCTGTGGTAAATGATTGAATTAATATGCAGTTCCTAAGGAAATAGCTTATGCAAAATAAAAGACTGGCCTTTGAACTGCAACAGAATTATCTAGATAGCAAAGAGCTATCTAGAACAGAACACAAAGCTGCCCATCATTGACTCTGAGTCCTTTTTCTGCTTCTCCCAAATTCCCCTTTCTTAGGACCCCAGGCCAAGCTAAGGCTGCACCTTGATGTTTGTTTGTTTTTGTTTTCCAAATTTAGTTTTATTCCTGTTGAAAATCATTTATGGAATAGGAACACAGTTCAATAGGCAAGGCACCTGAAGCACAATCAGAAGGATCTAGCATCAATCTGAATGAATTAATCATTTACCAAAAGCTAGCATGGTAGCACATTTGTAAACCTGGTATTCCTATTAAGAGTGTTGAGGTAGAGATGGGAAAATCTCAAGAACCTCAAGAGTCTACTAATCTAAGACTCAGACAACAGAGACCCTGATTTGAAAAATGTTGAAGGACCTCTGTCACATACACATGTCTACATTCACACACATGAATAAGCACATATATATCATAAGCTCATACATGCACACAGACAAAAATAAATAAGTCATTTGGTGGGAGAAGTCTACTGAATTCGTTCTCCTTTGAAAATCACCAGGGTTTTAGTCTTGTCAGTTCTACTACTATTAACATCAAAGTAATCTTTTCCAGAATTGACGAAAAATGCTTTGTTTTAAACTCACCCATCAACATTCATTTTTGTATTAGTGGCCATATGAAACATTGTTTTAATGTTTCATTAAACAATGGCAGTGAAGGAGTATTCCATAATATTCCAAGATGTCTTTCACCCTCTGAAAATAATAAAATCATTGTTTTATGAAAAGGACAAGATTCCTTTGAAAAGAAAGAGACACTATAAAACATGGCAAAACTGAGCCTTCTGCATTTGGGAGTGTGAGTTTGTGCATTTCACACTGCAGCCTTGGAGCAGATTGAAAAGGCTGAAATCAACTGGCTTATTTTCTAATCAGTATGCTAAGAGCCTGTCAGTCCATCTTAAATCAGAAAAAAAAAGCATTGAGCAGAAAAAGAATATAATATTTTTAATAATCAGGCTCATGCATTGCTGAGTTGGCTTCACTGTCATCCTCTTTATGGAGAACGGAAACTGTGATGAACGTACTGTCTCCTACTAATGCTCCTCTGCAGACAGGAGACTCTTTTGACAGAGAAGAACCATGGAAGCTGATTTCAACTTGAGATATTACAAATTTGAACAAACCAAATTCAAATGTTGCTATTGTCACTAAAGAGGCCTCTGCCATTGAAATGTGCTTACCAATGAAAGAAACAGATCCTGTGGAAGCAATTTTCATAATTTACAGGCAGGGATATCTTGCCAGGTCACAAGAAATAGATTCTCTAAAAGGTGGAATTATCAATGAAGAGCCTTCAGTGGTCATTCTGGCTTTGGAATGCTTTGCAACATTCCATGTATAAACTAAGGACAAAAATTTGAAGGTTATCCTTGTCTGGTACAATCCATTCTGCTCTAGTACAATCTATTTCTGGCCTGTCGTACCTCAATAGCTCACAACACAAATCTCTTTGCTATGGATTGGATAGATTATCATGCTACACCTTCCCTGCCATGATGGAACAAAATCTCTCCAGAGCCACACTAAACTAAGTCTTTCATTCCTTAAATTGTCTGTCAAGTGTTTTGACAACTACAATTCAAGTGAACCCTGCATCTTCCTGGAAGATGCTGAACAAGAGATGGATTGAGGGTCTGTTCTCTACTTCCTTGTGGCTTCCTGAGGTGCATCCAGACTTATAATTTTATCTTCCTATTTCTTTCTTCTGATTAGGACAAGGAAATTCCGTAAGGACAAAAACTAAGTCTTATTCATCCTATATTTTCTGAGGTAATGTGTCACTGATAATGTGGTTTCATGGGTATAAACAGGATGTTTAATGCAATAAATTGTTGGGTAAATGAATGATAATTCTTGACCAGAAAAATGACATGTTTCTTTTGATGAAGTAGAAGTGAAGAAAATAAGAATGTGGATCAGTAAGGACCATAATAGAAAAATGAAGCATCTCTAGATATTTGTTTTAGGGAGGACATAATGCAGGGGTTTAGGTTCCCTGGGAGCAAAGGTCAGGTAAGGTCTAGTATTTGAGTAATGAGATGATCCATTAGAGCAACTCAAGCTAGCTGTGACACCTCAAGCTTTTATTGTCTGCAACAGAATAAGCCATGAAAACAGGGCTATGCAGGGTCAGGAGGAATCAAAGATGAGTCACTGCCTAGGCATCCCCCCCAAAAAATGTGTGTGTATCTGTGAACTGAAAGATTGCCTGAGAAAGAACCATAAACAGAAAGGTATTGCATGAAAACAGAGAAAAGAACCTTAGGCATGGCCTTTAGTTAAGGGTTCTGAGGAGCATCCTGGTGCTGAGGTCTTCTGACCAAATAAGGAGGGTACTAATATACATAGGAATGTGGTGACTGGTGTGTAGGAAGATGGTCTAATCAGTTTTAGTTATTTGCAGAAAATCATATTGCATAGTTTATGCTACATGGCTGGTCTGAGAGGCTAGCTTCTCTGAAAAGCTTTCTTTACTGTTAGGACTGGCTGTGATCTAACTCTGAGAGTTCACAGGAAGCATTTATTCAGAAGTGAAGTTGAAATCCTCACAATAAATCCTCTGATATTCAAAATATCAACTATTGAACTGTATGTCTATAAATAAATAAATAAATAAATAAATAAATAAATAAATAAATAACAGTGACAGTCTCAGCTGCCCGAATCACAGAATTGAAGAGAAGATGAGAAAAGCTCATGACTGCTTCTGTTGAGGCATTTGGTTTAGCTGCTTCTACTCAGAAAGAAAACGCTGGCTTCTGTGTCCTTTTAACTTGACACATTTTATATGGAAGACTTACTGGAATCTTAATCGGAACACTTTAGTGGGATGTTGGTAAACATTTTTTCCATGATAACAATTTCTCCCCTTCTCCCTCTCTTCTCTCTATCCTTTACTCCCCACTACCACAAACTCCATTTCTGTTCACATGTCACAATTACAGTTCAAACTAAGCAGTGGGCCCAGAAAAGGACAAAGCAGCTACTTTTCTAATGATTCGTGAACTTTCTCTACTTTTTATTTCTCTACTTTTTAAAAAGTCTACTTGCAAAATGCCAGCAAGAAACTTTAAACAGTTACTGTTTTCAACTTCTCAGTTCTTCATTTAGGAATTCATTCTATACAAAAAGGAAGAGTTATTATCAGCAACAATCTAAACACCCATCACTAAGAGGAAGTTAGACATAAATCAGATGGGTCTGAAAGCAGGGATGATAGAGAATCACTAAAATGAGACATTGGAAAGACAATCTTAGACAAAATCTATTCTATAGTAGTGAGGATGTTTTGTAAAATAGCATAGATATCACTTCTACTTATACAGAAATACAGGTAGAAGGAGACACCTCCAAATCGTAATAAACTACTTTTCTAAGTAAAGGTATTTTAGGGTTCTAGTCTCACCACATTTTACTTTTAAAAAACTTTGTATGGTTTTATTTTATTTTCCACAAAGCACCATGATCAGTATGTTTTATTTTCACAAAAATCTTGGGGAACACATCTGCTGTTCAAGTTTATAGATTTAAATAAAACTTCCACATATAATTAAATGATTCTCTAGTGTTCCAGCTACAGCACTCAGGAGAGTAGGCCTTGCATACACAGGGAATCACAACAGGGTTGACCCTGTTGGCAGAGGCACCCATGCAGTGGCCCTGAGAGAGTTAGTGCTGACCTGATCACTTGTCTGCCCTGAAATGGTGGGGTCAAAAGAGAGATGCCCTCTCCTCGATGGCTCCTTGACCCTCACTACCTATGGCAGATAGGAAAGATGGCACAGGGATCATGAGAGGCATCTGTGTTCCTTACCAACAACAACACTCAGGGAAGAGGGACCTGCATCTGGTAGGAGAGACAACCTAGCCCCTCATCTGTTGCAGCACTTGGGAGAGAGTGGGTCCTGAACCTCACCTGGGCAGCACAATAGGGCTGGACTAGATGGCAGGAGCCTAGATCAGTCACCCTGAGGGCTTGAGAGCAGGAGGGAGGTGACTCTGTCTCTTACCTGCTGCAACACTGGGTGGGCCATCCAGGGCAGGGCAGGAGAGCTTTCCCTGGTGTTGTGAGTTCTGGAGAGCTGGTGAGATAAGCATCTTTCATAGCTCTCAAGCCCAAATCGAAGGCTTTGAACTGAATGACCCACTCCAACATCTACCCCATTAACGAACTGCTGGATTGCATGAAGAGCCTGGCCACACAGTTCTAAAACTATGGGTCTCCATGACACAGGACAACAACAAGATGCCCAAGAGGACTCTCAATGAGGTTACAGTAGTGACAAGTGTAGCAGGAGCCAGAGTCCACAAACCAGAGCAACAGCTCATTGCAGTGAACATTTGTAAGGAAAGAAGTGTGGACAAGAGGATATTCTGTAGGACACACTGCCATACACTACAGCTTTGGGGAGTTTGTTTTTCTCTGTTTTGGAGAAAGTTACAAGGGTAGAGAATGGGTTTGAGGGGAGGAGGAGATGAGTGGGACTGGGATGCCTGATGTAAAAGTCACAAAGGACCAATAAAATGTTTTACAAACAATCCAGGAAAAAATGAAGAAGAACCAAGAGCAGGAGAGGACTCAGTAATGGTTATAAGTCTTTAATGAACACAAAACTGACCCAGAGTTAGGAGTAGCAAGACAGAAAAATCCAATAGCATGACCTGAGCAACATTTGTGGAAGAATTACAAAGGAAAGAGAATTTTTGGTGTGCATCCAAACTTGAATTCTCAGATTACTTTAATTTTGAACAACAACAACAAAACTTACCTTTGATTTCAAACATTTTTCATTATCATCATTTCTTAAGAACATGTATTCATATATAACAACTTTTCCTGAAGGCCTTTATGATCACTTAGCTTCTGAAGTCAAACATTGTATACTATCAGTTAATTTGCTTCCCAGTTATCTTTACAATGATTAATGACTGGCCATACAGAAAAATTTGCCTTTAATTCTTTTTCTCATTAAAACCACACAAGAAATGTTGACAGTACCAATTGCACCTGAACAAGCTTCTTTGGCTCAAGAATATTTAAGAACCATTTTTGGTATGCTCACTCTAGTCAATGGATTTTAAACTAAATAAAATAGAATTTACGGTAAAAGTACAAATTTTTACTAAAAAGAAAAAAAAACAGAAATCCAAAACATTAATTCATTAAACTGTAAAATTTCCTCCGTATTAAACCAGAACTTTATGGATAAGAACAGGGTACTATCTTGCTCATTCTATGTTCTGAGCTACTGATAAATGATTAAAATACCATTAGGGGATTCCATGTTACACAATATATATAGAAGTCATTGTGATGTCATTGGGGAGGTATCAAGAAATAGATGTTATCTGTAGTACCCAACAATGCTCAGAGTAGAAATCATGTGAGCATAATAGTTTTGTCTACCCCCTCCCTAAAACACAATAAAACAAAAGCCCATAAACTAACACAAACTTGTACAAGCATAAGATACCTCCTTTCCAATGGTTGGTCCCAGTAGCCAAGTGAGTCCCAAACAATGTAGACTATTGTTCTGGACACACAGACGTGGAAGAAATGTTGACATTTCACACTTGGGACACAACAATAGACTACTTGAAAGCCTCCCTCCTACAGCCCAGCCTCCATGATACTAGAAAATACTGTGTAAGCTGACAAGGGAGAGAAGCAACTAATAGCCCTACTCAGTAGCAACTTATGAACAAAAACAATGATCACCATGGAAATATATCTGAAAATGTGCAATAACTGGCACTTTCATGTTTGTGGTAATCAATGTTATATCTTATTGGATTTAAGGTCCACTCAATAGAAGAGACCTCTTGCCTGGTACTAGATCTAGCCAACTTCTTGCAGGTAGTGACATCATGGACTGACACTCTGCTAGACCAGCATAATTCATTTTTTTAAATACTATTCTAACATCCACACATAAGTGTAGTGACCACCACTCATCCAAGAAGCTTCTCTTTGCAGTGAATGGAGATGATCACTGAGAACCACAATTGGACAAGATGCTGAGATCAGCAGTTTTTTGGGGGGGGGTTGTGGGGGTTTTTTGTTTGTTTGTTTTGTTTTGTTTTGTTTTGTGAATTCCAGCCACAAGGAATAAATCTTCACCACAGCATTGGCATCTGTGGCTCAGGGGAAAATGATGGATAATGGGTTGGAAAGATTTTAAGAGTCAGAGGAACAGGAAATCTTCTGTGAAACAGGTTATCTTAGAAATAGCTATATAAACAGGACCAGAACAATGGCAATATCAATAAACATTCTAACATGAAAGCAGGAAAATATCATGGAATCCCATTCATAGAAAAAGAAATACAGCTAACTAATGGCTACTAGGGAGAATTGGCCTCTCCTAAGGGTGAGGCACTTAATTGGTTATCCAATACTAAGTGACCAACCTATAAAACATATATACAAAAAGTAAAAAATGAGCTCAGTGGGTTATAATTATGTACCGGTGCAAAAGTATACACATGCATAACAATAATAATAAAAGAAAAGTTACTATCAAATTGAAATGGGGCAGCCGGGCAGTGGTGGCACACGCCTGTAATCCCAGCACTTGGGAGGCAGAGGCAGGTGGATTTCTGAGTTCAAGGCCAACCTGGTCTACAGAGTGAGTTCCAGGACATCCAGGGCAACACAGAGAAACTGTCTTGAAAAAAAAAATCCAAAAAAACCAAAAAACAAAAACAAATTGAAATGGGGCATAAAAGTAGTTAGAGTAGGCAGGATTTAGGAGGGGCTAAAGAGGAAATAGAAGAGGGAAATTAATGTCACTATATTTTAACTAAAATATTAGAAGAGCTAAAGGAACAGGTTTTGCTGTAATACAGTGTCTCCTAGAAATGTCAGAAGCTACATCTATGAAGTCTCATCTGCATGGCTGCCTAAACATGATCTGAATAAGAGCCACACCAACAGACATGGTAACATGGAAGAGGAATGATCAGGAGCTCTAAGTGCTAGACAAAGAACTGTAGACAACTAAGGAATACTGAGACAAGGAGAAATAGTCAGGGAATATCATACTAATAACCCACCACCGAATGGTCAGCCCTGAAGACATATGTATAGAAGAAACATGATACAGAATGAACAGGTTTATATATGTATTACATCTGTGTGCATTTATGCATGTATGTGTATGTATGTATGTGTGCATACACAATGTATAACAGCAACTAAAGAAAAGAAACGTTGATTCTCAGACTCCAGAGAGATCAGACAGACTGAGGTACTCAAACATAACCAGAAGCCAACATTGCGGGGGTCTAAGCCCGATGGGTGTTGGCCTGCACCCAGGCCCTGGGCTGTTCGGGGGGGGGGGAGGGCATCGGGGTGCCAACCCAGCCAGGAGGTTTTTTTGCCCTCGCCCAGTTCGCGCGCCACCATTTTGACTACAGGACGCCAGAGAGCTCTAGCAGGCAAAGCTGGCTAACAGGCATAGCCCGAGGCTAACATAGCAGGGATCTAGGCCACAACAGGCCCTGGACTGACCCCAAGAACTGGGCTGACTGGTGGGCCATCTGTGTGTCAACCCGCCTAGGAGGTTGTTAGCCCAGCAGACTCTCCCGGCACTTGCAGGGAGCACGAGTGCGCACGCCTGCCATCTTGGCCACCTGACAGACCCAATTAACAGTCATAGCCCGAGGGGAACTTTGCTGGGCCCTTGGCCTCCCAGGCTTTTGCCTAGACTCAGGGCCTGAGCAGCAAGGCTAGCCATGTGTGCACCAACCCTGTTGGGAGATCAGCTGCCTAGCAGAGTGATCAGCACACAGAAAAGGTCCCCGCAGCATACACCCTTCAGCACTCCCTGAAGGTGCAAAGAGGCACCATCTGGTTCACAGTCACAATCTGGGGCAAAGCACACTAGGGCTGCAAGGGTACCAAAGAGGAGGACAGCACATCAGCAATCCACTACAGGGGAAACCCAGCCATATAGTGTTGCAGTAATAGCCCCAGAGCCCCTCAGGATGTCCAAACACAAGCGAGAGACAAGACCAACTAACTCTAGAGAACAAGATGGCAAAGGGCGAATGCAGGAACGCTACTAACAGAAATCTGGCAATATGGCAGCGTCTGAACCAAACTCTCCAACATCAGCAACTCCTGGTTATGCCAACACACCAGAGAAACAAGATTTGGATTTAAAATCACTGGTCATGATGCTGCTAGAAGAACACAAAAAGGACATAAATGAATCTCTTAAAGAAATACAGGGGAACATGAATAAGCTAGAAACCCGTATAATGGAAACACAAAAATAACTTAAAGAAATGCAGGAGAATAAGGCTCAAGAGATAGAAGCCAATAAAGAAGGAGATAGAAGCCAATAAAGAAGAAACGCAAAAAAAAAAAAAAAAACCCCTTAAAGAAATGAAGGAGAGAGGCAGAAGTCAATCCCACTGGCAGCGGCGGTGGCGGCAGCAGTGCAGTGGTGGCTGGTCCAGCTGAAGGGCCATAAGCAGTGGAACCAAGGCGACACAGGGTCCACTTAGGCCCTGTGCCCACGACCACTGACCTTCTCTGGCCAGCCGGGCTGCAAGCAGCTGCGGATTTGCAGTGCCTTTTGCGGCACGGAAGCCACTTCAGAGCTCGGCCTCCAGCCAGTCAGGAGAGGCTCACCTCCATCTTGGTTTTGGACTCCAGAGAGATCAGACAGACTGAGGTACACAAATATAACCAGAGGCCAACACCGCGGGGGTCTGAGCCCGATTGGCCTGCACCCAGGCCCTGGGCTGTTCCGGGGGCCATTGGGGTGCCAACCAGCCAGGAAGCTTTTTTGCCCTGGCCGGTGCATGCCGCCATTTTGCCTACAGGACCCAGAGAGCTCGGGAGGGCAGAGACGGCTAACAAGCATAGCCTGAGGCTAACAAAGCGGAGGTCTAGGCCCCAACAGGCCCTGGACTGACCCCAAGAACTGGGCGGCTTGGTGGGCCATCTGTGTGTCAACCCGCCCAGGAGGTTGTTAGCCCAGCAGACTCTCCCGGCGCTTTCGGGGAACACGAGCGCGCACGCCCACCATCCTGGTCATCTGGCGGACCCGTTGACAGTCATAGCCCGAGGGGAACTTTGCTTCAACCTTGGCCTCCCAGGCTTTTGCTGGACCCAGGGCCTGGGCGGCCAGGCTAACCTTGTGTGCGCCAGCCCGGTTGGGGGATCAGCTGCCCAGCTGAGTGATCAGCACGCGGGTGAGGTCCCTGCAGCTTACACCTTCTGCGCTCCCTGGGGGTGCACACGGGCTCCATCTGGTTCACAGACACAATCTGGGGCAAAACACACTAGAGCTGCAAGGGCACCCAAGAACACATCAGCAGGCCAGCGGGGAGAAGTCAGTGTGCTACGGTGAACCAACGGGCCCCAGTGGGAGCCTTCGGGTGCCTGCTTTCGGATCTGAAGGACCAGGGACACAGCACTCGGTCTCCAGGAAGTGCGGGAGACCCAGTGTGCACCCAGAGGCAGTCTGGGAGCTCGGAGCTCGCAGCACAGCTTGCTCCTGCAGCCCAGAGCTTGGGTCCCAGTCCTGAGGCCTCTGGCAGGAGCCCTCAGCTCAACTCTCTCCGCTTCCGGATCCAGATCAGCCTGGGCAGCAAAACCACATCTCCAGGTCCTGCAAGAGGCAAGAGGGGCTTCCGGGCAGCCAGCGGGGAGAAGTCGGTGTGCTCCAGTGAATCCACCAGGCCCTAGCGGGAGCCTTCAGGTGCCTGCTTTGGGATTTGAACAACCAGGGCCACAGTGCTCGGTATCCAGGAAGTGCAAGAGACCCGGTGTGCACCCAGAGGCAGTCTGGAAGCTCACAGCACTGCTTGCTCCTGCGGCCCAGAGCTTGGGTCCCAGTCCTGAGGCCTCTGGCTGGAGCCCTCAGCTCAACTCTCTCCGCTGCCGGATCCAGATCAGCCTGGGCAGCAACACCCAGGTCCTCTCCAGGTCCTGCAAGAGGCAGGAGGGGCTTCTGGGCGGCCAGCTGGGAGAAGTCAGTGTGCTCCAGTGAATCCAGCGGGCATCAGCGGGAGCCTTCGGGTGTCTGCTTCGGGATCTGAACAGCCTGGGCAACAGCACCCTGTCTCCAGGCAGTGCAGGAGGTAAGCTGTGCACCAGAGGCCACCTGGGAAGGGGCAGCTTGCACTGCTGAGTCCAGCACTGACAAGACCAACTAACACCAGTGAGAACTAGATGGCAAAAGGCAAACGTAGGAACGTCACTAACAGAAATCAAGGCAATATGGCAACATCTGAACACAATTTTCCTCTACCAGCATGTCCTGGATACCCCATCACACCAGTAAAACAAGATTTGGATTTAAAATCACTGGTCATGATGCAGGTATAGGAACACATGAAGGATGTATTTAAAGAAATTCAGGAGAAAAGGGATCAAAAGTTAGAAGCCCTTGCAAGGGAAACACAAAAATCATTGAAAGAAATCCAGGAGAATACAAAAGCCAACAATGAGGAAACGCAAAAAACACTTAAAGAAATACAGGAGAAATTTGGTCAACAGGCTGAGGTCATGAAAGAGGAAACACAAAAATCTCTTAAAGAATTACAGGAAAGCACGAACAAGCAAGTGAAGGAACTAAGCAAAACCATCCAGGATCTAAAATCAGAAGTAGAAACAACTAAGAAAACTCAAAGGGAGACAACTTTGGAGATAGAAAGCCTTGGGAAGAAATCAGGGGACAGAGATGCAAATATCAACAACAGAATACAAGAGATAGAAGAAAGAATCTCAGATGCTGAAGATTCCATAGAAACCATGGACTCAACAGTTAAAGAAAATGCAAAATGCAAAAAGCTTGTAACCCAAAATATCCAGGAAATCCAGGACACAATGAGAAGAGCAAACCTAAGGATTATAGGCATAGATGAGAGTGAAGATTTACAACTTAAAGGGCCAGCAAATATCTTCAATAAAATTATGGAAGAAAACTTCCCTAACCTAAAGAGAGAGATGCCCATGAATATACAAGAAGCCTACAGAACTCTAAACAGACTGGACCAGAACAGAAATACTTCCCGTCACATAATAATCAAAACACCAAATGTTCTAAACAAAGAAAGAATATTAAAGGCAGTAAGAGAAAAAGGCCAAGTAACATATAAAGGAAGACCTATCAGACTCACAGCAGACTTTTCACTTGAGACTATGAAGGCTAGAAGGTCCTGGGCAGATCTCATGCAGACTCTAAGAGAACACAAATGCCAGCCAAAACTACTATATCCAGCAAAACTCTCAATCACCGTAGATTGAGAAACTAAGATATTTCATGACAAAACCAAGTTTACCCAGTATCTATCCACAAACCCAGCCCTACAAAGGATAATAGGAGGAAAACACCAATACAAGGAGGGAAACTTCACCCTGGAAAAAGCAAGATAGTAACCTTTCATCAAACCCAAAAGAAGTTAAGCAATCAAATTTAAAAAATAACGTCAAAAATGATAGGTAGTAACAATCACTATTCCTTAATATCTCTTAACATCAATGGACTTAATGCCCCAATAAAAAGACACAGACTAACTGAATGGATATGTAAACAGGACCCTACATTTTGCTGCTTACAGGAAACACACCTCAGGGTCAAAGACAAACACTACCTTAGAGTAAAAGGCTGGAAGACAATTTTACAAGCAAATGGTCTCAGGAAACAAGCTGGAGTAGCCATTTTAATATCAGATAAAATTGACTTTCAACCCAAAGTCATCAAAAGAGACTCTAAGGGACACTTCTTGCTGATCAAAGGAAAAATACAACAAGAAGAACTCTCAATCCTGAGCATCTATGCTCCAAATACAAGGGCATGCTCTTTCGTAAAAGAAACTTTATTGAAACTCAAACCACACATTGCACCTAACACAATAATTGTGGGTGACTTCAACACTGCACTTTCCTCAATGGACCGATCAGGAAAACAGAAACTAAACAGGGACACAATGAAACTAATTGAAGCTTTGGACCAATTAGATTTAACAGATATATATAGAACATTCTATCCTAAAGCAAAAGAATATACCTTTTTCTCAGCACCTCATGGTACCTTCTCCAAAATCGACCATATAATTGGTCACAAGACAGACCTCAACAAATATAAGAAGATCGAACTAATCCCATGCCTCCTATCAGATCACTATGGAGTAAAAGTGGTCTTCAATGGCAATAAAAACAACAGAAAACCCACATACACCTGGAAACTGAACAATATTCTACTCAGTGATAACTTGGTCAAGGAAGAAATAAAGAAAGAAATTAAAGACTTTTTAGAACACAATGAAAATGAAGACACAACATACCCAAATCTATGGGACACAATGAAAGCAGTGCTAAGAGGAAAACTCATAGCCCTGAGTGCGTCCTAAAAGAAAATTGAGAGAGCATACATTACCAGCTTAATGACACACCTGAAAGCCCAGGAACAAAAAGAAGCTATTTCACCCAGGAGGAGTAGAAGGCAGGAAATCATCAAACTCAGGGCCAAAATCAATCAAGTAGAAACAAAGAGAACCATACAAAGAATCAACAAAACCAGGAGCTGGTTCTTTGAGAAAATCAACAAGATAGATAAACCCTTAGCCAGACTGACCAAAGAGCACAGAGAAAGTATCCAAATTAACAAACTTAGAAATGAAAAGGGAGATATAACAACGGAAACTGAGGAAATCCAAAAAATCATCAGATCCTACTACAAGAGCCTGTACTCAACACAACTGGAGAATCTGGAGGAAATGGACAATTTCCTTGACAGATACCAAATACCAAAATTAAATCAGGACCAACTAGACCATCTAAACAGTCCCATAATGCCTAATGAAATAGAAGGAGTCATAGAAAGTCTTCCAACCAAAAAAAGCACAGGACCAGATGGTTTCAGTGCAGAATTCTATCAGACCTTCAAAGAAGACTTAACACCAATACTCTTCAAACTATTCCACAAAATAGAAACAGAAGGAACACTACCCAATTCCTTCTACGAAGCCACAATTACGCTGATACCAAAACCACACAAAGATCCAACAAAGATAGAGAACTTCAGACCAATTTCCCTTATGAACATCATGCAAAAATACTCAATAAAATTCTTGCCAACCGAATCCAAGAACACATCAAAACGATCACCCACCATGATCAAGTAGGCTTTATCCCTGGAATGCAGGGTTGGTTCAATATACGGAAATCCATCAATGCAATCCACTACATAAACAAACTCAAAGAAGAAAACCACATGGTCATTTCATTGGATGCTGAAAAAGCATTTGACAAAATTCAGCATCCTTTAATGCTTAAAGTCTTGGAGAGAACAGGAATTCAAGGCCCATACCTAAACATAGTAAAAGCAATATACAGCAAACCGGTAACCAGCATCAGACTAAATGGAGAGAAACTTGAAGCAATCCCACTGAAATCAGGCATCAGACAAGGCTGCCCCCTTTCTCCTTATCTTTTCAATATTGTACTTGAGGTACTAGCTCGGGCAATTCGACAACATAAGGAGGTCAAAGGGATACAAATCGGAAAGGAAGAAGTCAAACTATCATTATTTGCAGACGACATGATAGTCTACCTAAGTGACCCAAAAAAACTCCACTAGAGAACTCCTACAGCTGATAAACAACTTCAGCAAAGTGGCAGGTTATAAAATCAACTCAAGCAAATCAGTGGCCTTCCTATATTCAAAGGATAAGCAGGGTGAGAAAGAAATTAGGGAAATGACCCCCTTCACAATAGCCACAAACACTATAAAGTATCTTGGGGTGACTCTTACCAAACATGTGAAAGATCTGTATGACAAGAACTTCAAGACTCTGAAGAAGGAAAAGGAATAAGACCTCAAAAAATGGGAAAACCTCCCATGCTCATGGATCGGTAGAATCAATATAGTTAAAATGGCCATTTTGCCAAAAGCAGTATACAGATTCAATGCAATACACATCAAAATCCCAACTCAATTCTTCACAGAGTTAGAAAGAGCAATTATCAAATTCATCTGAACAACAAAACCCAGGATAGCTAAAACTATTCTCAGCAACAAAAGAAAGTCTGGGGGAATCAGTATCCCTGACCTCAAGCAATACTACAGAGCAATAGTGTTAAAAACTGCATGGTATTGGTACAGGCAGGAGGATCAATGGAACAGGATTGAAGATCCAGAAATGAACCCACACACCTATGGCCACTTGATCCTCGACAAAGAGGCTGAAAACATCCAATGGAAAAAAGATAGCCTTTTCAACAAATGGTGCCTGTTCAACTGGAGGTCAGCATGCAGAAGAATGCGAATTGATCCATCCTTGTCTCCTTGTACTAAGCTCAAATCCAAATGGATCAAGGACCTCCACATAAAGCCAGACACTCTGAAGCTAATAGAAAAGAAACTGGGGAAGATCCTTGAGGACATCGGTACAGGGAGAAAGTTTATGAACAGAACACCAATAGCATATGCTCTAAGATCAAGAATTGACAAATGGGACCTCATAAAATTACAAAGTTTCTGTAAGGCAAAGGACACCATCAAGAAGACAAATCGGCAACCAACAAATTTGGAAAAGATCTTCACCAATCCTACATCAGATAGAGGGCTAATATCCAATATATATAAAGAACTCAAGAAGTTAGACTCCAGAAAACCAAACAACCCTATTAAAAAATGGGGTACAGAGTTAAACAAAGATTTCTCACCCGAAGAACTTCGGATGGAGGAGAAGCATCTTGAAAAATGCTCAACTTCATTAGTCATTAGGGAAATGCAAATCAAAACAACCCTGAGATTTCACCTTACACCAGTCAGAATGGCTAAGATTAAAAATTCAGGAGACAGCAGGTATTCGAGAGGGTGTGGAGAAAGAGGAACACTCCTCCACTGCTGGTGGGGTTGCAAATTGGTACAACCACTCTGGAAATCAGTCTGGCGGTTCCTCCGAAAACTAGGCACCTCACTTCCAGAAGATCCTGCTATACCACTCCTGGGCATATACCCAGAGGATTCCCCACTATGTAATAAGGATACATGCTCTACTATGTTCATAGCAGGCCTATTTATAATTGCCAGATGCTGGAAAGAACCCAGGTATCCCTCAACAGAAGAGTGGATGCAAAAAATGTGGTATATCTACACAATGGAGTACTATTCAGCCATTAGAAACAATGAATTCATGAAATTCTTAGGCAAATGGATGGAGCTAGAGAACATCATACTAAGTGAGGTAACCCAGACTCAAAAGGTGAATCATGGTATGCACTCACTAATAAGTGGATATTAACCTAGAAAACTGGAATACCCAAAACATAACCCACACATCAAATGAAGTACAAGAAGAAAGGAGGAGTGGCCCCTTGTTCTGGAAAGACTCAGTGAAGCAGTATTCTGCAAAACCAGAACGGGGAAGTGGGAAGGGGTGGGTGGGAGGACAGGGGAAGAGAAAGGGGCTTATGGGACTTTCGGGGAGTGGGCAGCTAGAAAAGGGGAAATCATTTGAAATGTAAATAAAAAAATTATATCGAAAAAAAAAAAAACCAAAATCAAAAAAAACAAAAACAAAAAAAAAACAAAAAAACAAAAAAACAAAAAAACAAAAAAGCAAGCCGATAAAGCCACTCTGGAAATCAGTCTGGCAGTTCCTCAGAAAATTGGACATAGCATTACTTGAAGAGCCAGCTATTCCACTCCTGGGCATATACCCATAAGATACTCTAACATGTAATAAGGACACATGCTACAATATGTTCATAGCAGTCTTATTTATAATAGCCAGAAGCTGGAAAGAACCCATATATCCCTCAACAGAAGAATGAATACAGAAAATGTGGTACATTTACACAATGGAGTACTACTCAGCTATTAAAAACAATGAATTCAGTTTCCACGTGCATGTGGGTTTTCTGTTGTTTTTGTTGCCAATGAAGACCACTTTTACTCCATAGTGATCTGATAGGAGGCATAGGATTAGTTCGATCTTCTTATATTTGTTGAGGTCTGTCTTGTGACCAATTATATGGTCGATTTTGGAGAAGGTACCATGAGGTGCTGAGAAAAAGATATATTCTTTTGCTTTAGGATAGAATGTTCTATATATATCTGTTAAATCTAATTGGTCCAAAGCTTCAATTAGTTTCATTGTGTCCCTGTTTAGTTTCTGTTTTCCTGATCAGTCCATTGAGGAAAGTGCAGTGTTGAAGTCACCCACAATTATTGTGTTAGGTGCAATGTGTGCTTTGAGTTTTAATAAAGTTTCTTTTACGAAAGAAGGTGCCCTTGCATTTGGATGGCAGAGAAGCATCTTGAAAAATGCTCAACTTCATTAGTCATTAGGGAAATGCAAATCAAAACAACCCTGAGATTTCACCTTATACCAGTCAGAATGGCTAAGATTAAAAATTCAGGAGACAGCAGATGTTGGCTAGGATCTGGAGAAAGAGGAACTCTCCTCCACTGCTGGTGGGGTTGCAAATTGGTACAACTACTCTGGAAATCAGTCTGGTGGTTCCTCTGAAAACTGGGCACCTCACTTCCAGAAGATCCTGCTATACCACTCCTGGGCATATACCCAGAAGATTCCTCAACATGTAATAAGGATACATGTTCCACTATGTTCATAGCTGCCCTATGTATAATTGCCAGAAGCTGGAAAGAACCCAGATATCCCTCAACAGAAGAGTGGATGCAAAAAAATGTGGTATATATACACAATGGAGTACTATTCAGCCATTAGAAACAATGAATTCATGAAATTCTTAGGCAAAAGGATGGAGCTGGAGAACATCATACTAAGTGAGGTAACCCAGACTCAAAAGATGAATCATGGTATGCACTCACTAATAAGTGGATATTAGCCTGGAAAACTGGAATACCCCAAACATAATCCATACATCAAATGAGGTACAAGAAGAAAGGAGGAGTGGCCCCTTGTTCTAGAAAGAATCAGTGAAGCAATATTCAGCAAAACCAGAACGGGGAAGTGGGAAGGGTTGGGTGGGAAAACAGGGGAGGGAAGGGGTCTGATGGGACTTTCGGGGAGTGGGGGTTCAGAAAAGGGGAAATCATTTGAAATGTAAATAAATATATCAATAAATTTTAACAAAAGAAAAGAAACAATGAATTTGAAAGAGAATAAGGGAGAGTACATGGAGAAGGGTTGGAGGAAGAAAAGGAAAATGATGTATTTATATTAAAATGACAAAAAATAAAAAATTAAGCTATGCATGAGTATATATACTTTTATGGGGTCTTCTTAAAGTCAACAGAACTCAAATACCAAACCAATACAGATATCAAAAATGTATTGCAATCGGGCTGCTACTGATCGATCCAGGACTCAGAACAGACTCAAGAGCTAAACTGTAACCCTGAGCTAGAATGGTACCATAAACATTTCTGCCAAATAACAGTTACATTTTCCCACCAATCAGGATTCAGGAATGAGGGACTGTTCTAGGAACATTTTCCTATGTTGTACTCTTATTCTGTTCTCATTTGGCTTATTAAACGGTGGCAGGATGACTTGTCTAGCATTCATGTCTCTATTTGACAAGCCGGATCTCAGCTACCCACGTATATGTCTCACTCTGCCAGGCAGAATGTCAATTATCCAGGGAGGTCTTGGGAACCTAAACTTTATTTGAACCCTATTCAAAGTGAAAGTTTTACTCAAAATAGCTTCAGTTTGGTTCCTTCTTACAATATGGGAATGAAATTTCATAAAGACAGATTTGTCTTTTTCAGTAATACTCATAGTCTCCCAGGGCTCTCTATGTCATCTTATTGTAATAGGCAGCTTAAACTCCCAAGATCCATTGGCTCAATGTTTCAGAAGCCAAGAAGCAGAAACACCTAGCTCTTTCATGCCTTGGCTTTAGAGTCACTCTGTTGTTCTACAGGTGTAGCTGTCTAGCAGCCATGGATGAACTGGGTCCCTGAAAGGGCCCCCAGGAATGAAAAAGGACAGGGCAGGTGAGAGAAGAATGAAGGCAAGACAAAGGTTTCTGATCAAGGCTCAAAGTTTAATTTTCAGCTCTGCATTTATACAGGGGAAACCCAAAGACCCATCCTTTCTTTTAGCTGGATTCTGTTGCTCTATTTCAGTTGGATTCTGTTGCAAAGCAAGCTCAGTGGGCAGTCTACTCCTGTAGGAAATTGACTCCACCTGGTTCCTTAAGGTCCAACTGTGGCAAATACTTAAGGTCTACTGAGCCTGCTCAAGGGTGGGAAAAGAGTACATACAGGGAAAACCATTCACAAGGATTCTGGCTTACAAAAAGGGAGCTGCACTTGCATATCATGAGGACAGGAGATGGTAGACATGCCAGTCCTTTCTGTTAAAGACTATGAGGATTTCCTCTATGGAGTATCATAAAAGTTACTTTGTGGCTATTTTGGTAAGTATTAGAAATGTACTTGGGTAACAAGTGATCTTCCATGCATTATCTTTCACAATAATCTTCTTTCATTGAATAAAAGTCATCCTATTCTAGACACGAACAATATTATAGACTGGATTTTGTACTTTCCTATTCAAAACTTTGTATGTTGTAGTGCTATGTCCCTATAAGTCAGAAGATAATAACAAATGAGGTTATCTGGTGTCCAGGATCCATGGAACTGCTAGACACAGCCAGAAGATGTCCCAGTTCACCTGAAACACAGGTACACAGGAGAGACTTCAGTCAACAAATGAAGTCTCCAGCAAGATTTAGCCATATGCAAAACCAACAATGCAGGCAGCCATGTCCACAACTAGCCCTGACCTGTATAGAGAGAGGAAACAGTTTGTGGTTTTAAAATGTTGTATTTATTCCTCTATGAATTCAGCAGTCTATGATCAAAATAGTTTGTATGAAATTCTCAATAAAAACTTCAAAGTAACACACACAAATACACACACACACAAATACACACACACATGCTATCTCATACACACATACTCACATACTCATATAGACATTTGTAAACTCTCTCACACATGCACAGAGAGACAGAAGTACAAATGTGACAAATTTGTAATACTGAATGCCTAGTAGGATTTAGTATTTGCTCAATTATTATCAATTATAGAGTTGATCCTGGTGGCTAAGTCTATGCCACAGAGTGAGTTGAAGGCAGTCTACACAACCTAGTGAAATTTTGTTTGAAAAAGTAAATAGAGGGCTAATAATAGCTTGGGACTATAGATGTATCTAGCATGTGTGAAGGCCTGGGTTCAATTCCAGCCCTTTAAACAAACAAATAAGCAACTATTTGTTTGACATGAAAGAACGGGAAGGTTTGGTGAGGCCACCTGCAAGTCAAAGAGATAGGTCATGGGAGAGAACAAACATGGAGATTGTTTCACCATGAAGATTCAGCCTTAAAATGGATAAGCTACTACATTTCTACTGAGTGTACTTCCTAGTCTGCAATACTTTTCAAGGAAGCCCTGGCTAGTAGACATGGTAAGTAACCCAAATTACTAGTTGTGACAACACATGCAACAGGGTAAAACACAAGTTACAATTAAAATATATAAAAGAGTTTATATATGTATAAATATATAAAATATATAAAAGAAGATTTTATATATAAAATCTTCTCTCAGCTTAGACTTCTATAGTATCAGTTTTTCTTATGGAGAAATGATACTACATAAAACACTATCCCATGCACACCTAAGTTTAATCGTTCTATTCTTTCATATATCCTTCAACACACACACACAATGTTTATATTTTTTCCTCTGTTTACCCATGGGTAAGAAATGGAAGCAGAAGGTCAGAGTAGAAAAGTAGAAAAGAAACACATGCTGGGGAAAGTCCAGCTCATGCAGGGAAGGAGAGGAACCCTGACGTCAGCAACACTCGGCCACTTAATGTCTCGCAACCCAAAGTCTGCTCGTTCTAAAAAGCTGAGACCATGTGTGAGCAATTAAATGGGGTTCTAATGAGCATTTCAAAAGTGTCCACGGAGTTCATTCTGCTCAAATTAAGAGAAATTTCCTCAAGATTGGCTCAACCTGTGATTGAAAGAAAATATTAGTAAATATAATTTCTCATTATTTTTTAACACAATTATCTGAAAATGCACTGTTTAAGAAAACACTAATGGCTACTTAAAGGTCTATTTCATCTAAATTTATAAATGGCAAGAGCCTTATTGAAACAAATTTATGCCAAAGGGAATTTAACTTGGGAAATCTCGCTGGAATTGGATTTCTAACAAGATCGAGTTGGTATTAATGTATTCCATTCATCAAGTACGAGTTAGTCATGTTTCTGAATTACTGCTTTCCTTAAGGAATGTTTCTTTACAGCAGTCAGGACCCAGTACTGAGAGAGTGAATCATCTCCCCAGACCAATTCCTTAGAGAGGCAGGCTGAAGATCCTTCACAATATAAATGAAATAAATACTTTTTTAAAGAAATTATCATTCACAAAACAATCCCAGAAATTAGAATCATTATTCTTACCTTGTATGCTTCCCCTGGAACTAATTCCATCAAATACTCTCGGATAATAATAAAGATCAAATGGGGCCCTCTATGAATAACGTACACTCCTGAGCAAATCCCAGTAACAGAAAGCATCTTGTAGAACTTTCTCCAACAAGCTTCAGCCTCAGGAGCAACTGTGCTTATCCTTGTTGGACTAGCTTCTCTCACCTGTGCCTGCTGAATAAACAACTCCACTGAGACAAATTTTGACTGGCTGTTTATCTACAAGGTGCACGCTTTTTATTAAGTAGGCATGAGCCTCTGCCTCGCACATTTTTAATGAAATTGAGATTTCAGTGCCTTCAGATGACGATCTCGCTGTACTGGGTGACAGGTGGTGACTGAAATGGGCTGCTTTAGCCTGTTTGTAGAAACATCCTCAGACTCTTGTGGTTTTCACAGGTCCTCTGCTATTCCTGCTCTTGACCTTGATTCCTCCTCTATGATGTATATCACGTGTTCTTTCTTGTATGATTCCTTTCTTTATCTTGCGTTACCCATCTCTGTGTGGCCCATAGACACTATTTAAAATATGAAAAGATTTGCTTTCATGATATATAGTACATGGGTTTATAATCTATCCATGGAGACTGGGAATTAGACTGTAGTTACCCCCAAAATCTCTACCTGAATTGAATTCCGTTTCCAGTACCGATTTTCTGTACTGCCTCATATGATACAATTCCTCTACAGTGACAGTTTCAGGTCTAAATGCTCTGTCTGTGAAGCTATGTAATAGTCAATATTTGTATCTTCTCAGACAATACAAAGAATTTCACTTCAATATCACATATGTATCTTGATTTCCTGATTTGTAGCCTAAAGTTTTCATTGTTAATAAAATTATCGGATATTTAGTATTTTACCAATACTGCAAGAGTTATAAACAGCAGTAGGAATTGGCTATAGTTAATATAAAAATAAATAATATATAAAATATTGAGTATGTCATTAAGTCAATTTAAATGGGATAAGACAAAGCTTTGGTGTGGACCATAATTCAAAATAGCCAGAAGACAACACAGAACAGGTATGTCCAGGTAGTGAGTCAACTTTGAAAAAAAGTGTTAGCTAGAATGAAAGAAAGAAACAAACAAACAAAGAGAAAGAAAGATAGATACATGGTAGATATATAGATATAGAGTGATAGATAATAGATGATAGATATAGACAGACATAGCTAGCTAAACTTTGTATCTTCGCTTTTATATACATCTCTAATGGTTCTTTTGCTTGTTTTATTTTATTATTTATGTTGCAGTACTGAACAAATACATCTTGTTGAATGATCTGAATTCATTCATTTCTAGCCCCTAGAGATCAGAAAGAAGCTACAGACCCCTTCTTTAGAGGATATGGAAAACAGTCACTATAGGAAGGACATTCACATATTTTATAGATAATTAATAATTGTCAACAAAATGCTTTCTTTCAATAAAACTCATAAGATAAAGTAAGTTTACCTGGCCTGCTTTCATGTCATCTCACTCTTCAATTGTACCCAATGTCAAAATAGTTGATTTTCAGGAAATATTATAGGGGGAAAAAAACAACCTTCCTTGAAATCCAAAAGATTCTCTCAAAACTGAGGGAGAATTTCATTTACTGAGCAATTACTGTGTGCTGGGCTCTGAGCTAAGTCATTCTCACGTAATGTCTTATTCACTCCTCAACAGAACCTGGCAAATTTTGAAGCATTCATTTAATTTTCTGCGTAAAGAAAACAAGATTCTATAAACTGTGAGCATTTTACTGCATTTTCAGAATATAAACCTTATTATTCTCTCTCAGATTCCTCTTCTTTTCTTTCTCTCTTCCAATTTTCCATCTATGACAAACTCATTGTTCATAATATTGCATCTACTTCTTTGGCTGGTATCAATGTAAAAGCTTAGGTGCTTTACTTATATGAAACAAACTGTTCTAACCACACATCACCACCACTGTTGTGGACTCTCTGTGACAGCCTATTTGGTTTTAAAATTTAAAAAATAAACCAAACAAACACCAGAAACAGAAAAAACAATCATTCCATATTTCTATTCAGGAAAAGAAACTGATTTAGGGAGCTGCAGATGTGACTGAATAGAATCAGAGAGAAGCCTGCTCACAAAAAGAAGCTGGACGTTGCTAAAGGGGCTTTGCTGTTGGTGTTACTCACCCGGAGACAGAGAAAGGAGCAGAGCATCTGTCATCAGCCCTTCCAAAGGCCACTGCCCTAGTTAAGCTGTGTGAACTGGAGCACTCGAGTCTGAGTGATTCAGGGCTCTTATTTCCAGCACATGTCCCCAGTCATTCTTGTCAAAATGGAGGCCATCTCTCAACTCTGGATGTGTCATTTATATTTTGAAAAATAACCTGTAACTTTTATCCATCCAGTAAAACAGAAAGTGAAAAAGAAAGAGGAAGAGTTACATTCCCAGAGGAAAGTGATTGAATAGTTTTGAGGAAAGGACGAAGGAAAAGAGGGCTGGGAGGCATTAAAGTGAAAAGACCCATTTCTATCCAGTGCCAAGTGTGTGCTTCTGCTCCCTGCACTATCAGCGACTGCAAACTACTGGCCACGAATACATTCCAGATGTGGTGAATTAGTAAAGATAACACTTAAGGTTCTATGTAATGCCCACCTTCCTAGGACTGGGGGGAAGAACTATAGTTTGTGAAGATTTTGTATTCAAACACCAGCCAGATCCGAATTGGCATCTTTGATTTCAACTAGAGTTCAGTAGCCAGCCCTAGAGTCTTTCAGGGCCCATTCTACTCCTACCTGAAATCTGCATTCTTCCTTTACCTCAGTTATTCTCCTCACAGCTGAAGCCAGTGGTCCATGTTTAGTATGCCCCCAGGTCTAGGGTAAAGACAAATGTAAATAGGTCAAATGGAAGACATGCTTGAAAATAGAATTTGTTGTACTCTGATTAGGTGATGTGGAGTAAATTCTGCTCGCTATCGGAGGAACATGGACAAGTGATTGAATGCCTTTGTCTTTGGTATCTTTTGCTGTGAGGGGAAGGCCAGGACAACAGCATTTCAAAGTTACTGTGATAATCAGATGTGCTAATACAAATGCGGAGCACTTAGGCCAGTCTGTAGTATATCCTCGCTAAATAATGCCATGTAAAATCCGAGCTGGTTATAATGGTAAAGTAGTCCTGCACTCAGGAAGCTGAAGCCGGGGGATTGGAAATTCTCAGCCACTTGCAGGATAGTAAATTCAAGACCAGGCTGCTACATAGTGAGATTCTCTCTAGGAAAACAAAAACAAAAACAAAAACAAATACATGAGCCAGAAACAAATAAAAAGTGAGAGCTGGTTTGTATGTGGTATTTCATGTGATTATTCTCCAAATACATTTCAGTTTACTGAGCATTCACTCTTAGAAGTCAACAATTTAATTCACTCCCCCCCAAAAAAAATTCATAGTTGGTTTGCTTCATGATTTTTACCCGTCTATCAACTTTAACATCACCTTGTTAATCTCCAAATTCTTTGATTTTTTTTTTAGTAAAATTATATTACATATACATGTTTCCATGGGGAATTCTTCATAAAATTTAATTTTGTCATCCAGATTCATAGTATATTTCTCTGTATAACCAAATTGCCTTGAACTATGTTCTTAATATTTCATAAGGTTTGTATTCATATAGAGAATCTATATTTTCTATTATATTAGTTTAATTCTTGGCAATTGGTGATAGTCTTGTGGAAGAGTGGGAGGTAGAATGGAGGAACCTGGAGGGGTCAAGGATGCCACACAAAGACCTACACGGTCTACACAGTCAACTAACCTGGGCCCATGGGGCTCACAGACTAAAACACCAAACAATGATAAGCCTGGGCTGGACCTAGGCCTCCCTCCCGGCAGGTTATGTGCAAATGCAAATCTTGGCCTTTGTGTGGGTTCCCTAAGAGTTGAAGTGGGTGATCTCTCTGACTCCATTGCCTGCTATTGAACCCCCTTCCACCAGATTGAACCGCTCGGTCAGTGGGGGAGGACAGGATTTGTTCTGCTGGAGACAGATGTGCCAGGGGGGCACCCAAAGGGGCATTCCCCTTCTCTGAGGAGAAGGAGATGGGTTAGTGAGGGGAGGATTTGTAAGGGAGGGATTGGGAGGAGAGGAGGGAGCAGGAGTTGCAATCAGGGAGTAAAGTGAATAAATAAATAATGAAATCAAAAACCAGAAACAAATATCGAAAGAAAACGCCACACTTAATTAACTCGTCTATTAACGGATTAAGAAGCTGCAGCAATGCAACTCCTCTGCTGTCCTGACTTCTTTTCCTCATGATTGCACATGAGCAAGCTCACACTTTAGGAATTAGCCAGCCTGCTTGCTTACTGTTACTTGCTTTTTTTGTCTAGTTTTCCCACACTCACAGCTCAGTTCCAGTTGCCTGAGTTATCACAGGTATTAATTTCCAATCACTGTGTCGATCCTTTTCTTATTGATCTATTCATTCATTCACGCCATAAATAGAAATAGAAATTTTCAAAGAGCAACGAAGAGTATTTTTAAAAAGTAGAAACAGAAGTAAGCTTTCTGGAGTGCTGTTTATGTATACAGATTTTGGCTTCAACATGTTTATCTTCTGGATGAGGAAAGAGAAAGCATAGAAGTAAAGAAACTGAGGTATATTGCGATTAAACCACTTTAATTACCCTAGAGTATAATAGAAGTAATAGAGTGAGGCTGAGTGAAATGTGTATTAATAGAAGAAGAACATACAGCCTCACATGAGGAAGTCTCATGAACACAGAGCTGGATCATATGCAACTCCTGACGGAAGCACGCCGCAGGTAAGCCGAGTGAGTACAAGGCTTCAGAGATGATAAACTGAACCGAAATGGGGAGAGTGAAGAGGGGACTGAATTTAAGGTGTGAAGTTACGAAGGCAAGGCATGTCGCAAGGCCAGGTCAGGCCCGCAAGCACTTTAAAAATTTATTGTGCATCTAATTCATCTGGGATCTTGTTAAAATGCAAACTCCGATTCAGAAGTTCTGGGGCTGGACCAGAGATTTACAACTCTTAACAGGATTCCAGAGAATGCTATCTGTTATTCCAAGGGCCAGACTTTGACTAGAAAGCATGTGAGTTATGAAAAGGAGGTTGGGGGAGGGGGTTGTAAGTATGAATGTATGCCATAAAAGGGCCTTGGGTTGGTCTGACCATAAATAAATATACATATTCAAAGGCTCTCCCATCCTGTGTGTATAGAAAAGCCTGCTGCAGAGAATGCATGGGGGAGAGAAGTCAGTGAGTGGACCTTTTCCTTTAGCCAGCAGTCACAGTGGCCTGTTTGGTGCTGGCTAGGAAAGAGCTTGTGCCAATCACTTTTTATAACTTTGGTAAGAGAGCTGAGCAAACAACTTAAGAAAAGAAAGACTTGCTTTGAACTCAAACTTGCAGTCCGTAGTCATTTTGCACCATCTGTCCTATGCCTATGCGTGGTGAGACACCATGTCCCAGTGAGGAGTATGTGGCAGAGCAGAGAGGTTCGCCTCAAAGCAGACAGGCATGGGTCACAGATTGGGTATGTCAGTTAAAGACAAAACCTTGGGGTTCTACTGCTCCCAAGCTGGCCCAATCTCCTGGTTTCTATTTCCTTCCAGCAACATCTTCAAATTAAGAATTCATCAATGCATTCATCCATTGATTTTGTCTCTGACCTCATGATCCAATCATGTCTCACTCACTGAAAGCACAATCTGAGAAGCAAGCCTGACACATAAGAAAGCCTTTGGAGAAACACTTCGTATCCTAACCAAATAGAGCTCCAGAGCTCGTGAGAGACAGTCACATTTAAAAAGCATTTTCAGGACAGGTTAAATTCAATATTGGACAAGATGTTGGTTAAAAACAAAAGTGATCAAGACCCCACTTACTACAAAAACAAAAAGATTTTAACAAAAATGAGGAAGGCAGGACAGAAATCAAGGGATTGCTAGCTTATCATATGACATAATATATAAGAGCTTATCACATGAAAGATCAAATAGAGATATCAAATATAAATTGTATATACATCAGGAGTTCAAGGAAGAGAATTTTGGAGGCACTATATTTGAAAGACATTTACTTGAATGATCACAGCTAATAACCTAATATGAGATTTATGATTCAAAGGTGGAAGAAAGACCAGTCAAAGGGAGAGGGCTAAGAAAACTGGCCATTGGAAATCGTGTGAAAGATATATGATGAAGTACAATACCAAACCAGAAACTGGAAAAGAAAGACCAAGTCAATACCACTTACCAAATGAGATGAAATTGACAAATAATGGTTGGATGTAGTGCAGCATGTCATCACCCATTTGACAAAGGTTGTCATGCTAACAGGATGAAGAATTCCTGCAGAGATGACCAGGAAGAGGAAAGAGGAAGTAATAAGGTAGATTCAGAGATAAGGCAATCCTTTCAAACGTGTTTTTTTTCTATACAGTAGGCTAGAAAAATAGGTCACACTTGAAATTTTTTAGTTAGGAGGCAGCAGTTCATGTTTATGTGCTTTAGCAAATGAAGGTTGAGAGAAAACACCAGATATGGAGGGAAGAGAGATGTGGAGAGAAGGGGAGGATAAAAAAGGAAGCAAAGTAGACATAAGTAGAACCTCTTGTAAACAGATGGATGTGGTGGGAAGGTGCAGTAATTATCTAGCTGCTTATGGCTTTAAGGAAAATAGGATCAAAATAACAGATAGGAGAGGAAGAAAGATTAGAGAATTGAGCAGTAAAGTATTGGTGTTATTTGGCCATCTGAGTAGGAAAACAAATTTCAACCCAAAATGTAATATAAGGAGTAAAGGGCAGTGCTGCGGAACTATTTCAAAAGCTTCAATAGCATTAATACAAAATAGGTGGAATTTCCTCTAGGGACGTTTATCTATTTAGAGAGAATATAGTGAAATTACTTTGGATATATGCAAGGGAGAGCGGTAGTAATAGACTCTAGCATTTAGACAAGATGAGAGGGAAGTGAGGATCTGAAAATGTGTTGAGTCAATACATTATCTAAATGGCACCGAATAACAGCTGTTAAGGTAAATGAAGGGGTTTCTTTGACTCTGGAGAGATAAAACCCCTGAACTCTCCAAAGATGCCAAACAGTGTACCTTTAAACCACATGCAGAATTATGAAAGTTTTGGAAAAATATTTATTATAACATTAATACATGTTAAGCATAGGATGGTATCTTGCTTACAATTTCTCAGAACCCTGTCTATTGAGAAAAACAGCATTTATCAGCACTGAGACTATATCTCTTAATATTTCAAAATATTTTAACTGTTTTAATGCTCCAGACTAAAAAAAAATCAAGACATCATCCCCACCAACAGGCTAATAAAGTGCTATCATTGAGCACTGTCTTGTCTCCCTGATTAATATTCTCTCAACAGCAATAACACAGAAGTTATCTCACAGAATTTGAGTGGTAATGCACTTCTGGAAAAATCTGAAGAGGAGACAGGTAGGATCTTGCAAAGCAACATCAAGCAGTCTTTAGAAAACGGTCAGAAGGGCAAAGAGTCCGTAAAGTAAGGCACAGGGGTAAGCGACAAGAAGCTGTTGTCCTTCCATGGCCAAGGCCGAACTGAAGATCTTAGAAGCTGAGAGACTGCACCAGGTAATGATGAACAGGGCTGACATGGTTCCAACTGTACCCCTGTAGGAGAAACAAAGATGACAGATGCCTTATGCCTGGAGGAAAGGGGGGAGGTTGAATCAGAACTGCCTTTGAAATGCAGGTGGTACATCTGTTCAGAACATCAGTCTCCATTTGCAATGGAGATTGATTACCTGAATGAGCTTATAAGGCCTCAGGCAGTCAGAAAATATTTCATTAAAATCTGCTGTTCAGGACTGATCTTTTTATATTTTAGTAAATCTAGAATAAGCAGAAGCAGAAGCCATTGTAATAATCAGTCTCATTTACTAACATTCTCACTTTATTGCCATTTAATTTAATGTATTTATTAATCATCTATTATGGCTTTGGATTTTAACAAAGTCTATTGGCTAAACATTTAATTGGTAGCTATAGCTGGGTGTGGTAGAGCCAACATTGGGGCAGAACCTAGAGGGAAGAAGTTAGGTGGACCGACCAATCCCTGCCTCTTGTTCTCTTTCTTCCAGGGTACAAAGGTGAGCAGTTCTCTTCCATAACACTTTCCTTATCATGGTTTCTACCTCTCCACAGAAAAACTTATCAAGCATTGCCCCAGATTGAGAGCCAAAATAAGTATCTCCCCTTTATAAATAACTTTCTCACATACTTCATCATGGTGATAAGAAGCTCACATGCAATTTCCTTTATAATCTCAGGATGAAAAAAAAAAAGTCTAAATATGTACTGATTTTCCAAATCAAAATTACACGAATAGTCTTCTCTTTGTTCCTAGCACCCAAATTATTCAAGATGCTCTAAATACCAAAGTCACCAAAAATACCCTTTGACAGTGTTTTAAGATTGTTCACTATAATATTATTTTGCAAAACCCATCAGACAAAGATGCAGAACCAAACTATACTAATACATCAAACTTCTGTATAGTATAGCCACGTAAGCAGAGAAACCTACAAACAGTTATACAAATGGTAGTATTTGTCTGTGACTGGAACTCAGTAAGCATGACTGGTTCTACTTTTGCAGTCACAGTCGTCTATTTCCTGTCATATTCTTTTGTTAAGCCTGAGTCCTTGTTGATAAAGCAAGTTTGGCTCCAGTAATTCTCAAGAATGTTATAATAAAAAAAATGAGGCTATATCAAACAAAACAAGCATGTTTAATCACTCTCAGTAATTTCATAAGGACCATGTTTTTGCTCCTTTAATCATATTATCCAAAAAATCATATTATCCTTGTACCAATAAGCTTTCTATATGACAATAACCCTTCCAATGTAGCATTAATAACCTATGCCCTGCATCATTCCAGAAGAAAATGAAAATTGCATCGCCTTTGGACATGAAAGAACGAACACAAAAGTATTTATTTCTACATGTTTTGTGGACAAGGAAGGTAACTGAGGTTGTTTCTTGCTGTCACTGAGTGCTAGCTTTATACACAAACCTTGGGAGCATGCTGTGGGAAACACCTCTACGTATCCTTATGAATAGTTTAGGATTGCAAATGCCAGCTGCCTAAATGAAGAGAGAAAAGGCAAAATTTGTATTTTCTGAGCTTGTATGCTGGTAGGTTCTCCAGAACTAATGTTCTCATCGGGCTCTCTGGGAGTTCTCCACTGTGAGGAGCCCAGCTGAGAATTAACAGTTGCTCCTAGCTTAGAAGGCAGATGCCTGTGCACTGAAGTAATTTGTCAGAATTCAGCAGGTACTTACTCTTCCAAAATCAAATAAGTGAATTTTCTGCAGTTGTTATATTACCCGTGCCAACAGTTTATATTGAAGAATGTGAGAACTTAAAGGTATAAGTTTCAAATATTACATGGTTGGATTTATTTTTTTAAAGTAGTTAGATAGGAACAGCTCCCCAGCCAAACTGACCTACTCTTTTTCTGAATATATGTGGGCTTTTAATAAGCATAATCTCTCCAATTCCATTGACAGAATGTTAAGAAACCTTCATGATTGTCCTGGTCTGGCAGGCATGGGCAAAGATTGTGCATGCGGGTTCAATTAGTGCAGACACTTACTGCAGTGAAAAGAAAACTGCACAGCTGGACAAGATGACCATGGGGAGCAGGCAGTACCCCAACACACTGGCCACACAGCCATACGACACCCCTGAAGAGCTCATCAGGTTCAGCAAGGCGTGAATCCCAAGGCAGCCAATGGCACTCATGCCATATATATAACCAAACTGGGCTTTTCCTGCCTGAAGCAAGCAAACAAAGCAATTAGAAATCAAGACATTTGAAAGTGTACTCGATGCTACTGAATATCATGCTACCGAATACATCGCCAGGTCACTGAAGATTCTGGTTAAAGTATAATAAAACACTGCCTGTAATAAGAACTCTAATCTCCAAAATAAGCACCCTGATAATATGTATATATTATGTGCAATATATAAATAATGTCATATTTATTTTATATTGTCCCATTTTTATGTCCTATATATATATATATATATATATATGTATATATCTTAAAGGTACAAGTTTCAAATATTACATGGTTGGATTTATTTTTTAAAGTAGTTAAATAAGAACAGCTCCCCAGCCAAACTGACCTACTCTTTTTCTGAATATATGCATGGCTTTTAATAAGCATAATCTCTCCAATTCCATTGACAGAATGTTAAGAAACCTTCATGATTGTCCTGGTCTAGCAGGCATGGGCAAAGATTGTGCATATATATATATATGGGACATAAATATATATATATATATATATATATTTGGGACAGGGTAGTATTGCTATAGAAAGTAGGAAATATTGCCAGTGTGACGTTTAAAACCATATATTGTTATAGAGTGTGACAGCAGTGTCACATATTACTGCATAGCTGAATGATTGATGAGAAGAATAAAACATCTCATATAGCCTTAGAAATTTACAATGAGTATCAGTAATAATGTTATTTTAAGAGTTTGTTTCAAATATTAAGAAAAAGTTAATGTTGAAATGGAAAATAAATTATCTGGGTTTTAACCTCAAATGTCTAGGACCCTTCCTAGACAATTGGCCTTTATTAGTTCATCTTGATCTAAAAGTACTTAGTGTTCTTCTAATCAAATGCAAAAAAAAAAAAAAATCTCCTTGTAGTTTAGGGAATCAAGTGCCAGACCTTGTAGACTTTATAGACTTTGAGTACTTGCTCTACCATACACCACAGTCTTCTTTTATGAGAAGGGATCTTGTTAAATAGTTCAGTCTGGTCAAATCCGTGTATCTTATACGCCCATTTCCTCAGGGTTGGAATGACAGGCAAGAGAAGGTACTGAATAACTCCTACTAGCTTTATGTATCCAAGATGATCTGGATGATGACACTAACACTGTCCTTTAAGAGAGGGTAATTGTAACATATCCACGGAAAAACAAACCGTTGTTATATTACAAATGACTTGCAAGGGAAAAATGGGTTAATATATAAAATTGATTGTTTCTGACTATTTGATTAATTGCCATGGCCTTGCATAGTAGCTTAATCGTGACTAACACATTACTGTAAAAAAGAGAAGCAGGGAGCCCTGAGAATGAGCGGGAACACTGGTCGCCAGTGTTTGGGTTAAACAGCATTGGTATTTCATATGCACTCCAAGGACGGAGATTGTTATCATTGTGCTGTTGTATAGGAGGGGAAAAATGTGATCATTGGTCACTCAGGAACTGTATTCAGTATCTTGTCAGGGTAGTATTTTAAATTTGACAAAGGGTAATAAAGCACGTATGCAGTCACACATACTTTTTAAACCACATTTGAAATATATAGCTGATTAGAAGAAACTACTTTTGTATGAGTGGGTGTGGGTGGGAGGGTGCTGTTCATGTACATATGTGTTTGTGTATGTGTATTCATGTGTGCGTGCTGAGAGAGGCTGTTTAACCGAGCCTAACATTCTGTATGTAATCACGGAATGACTGGACCACTGACGAGGGAGCATCACGGTCCCGAGTACTTGCGCTACTTCGCCTCTATGACTAGTTAATGTGATGGGATACAAGGTCATATCCTAAGGCATGAGACAAAGCAAATTTCTTATTGTTTTTTTTTCCTTCAAAAGTGGCACTCGTAAAGACAAGCCAAGAAATATCAGGTTAGCTGTTGGAAGATACCATAAGCAATGTGGCTCCCAGAGCCACGCAGAAAAGGATGGGTCCTGTGAGATCGGTTTCGTTCATGATGCTGCCATCTGCTGGCTTCATTGGGTTTAGCACCGTCAAGGTTTTCTGCCATATGTGGTCAAAATTAATCCCAAGTTCTGCGAAAAGAGAATAGTCAAAGGTACATATAGGAGACACCGAATTATATTCCTTCAAGGAGAGTGTATATATTTCTGCATTCTATCCAAAGAGGATTTATCTAGTTGTTTTCATAATCTAAAGTTTGAGGTAATATATAGTGAGCAAACAATACACTTAAAAATCTGTTAGGGAAATTTTTGTCGGACTCATGTAGTAAAAATTTAATTCTAGTTAAAAGCACGGGAGTTGACATACAGTAAAACCTATCGTTGTAGCTAACGCTGAGATGAAAAGTGTCTCAGTTACCCCTTCAGATAGTTTCTCCACCCACAATTTCAGCTGCGAGCACTTCTGTCATCATGTCGTATTACTCATGGCATAATTACGCAACGACGTTCAGGTTAGCCCTAGAGTTTCCCGTCATCCTTCCTAATAAGAGCAATAACCTTGCTCTACATTGATAAAATCTCCACGAGGAAGAAGGAGTACGAATCTTCCTGCAGAGGCCTGTAGTCACGATGTACATGCAGATGTTTATAAATCAATACACGCGGAGATGGAATCAATATACTCAAAGATTAAATACAAGGGGCAAGTTAATCTTTTCCTTTTGTAAGGAAGAGTATGAGACTAAAATCATTTCGCTGAAGCAAGCTCTGATTGAGAGGGTTTACTGGCCTCTCAAGATCTTCAAATAAATTCTAGTCTCACACACATGATAAAAGTAGTTTGGATTCATTCCTATTTTATGCGTCAGATGAGTGAAGAAGTAACTTTCTTTTTTATCATTGCCATATGGTATTTGTTAAATAAATAGATATTTAATTTAACCTAGAAATGTGAAGGTGGGGGTAAAGAAGAGCCGAAATAATGATTAACTATGGCTTACTTCCAGAAGAAAAAATCGATATCAAAAATGTAAGATCAGGAAATCTGACTTGGTTTGTACGGAAACTATGTTAGTATGGGAACTGAACTAGAGACCTCCGGAAGAACAGCAGGTGCTCTTAAATGCAGAGCCATACCCCCATCCCCACGGGAAATGTTTTAAAGATCATAAGATTACACTTTCAAAAATGAAAGCAAAGAAAACTGAGCAGCATTCAGACGGCAAAGCAAGGGCTGTTAGGAACCGTTCCCGTCCGACTGCCGGCTCCTGTATAAGCGCTCCACTCAGGTAGGAGCTTGAGTCACAGCCCGAGATAGAATGGGTCGAGCTGGATGGCCATTTTTACAGTAACATAACAACACCTATAATTATTTAAAGTCAAATATTTAACACAAATTCAATGAGACAAATCCTGGCATGAATATTTGAAACTAAAAGGGTCACATTTCTCTAGATTCAAAAGCTTCTCTGCATACATTTTCAAATAAATTATTGAACAGTGGCTCAAGGAAACATAAATATGATTGTTATAGGTTGTTGATTAGACAAAATATGTTTTATGTATTCTTATCTGTATATAAAACTTCTTAAGTGTACTCATCTTCTGATTTCAGAAACAATAACATTCCTGAAGAGGCATTATGTTTATAGAGAATCTGGTTTACTTATACCATATATGGTAGGTACTTAATTCTGCTAATGTTTAGCAATACAATATCTATGAGAATCGTTATATCTTATCTACATACTACATTGGTTATTATTATATTATGTTACTTATAAAATGATAATAAATAACATTCAAAGTCTAAAAGTTAGTGATACATTTCCACATTGGCCAATCTCACTCCTGTAAAGCATTGAGAAGTTAGGTCTATATGCAGCTAATTTATTACCTATGTATGTATGTATGTATGTATGTATGTATCTATCTATCTATCTATCTATCTATTTAATTTATTTAATCTTTTATACAAGAAAGTCTAACTTCCTAAATCCACATGTCCATCCATCCATCTCTACCTCTATCTCTATCTCTAATCTATATCTACATCTATATCTCTCTATGTATATTTATCATCTATATATTCATCATCATTATTAGCTAGCTAGCTAGCTATCAACTATCCATCATTTATTTATCTAACTAGCATGTGTCTATCAATCATCTATCTAATTTATTCTATCTTTTCTATTGAAAGGGCTACCCTTTCTAAATTCACCTTCACTACCAAGTGTGCACAAATATCTCTGGTCAGATAATGGGAACATCTCAGCTTTAATAATTAATTAATTTAGATGAAGTGGGTGCTAGCAAATTATCTTCCATTGAGCCATATCTTTTTTTTCCTTTTCTTTTCTTTTATATTTTCTTTATTTATATTTCAAATGTTATCCCCTTTCTTGGTTTCCCTTCTGGAAACCCCCTTTTCCCATCCACCCTCCCCGTGCTTCTATGAGGGTGTCCCCCACCCATCCACCCACTCCTGGCTCCCTGCTCTGTCATTCCCCTACACTGGGGCATCGAGCCTTCACAGGACCAAGGGCCTCTCCTCCCACTGATGCCCAACAAGAGCCACATCTTTATCCTCATATTTTTTTAATGATGGCAAGTACCATTTACGTACTTTCTGTGGTTGATATTTTACACAAGATGGATTTCCAATGATCCTGATGTCAAAGATGGATTCAATGATCCTGACCCAACTGTCAGAGGGTCAACAGGACATTTGGGTGAACAGGCACATAGAGATAAACTTTTGCATATACAGATGATTTTGAAGTTTGTTATCTTAAGTAGGGCCGAGGGGGTTCACTTAAACCTCCTTCTGTGATAGGTGAGAGTTAAAGCGTGGCTTTGACCTGGATTTGTTCTCTTAGCTGGGTTAGGAAAAAGATAACCAAGGAGAGAGAAACATAAACAGGATGAAACAGCAAGCACCTGAAAGTATACATACGAACAACAGTATACAGGCTGAGCAGGTTGCATCTAGGGATATTTATGTATATTTGTATATGTGTACATGCATGTATATGCAAATATATGTATATATAAATGTAAATATGTAAATATATGTATATGTAAATATATGTATATAAACACACAAATATACACATGTATATGCATATATACATATATATAAATATTTGCATAGAGGACACACATATATACACACACATATATACAAATATACATACACACATATACATATATATACATAGAGGACACACATATATATACATATATATATATATACATACATATACACACATTCATATATCTGTATGTGTGTGTGTGTGTGTGTGTGTGTCTGTGAAATTGGAACAACAATTAATGAAAAGGAGGCCATGAGAGAGCAAGGAATGGCACATGGGAGGAGCTGGAGGGAGGGCAGGGTGGGTCAAACACTGTAACACACTATAATCTCGAAAAGTAAAAGGAGGTCATTTTAAGAGTGAGCCAGTTGTGTGAATTTCTGTTTCCATGTTTTTCCTTTGCCTCCGGTGTATTGTATTTTATGACCATGTACACTGGAGGAAGTGACGGGCTCAACAAGCTTAAAATCAGTCCAGATTCTAATGTAATTTTTTTTAAATAACAGAAGACCATAAAAATTAAGAAACATCACATTTTCAATTAATCTCATGCCATGTTTATGTCACTTTCAAATTCATTTTTAGTTTTTAATCACAATTAATGGCTTTTGGTACAAAATATTTTTTCCTTAAAAAAGGATAGTTATTTCTGAAAAAAAGGAAAAAATGGTTTATGCAATATAATTACTAATTTTGATCATTTATTTGATGGCTAAATTAAGGCCTGCACACATTTCAATACCAAGCCATAAAATTGTAAGTGGATAGAGTATGTACTAAATATTTTCATGATGAAAACATTTTATGTTTTCAACTGTATATATATATATATATATATATATATATATACATACATACATATGCCTGTAATATTTTGTTTCTAAAATTATTATCAAGTATTCCCTGTCAGGGTCTCAGCATAACACCTTATGTACAAAACAGAACAGGTAACCTCTATAAAACTTGAATGTAAAATTTATTGTTTTGCTGTCATCTAGTGGTAGTAAAGTATATGATATAAAGTATAAAAGTGAATTAAGATCTTTTACATAAATTATGGCGCTGACCTTTCAGATGTAAGTATCAGTCTGCGGTACAAGAAGAAAATAACAGATTCTTGTCTGACAGGCTCAGGTTGAACATTAATCTAAGGTGGATTTTTATTTTTTACTTTATATTGTATGTATAACTTATGAAAATTTGAAACAAAAATATTACTTTGATGAAATTGATATAAATGTTGTGCTGATCTAAAGAAACTTGTTCTAAATGAAACTGGAATTGTCAAAAATTCTCCAAGAAATATCATTCTCAATTTTAAAATATAAATACTAAGATTTTCATGTGTTCCAAAACACATGTGAGATATTGGAAATAAACCAAAAATGACTTCTTTCGATTGCATCTTCTAGAAAGTTATTAACACATTTAAAAAAAATCTCAAAATAAGGAAAGGAAAATTAATTTGATACTAATACAGAAAAAACACAAAATGGGAAGAAGTGAAAACAGAAAATAGACATGGATAGCTCTCTGAGTTCTGGTGGTATAATATATACAGTATCCATCTTTCCATTTTTACTATCGAATTGACATAGGCATTGCATATTTTGCTAAAGTGCAGAAGAAAATTCAGTTTCAAGGACAGCTGACAATGTTCCAAGTATCCTCTGGGCATTTTGTTTCTATTGTTATAGACACATCTCAAAGACGTCACAGTACAAAAGATTTAAAGTATTACGTTCATCAAAATATTCCTTATGGTAGGCTACCCTCTCTAAGGTACATTTAGATTGTGGCATATGATTTATATGACCATTATAAATCGTGTTTTTTAACTCTTAATGACTTTAAAGAACTCATATATAGAAATTATTATGATACAATAATGAAAAGAAGACCTTATAAGATAACATGATTCAACTTTATTTTAAAATCCTCAAAACAAATATTTTCAATGAAGAATAATATTTCCTTTTGAATAACTATGTGCATACACAATATATATATACACACATACATACATCCATATAAGAAACTTGCAGGCGGCGGTGGCAGCAGCAGCAGCAGCAGCAGCAGCAGCGGCTGGTCCAGAGGAAGGGCCATCAGCAGTAGAACCAAGCGGACAGGGTCCAGGCAGACCCGGCGCCCATGACCACTGGCCATCGCTGGCCAGCCAGGCTGCAAGCAGCGGCGGATTTACGGTGCCTTTCACCACACAGAAGCCACATCAGAACTCTGCCTCCTGCCAGTCAGTTACGAGGGCTCCATATTGGTTCTCGGTTGCCAGATAAATCAGACTGAGGTACGCAAATATAACCCGAGACCAACATCGCGGGGGTCTAAGCCCGACAGGCGTTGGCCTGCACCCAGGCCCTGGGCTGATTGGGGGTCCACCGGGGTGCAAACCTGGCCAGGAGGTTTTTATCCTCCTGGGCCGGCGCGCGCACCACCACCATTTTGCCTAAGGGAAGCCAGGGAGACCTAGCAGGCAAAACCGAACCGGCTAACAGGCATAGCCCAAGGCGGACATAGCAGGGGTCTCAGACGGTCAGGCCCTGGACTGCCCCCAGGCCCAGGACTGCTCGGTGGGCCATCTGTGTGCTGACCCAGCCAGGAGCTTGTTTGCCCGGGCCGGCACACACCGCTGCCATTTTGCCTACGGGAAGCCAGAGAGACTAGCAGACAAAACCAAACCAGCTAACAGGCATAGCCCAAGGCGGACAAAGCAGGGGTCTCAGACGGTCAGGCCCTGGACTGCCCCCAGGCCCTGGGCTGCTCGTTGGGCCATCTGTGTGCTGACCCAGCCAGGAGGTTGTTAGCCCAGCAGACTCTCCCAGCACTCTCAGGGAACTCGAGCACTCCGCCATCCTAGCCACCTGACACACCCAATTAACACCCACAGCTGAGGGGAACTTTGCACCATCATTGGCCTGCCAGGCTTTTGCCTAGACTCAGGGCCTGAGCAGCTAGGCTAGCCTTGTGTGCACCAACCCAGTTGGGAGTTCTGCTGCCCAGATCAGCCTGGGCGGCAGCACCACATCTCCAAGTCCTGCAAGTGGCTAGCTGGGTTTCCGGGCGGCCAGCTCGGAGAAGTCAGTGTGCTCCAGTGAATCCAGCGGGCCCAGCGGGAGCCTTCGCGTGCCTGCTTTGGGATCTGAACAGCCTGGGCAGCAGCACCCTGTCTACAAGCAGTGCAGGAGGTAAGCTGTGCACCAGAGGCCAACTGGGAAGGGGCAGCTTGCACTGGTGAGTCCAGCACTGACAAGACAAACTAACACCAGTGAGAACTAGATGGCAAAAGGCAAACGCAGGAACGTCACTAACAGAAATCAAGGCAATATGGCAACATCTGAACCCAATTCTCCTCTGCCAACATGTCCTGGATACCCCATCACACCAGTAAAACAAGATTTGGATTTAAAATCACTGGTCATGATGCTGGTACAGGAACACATGAAGGACATACTTAAAGAAATTCAGGAGAAAATGGATCAAAAGTTAGAAGCCCTTGCAAGGGAAACACAAAAATCATTGAAAGAAATCCAGGAGAATACAAAAGCCAACAAGGAGGAAATGCAAAAAACACTTAAAGAAATACAGGAGAACTTTAGTCAACAGGCTGAGGTCATGAAAGATGAAACACAAAAATCTCTTAAAGAAATACAGGAGAACTTTGGTCAACAGGATGAGCTCATGAAAGAGAAAACACAAAAATCTCTTAAAGAATTACAGGAAAACACAAACATGCAAGTGAAGGAGCTAAGCAAAACCATCCAGGATCTAAAATCAGAAGTAGAAACAACTAAGAAAATTCAAAGGGAGACAACTTTGGAGATAGAAAGCCTTGGGAAGAAATCAGGGGACAGAGATGCAAATATCAACAACAGAATACAAGAGATAGAAGAAAGAATCTCAGATGCTGAAGATTCCATAGAAACCATGGACTCAACAGTTAAAGAAAATGCAAAATGCAAAAAGCTGGTAACCCAAAATATCCAGGAAATCCAGGACACAACGAGAAGACCAAACCTAAGGATTATAGGCATAGATGAGAGTGAAGATTTACAACTTAAAGGGCCAGCAAATATCTTCAATAAAATTATGGAAGAAAACTTCCCTAACCTAAAGAGAGAGATGCCCATGAATATACAAGAAGCCTACAGAACTCCAAACAGACTGGACCAGAACAGAAATACTTCCCGACACATAATAATCAAAACACCAAATGTTCTAAACAAAGAAAGAATACTAAAGGCAGTAAGAGAAAAAGGCCAAGTAACATATAAAGGAAGACCTATCAGAATCACAGCAGACTTTTCACCGGAGACTATGAAGGCTAGAAGGTCCTGGGCAGATCTCATGCAGACTCGAAGAGAACACAAATGCCAACCAAAACTACTATATCCAGCAAAACTCTCAATCACCATAGATGGAGAAACTAAGATATTTCATGACAAAACCAAGTTTACCCAATATCTATCCACAAACCCGGCCCTAAAAAGGATAATAGGAGGACAACACCAATACAAGGAGGGAAACTTCACCCTGGAAAAAGCAAGATAGTAACCTTTCATCAAACCCAAAAGAAGTTAAGCAATCAAATTTAAAAAATAACGTCAAAAATGATAGGAAGTAACAATCACTATTCCTTAATATCTCTTAACATCAATGGACTTAATGCCCCAATAAAAAGACACAGACTAACTGAATGGATACGTAAACAGGACCCTACATTTTGCTGCTTACAGGAAACACACCTCAGGGTCAAAGACAAACACTACCTTAGAGTAAAAGGCTGGAAGACAATTTTACAAGCAAATGGTCTCAGGAAACAAGCTGGAGTAGCCATTTTAATATCAGATAAAATTGACTTTCAACCCAAAGTCATCAAAAGAGACCCTAAGGGACACTTCTTGCTGGTCAAAGGAAAAATACAAAAAGAAGAACTGTCAATCCTGAACATCTATGCCCCAAATGCAAGGGCACCCTCTTTCGTAAAAGAAACTTTATTAAAACTAAAAGCACACATTGCACCTAACACAATAATTGTGGGTGACTTCAACACTGCACTTTCCTCAATGGACCGATCAGGAAAACAGAAACTAAACAGGGACACAATGAAACTAATTGAAGCTTTGGACCAATTAGATTTAACAGATATATATAGAACATTCTATCCTAAAACAAAAGAATATACCTTTTTCTCAGCACCTCATGGTACCTTCTCCAAAATCGACCATATAATTGGTCACAAGACAGACCTCAACAAATATAAGAAGATCGAACTAATCCCATGCCTCCTATCTGATCACTATGGAGTAAAAGTGGTCTTCAATAGCAACAGAAACAACAGAAAACCCACATACACATGGAAACTGAACAATACTCTACTCAATGATACCTTGGTCAAGGAAGAAATAAAGAAAGAAATTAAAGACTTTTTAGAACACAATGAAAATGAAAACACAACATACCCAAATCTATGGGACACAATGAAAGCAGTGCTAAGAGGAAAACTCTTTTTGGAGCCCTCCAAAAAGAAAATGGAGAGAGCATACATTACCAGCTTAATGACACACCTGAAAGCCCTAGAACAAAAAGAAGCTATTTCACCCAGGAGGAGTAGAAGGCAGGAAATCATCAAACTCAGGGCCGAAATCAATCAAGTAGAAACAAAGAGAACCATACAAAAAATCAACAAAACCAGGAGCTGGTTCTTTGAGAAAATCAACAAGATAGATAAACCCTTAGCCAGACTGACCAAAGGGCACAGAGAAAGTATCCAAATTAACAAACTTAGAAATGAAAAGGGAGATATAACAAGGGAAACTGAGGAAATCCAAAAAATCATCAGATCCTACTATAAGAGCCTGTACTCAACACAACTGGAGAATCTGGAGGAAATGGACAATTTCCTTGACAGATACCAAATACCAAAATTAAATCAGGACCAACTAGACCATCTAAACAGTCCCATAATGCCTAAAGAAATAGAAGGAGTCATAGAAAGTCTTCCAACCAAAAAAAGCACAGGGCCAGATGGCTTCAGTGCAGAATTCTACCAGACCTTCAAAGAAGAGTTAACACCAATACTCTTCAAACTATTCCACAAAATAGAAACAGAAGGAACACTACCCAATTCCTTCTACGAAGCCACAATTACGCTGATACCAAAGCCACACAAAGATCCAACAAAGAAAGAGAACTTCAGACCAATTTCCCTTATGAACATCAATGCAAAAATACTCAATAAAATTCTTGCCAACCGAATCCAAGAACACATCAAAACGATCATCCACCATGATCAAGTAGGCTTTATCCCGGGAATGCAGGGTTGGTTCAATATACGGAAATCCATCAATACAATCCACTACATAAACAAACTCAAAGAACAAAACCACATGGTCATTTCATTGGATGCTGAAAAAGCATTTGACAAAATTCAGCATCCCTTCATGCTTAAAGTCTTGGAGAGAACAGGAATTCAAGGCCCATACCTAAACATAGTAAAAGCAATATACAGCAAACCGGTAGCCAGCATCAAACTAAATGGAGAGAAACTTGAAGCAATCCCACTGAAATCAGGGACCAGACAAGGCTGCCCCCTTTCTCCTTATCTTTTCAATATTGTACTTGAGGTACTAGCTCGGGCAATTTGACAACATAAGGAGGTCAAAGGGATACAAATTGGAAAGGAAGAAGTCAAACTATCATTATTTGCAGACGACATGATCGTCTACCTAAGTGACCCAAAGAACTCCACTAGAGAGCTCCTACAGCTGATAAACAACTTCAGCAAAGTGGCAGGTTATAAAATCAACTCAAGCAAATCAGTGGCCTTCCTATACTCAAAGGATAAGCAGGCTGAGAAAGAAATTAGGGAAATGACCCCCTTCACAATAGCCTCAAACAGTATAAAGTATCTTGGGGTGACTCTTACCAAACATGTGAAAGATCTGTATGACAAGAACTTCAAGACTCTGAAGAAGGAAATGGAAGAAGACCTCAAAATATGGGAAAACCTCCCATGCTCATGGATCGGTAGAATCAATATAGTTAAAATGGCCATTCTGCCTAAAGCACTATACAGATTCAATGCAATACCCATCAAAATCCCAACTCAATTCTTCACAGAGTTAGAAAGAGCAATTATCAAATTCTTCTGGAACAAGAAAAAACCCAGGATAGCTAAAACTATTCTCAGCAACAAAAGAAAATCTGGGGGAATCAGTATCCCTGACCTCAAGCAATACTACAGAGCAATAGTGTTAAAAACTGCATGGTATTGGTACAGTGACAGACAGGAGGATCAGTGGAACAGGATGGAAGATCCAGAAATGAACCCACACACCTATGGCCACTTGATCCTCGACAAAGAGGCTGAAAACATCCAATGGAAAAAAGATAGCCTTTTCAACAAATGGTGCTGGTTCAACTGGAGGTCAGCATGCAGAAGAATGCGAATTGATCCATCCTTGTCTTCTTGTACTAAGCTCAAATCCAAATGGATCAAGGACCTCCACATAATGCCAGACACTCTGAAGCTAATAGAAAAGAAACTGGGGAAGACCCTTGAGGACATCGGTACAGGGAGAAAGTGTCTGAACAGAACACCAATAGTGTATGCTCTAAGAGCAAGAATTGACAAATGGGACCTCATAAAATTACAAAGTTTCTGTAAGGCAAAGGACACCATCAAGAGGACAAATCGGCAACCAACAAATTGGGAAAAGATCTTCACCAATCCTACATCAGATAGAGGGCTAATATCCAATATATATAAAGAACTCAAGAAGTTAGACTCCAGAAAACCAAACAACCCTATTAAAAAATGGGGTACAGAGTTAAACAAAGAATTCTCACCTGAAGAACTTCGGATGGCAGAGAAGCATCTTAAAAAATGCTCAACTTCATTAGTCATTAGGGAAATGCAAATCAAAACAACCCTAAGATTTCATCTTAAACCAGTCAGAATGGCTAAGATTAAAAATTCAGGAGACAGCAGGTGTTGGAGAGGGTGTGGAGAAAGAGGAACACTCCTCCACTGCTGGTGGGGTTGCAAATTGGTACAACCACTCTGGAAATCAGTCTGGCGGTTCCTCCGAAAACTGGGCACCTCACTTCCAGAAGATCCTGCTATACCATTCCTGGGCATATACCCAGAAGACTCCCCACCATGTAATAAGGATACATGTTCTACTATATTCATAGCAGCCCTATTTATAATTGCCAGATGCTGGAAAGAACCCAGGTATCCCTCAACAGAAGAGTGGATGCAAAAAAAATGTGGTATATCTACACAATGGAGTACTATTCAGCCATTAGAAACAATGAATTCATGAAATTCTTAGGCAAATGGATGGAGCTAGAGAATATCATACTAAGTGAGGTAACCCAGACTCAAAAGGTGAATCATGGTATGCACTCACTAATAAGTGGATATTAACCTAGAAAACTGGAATACCCAAAACATAATCCACACATCAAATGAGGTACAAGAAGAAAGGAGGAGTGGCCCCTGGTTCTGGAAAGACTCAGTGAAACAGTATTCAGCAAAACCAGAACGGGGAAGTGGGAAGGGGTGGATGGGTGGACAGGGTGAGAGAAGGGGGCTTACGGGACTTTTGGGGAGTGGGGGGGGCTAGAAAAGGGGAAATAATTTGAAATGTAAATAAATTATATCGAATAAAAAAAAACAACAAAAAAAAGAATGCAAAAAAAAAAAAGAAACTTGCATAGTAGCTGGAAAAAACATTCAAATGTTTCATTGTTTGTTCCTAGGAAATTTTTGTGATAAGCAAATAAACTTATTCTTAGTACTACTGTTTTATTTTTGAGACTCCATTTAATCATAGGGAAAAACTAAATTCAAGGACCCAGGCCATCGGGGAGTTTGGGACTTTCCTAAAGTTGAAAAACTTCTGTTGTAAACAGTCATCTGAGTTCAGACATCTCAGGGACAACTTGTAAAGAGTCAGTTGTCTGAATCAAGCCATCTAAAGGACAACCTCTCCATCTTCCTGTCAGGGTCAAACAAGTTCATATTCCCAAATGTTTTCTTAATTGTATGTTAGCCAGTAAAGACTATGGAAATTGTTGTTATCTAAATCAAGGGGAATAAATTGTAAAAAAAATATATAACCAATTGCCTGTTAGGCTCTAATTAACCACATGCAGATGACCTATTCCTTTGTCTCCTTATCACTCTGAGTTCCAGACCTACTGTCTAGGAGAGTCAATTAAGGACCTTGAAGCCAAGTGCCCTGGATTTGGCCCGGTCTCCAATGGGCACTCCCTTGTTTAACCGACAATGTCAAAATACAACTGAATAACACTGCAGCTCCCCCAACTTCCCATCCCTTTGTGTTCCCATCCTTTAAAAATGTTGTACAATCTCCCTTCAGGGATGTAGGTCAGATCCCAAACAGGCCACCACCCTAAGTGCTCAGAAAATAAACTTTCAGTTTTTAACTTCCATATTTCAAGTGAGTTTTCTCCGCTTCCATCCCAAACCCAACACAAAGTAGTTAATACTTAGGGACAAGATTTTAACTGTAGTATACACTGAGTCATATGCTTCTATATTTTTAATTCATATTACTTAATGCACTGAGGCAATTTATGAGTCATTGAAGGCAAAGATTTTGGAGAACTCAAAATGCTCAGTGAAAATGGTTTCAGTTGTCTCATGATTGCAAAGGAGAAACAGACTGAGCAGGTTAAACATAAGTGACCACAAAAGTTCCATAGCATCTAAGGTACTAAATGGTCTATTACATGTTTTTCTATGCTATTAAATATTACTAAAATCCATCTCTCCCTTCACCCCCTCTCTCTTTTCCATTCTTTTAGGCAAAGAAAGAAGATTGTATTAACTCCAGGTTGTTGTTGAGTTCAAATGAGGTAAGCAATACTTTTTATGAAAAATATTGGTAATTATAATCTTTTATACTTGATTCACTTACAGTCCATGTAGTACTTGGAAGAGCTTACCACTAAACATTTCTGCATTGCTCTCTAATGTCAATACAGGATAATTTTAAGTTCTTAGAGTTGTTACTTCCATCAAAAACCTCTTAATGCAGATACAGTATGTCTAAATAGAAATAGAAATAATAAAGAACTGTTCCTGAAATCTATCTGGACCTTCATCTCCAAAAGTCTTGCATTTCCTTCTTATGAATATTGTTATGTACTGGAACTGTATTCTTCATCTAGACTTGTCAAAGCCCAGACAGACAGACAGAGTGCTCATGAGAGCCAGAGAAGAGTTTGGCTTACCTCCATGTCAACCACACAGAAGTATTAATTGGAGACACTATCACCTTTGCCTCCAGACAAATAGCAAAGAATAAAATAATGCTATTATGAAGGGCACCATTAGCTAATTGAGAAGTGTTAATTCTCTGATATAAACCCCTTTCCATAACATGTCTTTCCTGTTTATGAATTGCGAAAGCCCAAATCTAAGAAACAGTAAACAAGCCTTGAAGAATTGCAACAGTTTCATAATAACAGAACAATCATACTTGGAAACTTCCCTCCAAATGCAAGGAGCTTACAATGGTTTAGATTTATGTGTCTTGCTTTGCCTGACTCCTGTTAACTGCGTATTTATTACACATGAAGCCCAATACGCAATGTTGTTGCAAAACAGGTTAAATACTGATTATTGCCGTGGTTCTCTAAGCTGTACATGCATTAAGAAAGATATTCACTTACCCTCTAGCAAAGGAGGTTCTTCATCAAAACTGTCAACTGAGGAATACTGTGAGTAATAATCCAAGGTGGATGCTGGCTGAAAAAGCTGCCCCCCACAATCTGATGGCAAGAACATCTCTGGTGGAACTGGAGAGGAAGGCTGAGGCTGCTCAGTGGCTTGTGCTCTAGAAAAGTAAAAATGTATTCTCACATACAGGAAAGGAATATCCTGTTAAATCAACAAATAAAAGTACAATTTCCTCCTAATGAATTTGCCTAATTTTAAGAGATACTTACCAAAGCAATGATGAACCTGCTTAAAAAATTAATTTTAACTCAAAAATTTGAAGGGGTTATGAAAAAGCTTCTATAATAATGATCTGTAGTATCAGTTTTAATTGAGCATTTTCAATATACTGGATGCTGTCCCCTTTTCTCATTTAAAACTCTGTATGGGCAAAGCTGAATTGTAAATACCATTTTACAGAAAAAAAATAGAGTTTGGAAAGTAAATGAACCATGCACGCATTGTCCTACTTGGATTTCCAGATTGAAGTTTTATGAGTGGTGCTCTTCTCCCTACATAGAAAAAGTTTTCTCTATGCTCTTTGTGAGGAAATAACAACATTAAGATTTCTTTGAAACCCTACAGAGAGGCTAATAAAATTATAAGTTAGCATATGATCAACCCAAATGAAACACAAATCTGTAAACTCAGTATTGTTCATAGAGAAATGAAATCCACTACTGACTGTTCCCACATTACTGTCCACCAAATTATCCATGAATACCTAGAGCACCATGAACAGTATGTGAGAAGCTAATTTCCAAAACTCCTTTTACAGTAAGTGGTTTGCTTTTGCCAAAGCATGATGCTTTTACATATCTATGAGTGTGTATTTTGTTTTATCATATGCATCAGAAACTTGAAAAAGTACCTGATTCCTTTAGAGCATTTATAGTAGTGCTAGAGGATAAAGGAGAGAAAAGGAAGACAGTATATGAAAATAGTTTATTTCATATGCGTGTATATATATACATATATATACATACACACATATACATATACATACACTTTTTAGTAAAGGAAAGAAAAATCAGTAACTTCTATCCCATATTTAAGGTTGTTTTCATCTTTTGTTTTTCTCTGTTTTTATAAAAGCTGAATAGCCTAAGATAAATGAGATTATGAACTTTGTAATTCTTGAGATCTCTTTATACTATAACATTTTACGCAATGACTTTTGATGGTGTTCTTTTATGATTAATCTTGACACAAATTACAACAAAATCATATTCAATTATTTTTTATGAACCTGACCTTTAACAACAAAATTAGCTATCTTGGCAAAAATAACTATAGAGACAAAGAGAAGACTGTGCCAAGTCATAATTCATTAAACCTGTACTGTCTCATTAAGGGGATGGATGTGGTCTAATAACTTTGAATCCCCACACTGCACATACCGGTTACTACAACTAGTCAAGTCATGTGAGATATTATTCATTTGTCAGTGTGGGCTGGAACCAGGGCTTATATTCGGGCCAAGTTCATCAGCACGGATGCAGCATAGCCATGAAATTTCCTCATTTATAGTTAATGTCTGTCACCTTGTACCCTGATTTCTGGTAAGTGCTGGAATGAGTAACTAAGTACAAAAAGAAGGCTGGTTTGGGAAGAGCAGGAGAGAAAATTGTGACCTATCCAGAAGTCCTGGCTTAAGAATAAAGCTTTAGATTCTTCTCACTAGACTTTATTTTAGTCAAAAATATAGGTAGTACTCAAGTAGAAATGCTGTTTGAAAAAGAGGCTGTATAAAAGGAATACGCATTTCAAGACGACGTGCTTCTTTCTATAAAGAGGGTCACCTGACTGGAAAAGCCCATCATATTTTCTCATTTTGGATCATTACACTGCCCATTCTGAAATAGCCTAATCCTCAGCGCACTTGTTCAACCTCAAGCATGCCTTTTCTGTTTCTTTATCTCTCAAAATATATATCATAAATGGTGCAATCGAATAAGCTTTCATATACTCACCATGTGAAGTTGTAGAAACATTACTCAACAGTACCTTTCCTTTTCATTTAGAATCCCACTCAGTAAGGAATGAGGCAGCATCTGCTATGTGTGTAAGATGATCTTATACTTATTCCATTATATTTATTCTGTTTTTCCTCTTCCCTTCTGTGGCTTTTACAATAATTTGTCTACATGTGTAGCAAGCTTTCAATAATGAACATATCTGAAGTATTTTGCGATGATGTTATTGGCCTAGATCTGTTGGGTGATATAGTCAACATATATCTTAGTGTAGCTAAGATGATTCAGCTCACTGTTATTCAGATATTACTATTAAAACTATCTATTTTATGTTCTTTGTTTTATAATAAACCATATATTCACCCTCACATAAAACCAATTACTTCCTTGGACCCAACCTTAGACCCCAAACCTTAAACCTGTTTCTTACTAATTGACTGTGGTGGTTAATATGTATTGTCAGTTTGACTGGATTTAGAATCGACTAAGAAACAAACATCTGGGCACATGTGTGAGGGAAGGGTTCATAGACTGGATTGATCGAGGTAGAAATACACATCCACACACTTAGGAATATAGCTTTCTGTGAGCTGGGTTACTTTAATCCAGGTGCAGCTTTCATTCCTCTCATTTTATTCTCTGAATGTGGGCACAATGTGATGAGCAATCTCAAATTACCGCCTCTATGACTTGCCATTACCCTCCATGGTGGACGGTTACCTCAAACCATGAGTCAAAAGGAAATAAAACAAAACAAGCCTTTCCTGATTTAATTTGCCTTTGTGACATTTTGTCACAGCAACAAGAAAATAAAACTCATTGGTAACTTTGAAAAAGTTATTAATTTAACTCTGTGGTTTGTTTCTCAAGAATAGCAACTAACTCATAGGTTTTCTCAGGGTTCCAGTGACACACCTAATAAATGTAGGTAAATTTTAACCCAGCAATATGGCTGCTCTGGCAAAGGATCACATCCAAAGACTTGCTAGGTCTTTGTGATCTTGCTAGAATGGCAAACCTTTATTCTCTCTGGCTGGAATATAGACATGCTCTTACTAAACTCTTTTAACCACTAACAATGTAGATAAGGTTAGTTTGTAAAAAGGAAGTGGCCACGTTTAAAAGTAATGTCTAATTGAGACGCAGACAAAGTGACAAGAGAAAAATTTAACAGAATGAGTTGGAGACAGGATATGCCCAATTCTCATAAGAACAGCACAGGAAAGAGAGGCTACTTAATAGCAGCACAGGAAGAGAAGGGTTGGGTGGTGGTGTGGTAGTGTGTGATCTGTGTGTATGGCAATTTGACAGAGACAGGTTGCAGAGAGAACAAGCTACACACAAGTAAAAATAGAATAAGCAAGAGAATGAAATGTGGACAGAAGATTAGAACAGATTGGCAAAGTTAGTATGAGACCAGCCAGAACAATTCAGTCAGAAGCTAAAAGAAGCTACTTTGAATCTGTCAGCTTAGAGAAGAGTTTGGGCCAGAACAACTGAGTTGAATTAGACAGCCAGAGTTCAAGAATAACTAGAAAGGGTGAACTTATACTAAAATAAGCCTCTGAGATGACAATTATATTGGGCAAATAAAAGTTCCTGTTAAAAATAAAGCTCAAGGCAATTAATCACATCCAAAGAGGGCTTAGTAAATGGTAATTATCATGACAGCTGAGAGACATGATCCTTATTCCAGTTCACTAACCTAGACCCACAAAACCACGTTCAGAAAAGCAACTGAGCAACCAAAACCAATAGGATAGCAGAGTGCTATTGAACATTATATTTATCTAACATTTCAGTCATTGCTTTTCATTAATAGATACTTTATCTATCAGCAATAGCTCTTTACAAAAATTCCACAAAGTATATGTACCTATGTCTCAACTAAGGAAAATGAAGTTAAGTCTTCTCAGGGTCAAAGATATAAGTAATACCAGAACAATTTTTTTCTGATAGCAAGTTTACTTTTCTTTTGTTTTCCCACAATAAAAACAAATAGTAAATTCTTCATTGTTTCCTTTTTAAAATTTTAAATTAACATCATACTAAGTGAGTTAACCCAGACTCAAAAGGTGAATCATGGTATGCACTCACTAATAAGTGGATATTAACCTAGAAAACTGGAATACCCAAAACATAATCCACACATCAAATGAGGTACAAGAAGAAAGGAGGAGTGGCCCCTTGTTCTGGAAAGACTCAGTGAAGCAGTATTCAGCAAAACCAGAACAGGGACGTGGGAAGGGGTGGGTGGGAGGACAGGGGGAGAGAAGGAGGCTTATGGGACTTTCAGGCTAGAAAAGGGGAAATCATTTGAAATGTAAATAAAAAATTATATCGAATAAAAAAAAAAGAAAAAAAATTTAAATTAACAAGACCCCTATCTTTCTCTTACGTGTGTGCAGGTGGTCGGGGCAGGGGCTGGGGTGTATATGTAGAAGCCCAAGGTCAATGTTGAGTATCTTCCTCAATAGATCTGCCTTGTGTGGTCAAGATGGGGAATCCCTCACTGATCTGGAGCTTGCTGATTTGTCTAGAATGAGTAGCCACCGAGGCTCAGGCCTTTCCAGTCCCGGCTGCTCCATGTTTTATGGCAGTTGCATATCACGCCATTCAGCTTTCCACATGGGTTCTGAAGATGTTAAGTAGAGTCTTCCAAATTTTATGGAAAACATTTTACTAACTGAGCCATCTCCCCAGAACCTCAAGTTAAATTTATCTTAAATAAATTTAGATAAATATTTAAACTATATCTCAAAATACGTTTCTGTCAACATTGTCATAGCACTTTTCATAATACTCACATATTAAAATTTCACATTTTATTGTACAACTCCTCTAAATAAAATCTTAATTCTATAGTGAAAAATATTTACTAACTACATAAGTATAGTTCTCATCCCCATTAAAGATACTTCTTTGTACTTTCAACCCAAAATATATCCTGTCTACAAGAGATTCAGGCACAGCAGATGGAGCAGAGACTAAGGGAATGGCCAACCAATAACCAGACCAACTTGAGACCCATCTCATGAGCAAGCACCAATCCCTGACACTATTAATGATACTGTTATGCTTGCAGACAGGAGCCTAGCATGGTTGTTCTCTGAGAGGCTCCGCCCAGCAGCTGACTCAGACAGATACAGACACCCACAGCCAAGCAATGGGTGGAGCTTGGGTGCTCTTATGTAATACTATGAGGAAGGATTGCTAGCCCAAAGGGAATAGAAAATTCACAGGAAGATCAAGAGAGTCAACTAACCTGGACCCTTGGGGCATTCAGAGTCTGAACTACCAACCACAGAACATATACCTGCTGGACATAGGTCTCCCCACACATATGCGGCAGTTGTGCAACTCGCTCTTCATGTGTTTCCTGAACAACTGGAGCAGGGGCTATCCCAGAAGCTGTTGCCTGTACATTAGTTATGTTATTTTAGCTGGGCTGCCTTGTCTGACCTCAATGTGAGAAGAAATGTGTAACCTCACAGAGACTTGATGTGCCATGGTGGGGGTATACCAGGTGAGTCCCCACCCTCTCAAAGGAGATGGGGAGGGAGGATGGGGGAAGATTTGAGGGGGTGATTGGGAGGGGTGCAGTGAACTGGATATAAAGTAAAAAATAAAATAATATTTAAAAAACAAAAATAAAAGAAATAGAACAGAAAAAGGACTACAATTTTAAACAAGATATTTCTTTGTATAGCAGACAAGACCATTATAGAAATCTGAAACTGATCAAAACTGTATATAAATGACTGTAGGCTGCTGAACTCCACCTGATACCCCAACAATGCAACCTCAACACCTAATGCAAAAAGAGAATTTCAGAAAAGGTAGGCATTAAGATTCTGAGAGCCAGAAGACATCTACTGCAAGATAGTGTTTCCTATACATGACAAAAAGAGCACCCACAAAATTTCAGCAATATTGTTGCCTAAACAAGATTATAATGACAACACCAGTTGACATACCACCATGAATATAAGAAAGGCCCCATCCCTAGATGAAGAGCTACCAGCAACCAATGGCTGCTGAGAGAGATAACTGGTTTTCTCCAGGGAAGAGGCCGCTGATACATTATCTACTCTCATGTGGTCAGCATTAAACACACACATATATAAAAGAGCAATACTACATTGGCCAGATGATTCATCTGGACATGGATGAGCAGTATGTGGTGTGTGTGTGTGTGTGTGTGTGTGTGTGTGTGTGAGAGAGAGAGAGAGAGAGAGAGAGAGAGAGAGAGAGAGAGAGAGAGAGAGAGAGAGAATAAACTATTCAAGAAGAGGTTGTGAGTTTGGACACAGGAGGAGGAGATGATGTGACTACACTGCACACATAGACAAATCCAATTTAAAAATTAAATAGACCTTGAGCTTTTGAAGCTGATGGAGACCCTGTAGGAGGACCAGCAGTCTCAGTTAACCTGGACCCCTGAGATCACTCAAACACTGAACCACCAAACAGGCAGCATGCAACAGCTGATATGAGGCCCCTAGCACACATACAATAGAGGACTGTCTATGTTCATTCAGAGATGATGCACCTAACCCTCAAGTGACTGGAGGGCCCAGGGAGGTTTAGAGGTATGGTGGAGTGGGGGCTAGTGATGGGGGAGGGGAAGAGGTATGGGATGGTGAACAGGGGTTCACAGGGTAGGGAATAAAATATGGAGTGTGTAAAAACAATTAATAAAAAATTAAATAGATGTTATAAAAGACCTTAAAGTAGATAAATTTTAAATAGATAAAAATCTATTTTCAGCATCTGGATAAATATAGCGTAAAAGGCTCTTGCTTGAGCATTATTCTTAAAATAATAAATAAAGCATTAAATTGTCATGAACACCAAGTGAAAAAGTATTCACAGAAAATTGGCATAATTTCTCTGTCCTTTCTTGTCATTTAGTGGGGATACTACACTGACAACTTCTCAGTTAATTTTGTCTTCCCTCAGGAAAATCTACCTATTGCTAACTAACTGGCAGAACATTGGCACTTCTACAAAAGTGTGCATGCTTGGTTAGAGTCACACCAAGATACTTTATGTTGTTTGTGGCTATTGTGTAGGGTGTCATTTCCCTAATTTCTTTCTCAGTCTGCTTATCCTTTCAGTATAGAAAGGCTTGATTTGCTTGAGTTGATTTTGTAACCAGTCACTTTGCTGAAGTTGTTTATCAGCTGTAGGAGTTCTCTGGTGGAGTTTTTTGGGTCACTTAAGTATACTATCATATCATCTGCAAATAGTGATAGTTTGATTTCTTCCTTTCCAATTTGTATCCATTTGACCTCCTTATATTGTCCAATTGCTCTAGCTAAGACTTCAAGAACTGTCTACATAAAACCTGACACACTGAAACTAATAGAAAAGAAACTGGGGAAGACCCTTGAGGACATGGGCACAGGGAAAAAGTTCCTGAACAGAACACCAATAGCTTATTCTCTAAGATCAAGAATTGACAAATGGGACCTCATAAAATTACAAAGTTTCTATAAGGCAAAGGACACTGTCAAATGGACAAAACAGCAACCAACAAATTAGGAAAGGAACTTCACCAACCCTAAATCCGACAGAGGGCTAATATCAAATATATACAAAGAACTCAAGAAGTTAGACCCCAGAGAATCAAATAACCCTATTTTAAAAAATGGGGGTACAAAGCAAAACAAAGAATTTTCGCCTAAAGAACTTTGAATGGCTGAGAAGCATCTTAAGAAATGTTCAACATCATTAATCATTAGGGAAATGCAAATCAAAACAACCCTGAGATTTCACCTCACACCAGTCAGATGGGCTAAGGATAAAACTCAGGAGACAGGGAGACAGCAGGTGTTGGCGAGGTTGTGGAGAAAGAGGAACACTCCTCCGCTGCTGGTGGGATTGCAAGATGGTACAACCACTTTCGAAATCAGTTTGGTGGTTCCTCAGAAAACTGGACATGACACTTCCCGAGGACCCTGCTATACCTCTCTTGGGCATATATCGAGAGGATTCCCCAGCATGCAATAAGGACACATGATCCACTATGCTCATAGCAGCATTATTTATAATAGCCAGAAGCTGGAAAGAACCCAGATGTCCCTCAATGGAGGATTGGATACAGAAAATGTGGTGTATTTACACAATGGAATACTACTCAGCAATTAAAAACAATGAATTCATGAAATTCTTAGGCAAATGGTTGAAACTGGAAAATATCATCCTAAGTGAGGTAAACCAATCACAAAAGAATGCACATGGAATGCAATCACTGATAAGTGGATATTAATTATCCCAGAAGCTCTGAATTTTCAAGACACAATTAGCATATCAAATGATACCCAAGAAGAAGGAAGGAGAGGACCCTGGTTCTGAAGTAGGCATTGTAGGGGAGTACCAGGACAGAGAAATGGGAGGGGTGATTGAGAAATGAGCAGAGGGAAGAGTACTTATGAGACCGATGGGGAGGGGGGAACTGGGAAAGGGGAAAGCATTCGGAATGTAAACAAAAAATATAGAAAATAAAAAAAATAAAAAAACACACACAGAGAAAGAAAAAAGAGACTGCCTAAAAAAAAGGGGGGGGGCACATGCTTATTCAATACTTACTCTCTGGATCCATAAACATTTCCATAAGGATTAGAATCATCATAACTCTGCTCCTGATTATCAATGATATAATTAGATTGGTAGAAGCCCATGTCATACTGTTCTGGGTTCGACATCCTGAAAAATTAAGAATTAATTTGTTTGTTTGTTTATTATTTATTTTGTTAGTTAATTAAACTTTCTGAAATATATACTAAGAGTAACTGATGGTGTGGTTATAGCTATCTTCCTATTAAAGAAGATAGTACTTGGAAGAATAAATTAACTATTCAGGAGAAAAAAAACATATGCTGGAAAATCACTTATTTAAAACCTGCCATCTTCAACTACTTTATTAAATTTTCACATTTTCTTATTGTGACTCTAGGTTGACTACAATTTTTCTAAAAGAAATCACCAATGTTCTTTCTCTCCCCACGTACTTCATTCTTAGCAGTTTAGAGAAAGATTTTAAACTTGGTGTGGTAGATAGCTACACATTTGTCCTAAGCAATGCAAGTTTTCACTTTAAAAAAGAAGCACACACACACACACACAACAGAGAAAGTAAAAAGTAAGAGCTGATAATAATATTTTTATTTTATAAATATTACCTATAAAATATTTCCTAATTCTACTTGAGAATGTCTATTAAGGATCTGGAACACTTTCTTCATTTTGCCCAGAATGTTCCCCATGTGTTCTGAATGAGTCAGATGGGAAAAGACTCCATATAGCTAGGCTAAGGACACACTCCGCGAACTTTTCCCCTGTGCCCATGTCCTCAAGGGTCTTCCCCAGTTTCTTTTCTATTAGTTTCAGTGTGTCAGGTTTTATGTGGAGGTCCTTGATCCACTTGGAGTTGAGCTTAGTACAAGGAGATAAGAATGGATCAATTTGCATTCTTCTGCATGCTGACCTCCAATTGAACCATCACCATTTTTTGAAAAGGCTATCTTTCTTCCACTGGATGTTTTCAGCTCCTTTGTCAAAGTGTGGGTTCATTTCTGGGTCTTCAATCCTATTCCATTGATCCGCTTGCCTGACATTGTACCAAAACCATGCAATTTTTATCACTATTGTTCTGTAGTAACGTTTGAGGTCTGGGATACTGATTCCCCTAGAAATTCTTTTACTGTTGAGAATAGTTTTAGCTATCCTGGGTTTTTTGTTATTCCACATGAATTTGAGAATTGACAAATGCGACCTCATAAAATTACAAAGTTTCTGTAAGGCAAAGAACACTGTCAAAAGGGCAAAATGTCAACCAACAGATTGGGAAAGGATCTTCAACAACCCTAAATCCGACAGAGGGCTAATATCTAATATATACAAAGAACTCAAAAAGGTAGACCCCAGAGAAACAAATAACCCTATTAAAAAGTGAGGTACAGAGCTAAACAAAGAATTTTCACATGAAGAACTTTGAATGGCTGAGAAGCACCTTAAGAAATGTTCAACATCATTAATCATTAGGGAAATGCGAATCAAAACAACCCTGAGAGTTCACCTCACATCAGTCAGAATGACTAAGGTTAAAAACTCAGGAGATAGCAGGTGTTGGCGAGGATGTGGAGAAAGAGGAACACTCCTCCACTGCTGGTGGGATTGCAAGATGGTACAACCACTTTGGAAATCAGTCTGGCGGTTTCTCAGAAATCTGGGCATGACAATTCTGGAGGACCCTGCTATACCTCTCCTGGGCATATACCTAGAGGATTCCCCAGCATGCAATAAGGACACATTCTCCATTATGTTCATAGCAGCCTTATTTATAATAGCCAGAAGCTGGAAAGAACCCAGATGTCTCTCAATGGAGGATTGGATACAGAAATGTGGTATATTTACACAATGGAATACTACTCAGCTATTAAAAACAATGAATTCATGAAATTTGTGGGCAAATAGTTGGAATTGGAAAATATCATCCTAAGTGAGATAACCCAATCACAAAAGAATACTCATGGAATGCAATCACTGATAAGTGGATATTAATTAGCCCAGAAGCTCTGAATTCTCAAGACACAGTTAGCATATCAAATGATACCCAAGAAGAGGGAAAGAGAGGGCCCTGGCTCTGAAAAGAGTTGATCCAGCATTGTAGGGGAGTACCAGGACAGGGAAATGGGGGGGGGGGTGATTAGGAAATAGGTAAAGAGAAGAGAGCTTATGAGACCGATGGGGAGGGGGGAACTGGGAAAGGGGGAAGCATTCGGAATGTAAACAAAGAATATAGAAAATTTTTAAAAATTTTAAAAAAAGGACACAGTCCCTTTACCTATGCTCACTAGCTGATAGTCACTTCTGTTAATTCTGAGTGTGTGACCTTGACTCAGACTGAAGCCAGGAATGCCAGATGACAAGAGAACAAACTGATAAAGAGCTGGCAGAATAAGGTATTAGAAAGGCAGGGATGGCTATTTGGATACAAATTCTAGAAGAGATCAGAGACTTTTGAATTTTTACTCCTATGTTTTTTGACAGACATTTTTTATTTTAAAACAGTGAATTTAGAAACCCCTGAGAGTAATCCACATAATTATAGCCATCTGTAGGTTACTGTCAATGATAAATTTTAAATTAAACTACATTTAAAAAGCAGCCTTAACTCTAAGAGCTCCATTAATCATAAATATTCAACTCACACTTGTTAAATATATCAAAGTTATTCAGTTCAATAAAATACAGGGAGCCTTGCTAAAGTTGGATATAGTAATTCATACAGCTGATTTTATAAATAAGGACTTCTCATTAGTGATGTGCACGAAGTAGCTATGAGTTATGAAAACTAAAATCAAGACTTAGTAATAAATCTTTTAACAATTTTTAATATAAAGTACTTAAAATTTAATACCATAAGTTTCTCAGCCCATTAAAAAAATTGTTAGTACGAAGCACAGAGACTGATTTCTCTTGAGAATACACTAGCTTTAGGTAACATGCCAAGCTTTATGCAACAGCTATTTGGCTTCTTACATAATTCCGTTTTGTATTTTATTTAAATCATAAGTGTGTTAGAAGGATTATATAGACCAGACACGTACCTGCCTCTGTGTATGCTATGAGGGAAGATCCTCCAACAAAGGTAGCTGTACTTGGGAAATTAAAACTAATCAGTAGGTGAAAAGATGACGCACTGGCTATATATAAAATTTTCTAAATCTGTACTCTGACAAAGTGGACAGATGACACAGCCAAGAAAGCAAGGCTGCCAACAACCAAACACAGTATCTTATAACACTTTTTATGGTTTGCAAACAGAGAGAGCAACATGCAGCCGAGAGTATGATAATATGGGGAAATACATCCAGTGTCCTTATGTGCAAGTCCACTAAACTGTGGCTCAAGATTATTTTACTGGAAGTAACCCAGAGAGAGCAAGGGGCTTGAAATGCCTTCTCCCACTCTGGTTTTCAGCCCAGTAAGATTTACTGATGACTTATCTGTGATAAAAATAAATATACAGTGTTTGATCTTAACACAAAGATCTCAGCACCAAAATAAAATGAGATGGTGTCATTTTATCCAGATCTGAACATTTTTAGGAAGTGAATTGTGCCCTGCCCTTGACTTCACCTGCTTTTACTTTCTGCAGCTGAGATCAAGATGTATTACTCTAATCTAGTTTTTTTTTTATGTTTGTTTGGTGTGTGTGTGTGTGTGTGTGTGTGTGTGTGTGTGTGTGTGTGTGTTTGTGTGTGTGTGTGTGTGTGTGTGTGTGTGTGTGTGTGTGTGTAGTACATTTAGAGCATTGCAAGTGGCCAGTAGTTGACTCTAGGGAACTTCTTCCATCATTCTCCAGGTTGTTTTCTGAGACTGAATTGTACTGAACCTGGCTAACTGATTGTCTAGGCTGGCTGGGCAACAAGCCCCCAGGATCCTGCTGTCTCCATCTCTTAGCACTGGGACTACAGATGTACCAAAGCTGCCGGCTTCTTATATGGGTATGAGGTATCCAAACTCAGGTCCTTGTGCTTACAGAGCAAGCGTTTTTTAACCAAGGGCCATTCTACCTATCTCCTGGATCTACTGTTTTTATATACAGCACCATTCTGTACCATTTTCAAGCCAATGCCAACCAGTAGAGGCATTCTAACTCAACTCACCTTTCCTCTAGAAAGGTACCCGGTTGGCTATCTGAGGAATATTGCTGAATCTCTGCTGGGAAACTTCACTCTGGCTCTGACCCAGGTAAACTTTTCCAGCTAGTACTCTCCATCCTTCCTGGATCAGATCCTGTCCAGGGCCACTTCCCTTATGGTTTACTTTCTGCCAAGTCTCCTTTCTAGTACTACAGATTCCTTACATATCCAAATCCTGATTTAAAAAATGAGTTTGTTTAATAGCTTCCATTTCTGTGGCACTGGTTAAGTATCATACATTAACACATTTATTGGGGACCACCTATGAAATACCAGAGTCTGCTCTTCTTACTTTTGAGGTAGGGGTCTTGGATGGTCTAGAGCTATGTTAGCTTTGGGCTAACAGAGACCCACTGTCCTCTGCCTCGGGAGTAAAAAGATAAAGGTGTGAGCCACTATGCCTGGACAGACTCCAGCCTTGATGCATTATTACAGAAATTGATGTGCAGTGCTGCATTCAAAGTCATATATTTTAGTAGGATATCTGCAGCTAAGAATGAATTACTTAGCAGTATCTAGAAACTTTAGGTATAGGTAATTTATTTTTTTAAAATAATTATTCCATTCATTTACATCTCAAATAATATTCCACTTCCAGTTACCCCTCCACTAAACACCCTTCCCACATTTCCCCTCTTCCCCATCCCCTTTGCCTCCATGAAGGTGCTCCTCCACCCACCCACCCTCTTCTCCCGCACTTCTCCAGCATCTCCCTATGCTGGGACATCAAACCTCCACAGGATGTAGGGCCTCCCCTCCCATTGTTGTCAGATAAGGCCATTCTCTGCTACATATGTATCTGGAGCCATGGTTCCCTCCCTGCACACTCCTTGGTTAGTGGTCTAGTCTCTGAGAGCACTGGGTAGTCCAGTCAGCTAATGCTGTTCTTTCTATGGGGTTGCAATCCACCTCAGGCAATTTAATTTTTATTGCACTTTCATGAGTTTTTTATTGTGTCATACTAAAGACAAAGAAATAGAGATGAATAATTTTCCCAGAGACATCAGATATTCAGTAGAAGAGTCGAATGTAGCAGAATTCAAAGTTTTCATGGTTGACTTAGGGTTTCTATTGCTGCAACAAAGCACCATGACCAAAGCAACTTGGAGAGAAAAGCATTTATTTGGCTTGGATTTCCACAGCACTGTTCAGTAACAAAGGAAATTAGTACATAAACTCAAACAGTGCAGGGATTGGAGGCAGGAGCTGATGAAAATACGGTTGAGGAACATTGCTTATTGGCTTGCTGCCCATGGATTGTTCATCCTGCTCTCTTATAGAACCCAGGACTACCTGCCCTGGTATGGCACCACCCACAATGAGCTGGATCCTTTCCCATCAATCACTAGTTAAGGAAATGCCCTATAGACTTGCCTGCAGTTTAATGTTACAGTAGGTGTTTTCTCATCTAAGGTCTTTAGCTTGTATCATATTCACATAAAACTAGCCAGCACAATGATCATCCAAGATGATGTTAGAAATTCACCATGTAAAGAGTAATGAGGGAAGGGGATCATAGCGATGACCTATGAAAAGGCTCCTCTGAGTGGAGAACTGAATGAAGAAAAAGAAGGCCCGTGGGAGGCTGTGTGAAGAGCATTTCAAGCAAAGGCTATAAGACAGCAAGGAGTTTGGCTGTTTGGGGTTTAAACATAAAGCAAGCAGAACCTTTGAACTAGGGGGGAGGTTTAAGAAGATGATTCTGAGATGTAGATCAGAATACAAGGGAGTTGGAAGTCATGACAAGTGATCTATACTTCCTGAAATGAGAGCTATTCAAGGGTTTACGAAAGATGCGATCAGCTGTATGCAGAAATTGGAAGGAGACATTAGTTTAGTGGATGCCATTGCAGTGGTATAGAATCTGTAAAGTCAAGGCAGCTGAAGGATGAATCAAGGATTCAGAACTAAAACATGAGCATCAATGAGAAGTTCCACATGAGGAAAATAAAGAAAGGCCAAGCAATGAAAGGAGAGAGGAGAGAAAAAGTACATTATACTAAATAAGTAATTCATGATGGAATTTTCATAAACACATGAAGTAGAAGCTTCTGGGTATATCACATAATGCATATTCACATGGTGTTTTGCTCAGGTAAGACCCATGGGAGGGCATGTGATGTTTTGATAGAGTATAAATAGGACTCAACGGAGAGTGACAGGATGCTTGCATAGCTAGCTTTGCAATGGTTCACTAGTCTCACATTTTTGTTTATCTTTACTTCATTGAGAGAGGCATGGTAGAGAATTTCTCAAGGCATTCCAGCTTGTTCTGGTTGCTCCCACTGACTTGCGCCAATTCTGCATGAGGCCTGGCAGTTTCTGCTGGATAATGCCATAGATGCTGATTCCTGTTTGGTATCCTGAACCTTCTGAACTGGACTGTTGGTCTCCTGACAAACAGAGGTTGGAATTGCCCCCAAAGAACTGCTTTTAAACAGGTCCACATCTCATTGTTCTATTTACCGACTTTTCACCCCTCCTCTGGCTGGTGGCTAGAAGGGAGGTTGAAGCATTCGAGAGCCTAGAAACATATGTTATTTATTTAGTCATATGATAGACTTTTGTTCTATTAGATAAAGATATACATATTTTAGGATGATTTCTAAAATTTGAGGGACTTTTAACTGTCTTGATGGTATAGTCATGAGAAAACGGCAAATTTATGCATAGGCGCTACAATGAGATCTTTTCTTCCTTTCAGTATTCTTTTATTCTATTGTTTTATTTTTATTGAAATGTATTTGTTTTATTCATCAATAGGGTCTAGTCTGATAAACACTGCCATATAATGTGCCCCTGTTAAATCAGGGTAACTGGCATCAAGGTTCTTTTTCAAAGAACATGGATCTTTTCTCTGAACTGCAGAAAATCAAGGGACATTTTTCCTGATATGTAAATTCACTGACAAGTTTACCAAAGATATATTAAATTTTATCCCATTTAGACAAATTTGAAACTTTTGTGACTATACATTTTTAAATTCAATTTCCTTCAGGAAAGTCTGGTTTGATTACATGAATTGCAAAAGTACATCAACCAAAAAGGGTATATAAAAATGAAATTAATCTAAGCCTCAAGTGTACTATAAGCCATGAAACATTGAAGACCAAATGACTTCAATTTCCTGAGAAGTACATTAACGGATCATTAATACAGATGCTAGAGTCCTTTAAAGCTACTCTTAAAAATGTAATGTTTTACATGTAGAAAATGGACTTAAATGTTTTTCCCCATTAACAAATCATTTGATTTCTTTAGTGTGTCTTAAAGTACAGAGTTTAGATCAATCAAAAAGACAGTTGCAGAATCATCATCACTGATTCAGTCTAGCTTATCTATTTAATCGTTTCTAAGTTCTAAATATCCCAAGTGACTCTGACCAAAGATTTCTACTGATAAAAAAGAACATCATGATTTCCTTCCAATCTCTTCCTTCCCCTTCACAATCCATTTCTTTTATTCCTCTTTTTTATTCCTTCTCTTTGTTTCTTTGTTTCTTTGTTTCTTGCTTGCTTGCTTGCTTGTTTGCTTGCTTTCTTATCTTACTCAGTCTTGTGGGTGTATCTATGTATACGCCCATGGGTAGATTTATGTACATGTGTACATGGGTGTATCTTCTCAGCGCCAATCTACCTGATACACATTTTAAGCACATGGTAACCCAAAATGATTTCATTTCTTTCCTCTCCCCATTGTCTTCTCCATCTCAAGAAATGATACTAAAACATAGCCATTCACAGAAATGAAAAAAATCATCCAATTTCTCAGTAAGCTTTATTATCTATGAGTCTAAGATATATATCAAACCAGTTCCCTTTGCTTCTACTGCTATCCTCCTAATTGAAGTCATCAGGTTCGGTTCCAATTCTCTTGTTTTCTTCTATTGTAATTAAATATGAAACACTGACAATAAGCCGAATAATAATGGGGAATAATATATCCTGTACAGGAGAACTAAAACCATCCTTTTACTGCTACAGAGACTTACTAACACTAGAAATGACCACGCTGTAGTTGCTAGCTGGAGTGAAAAATCAACACACAAAAAAAAAATCCTTTCTATAATTCTTTTATCCTCTGGTTTGATTTTATTTCAGATGAATAATTAAAAAAATTCCTCGATATTTAAACTTAAAAACATTGTTTTCCTTCTCTTTATTTTAATACCATTTTTTCGAATGTCATTTTTCATGTGTTTTAGTATTCTTTGCTAATTCATATGTGTACACAAAGCACTTGGATAATATCTACTTTGTCCTTTTGAAAGGAAAAAAATCTGTTTTCTTTAAGAATGTGGCCCACGGTATGTTGCCCCTATTCCAGTGGACTGCCCTATACCCATGCATATGGGCTGTGCCAATGAAATTCAATATGAAGAGGAGGAGAAGACAAAACAACAACATGAATTATGAGGGGATGTGCTGGTGTGGCACTTGTAATTCATTAGCATCTTTTATGTGAACTATCAAGGGCTGAAGAGACTATGAGCTATGCAGCATCTGTATCTGCAACAACTCATTGTATACCTGACAATTATGCCTGCATATCATATTCAATAAATACCTTGTAGAGGAATTCTTCATATTCAGAACCCAATATGTAAACTTATGAAACTTCATGCTAATTTATATTTTTGCTGTTATGAGCCACTTAAAATTTAATAGCTTGATCATCAAAGACGCTTCCTCCTGTAGCAAATAGGTACAAATACAGAGACCCACAGACAGACATTACACAGAGAAGGAGGTAGAGGATGGAGAGAGATAGGAAGGGAGGGAAGGAGGAATGCAGGGAAGGTAGGAAAGAGAGCTCTTGGAACACTCAGGTCTAAACTGATCTCTCCATCAAATCCCTCTCCTCAGAGCTCAGGGAACCCTGCAGAAGAAGGAGCAGAAAGAGTGTAAAAGCCAGAGGGGACGGAGAACAGCAAGACAAGGCCCTCTAGATCAACTGAGTAAAGTCCATGTGTACTCACAGAGTCGGTAGCAGCAAGCACGGAGCCTGCACAAGTCTGCGATAGGTCTTCTGTTTATGTATCAGGACTTTCAGTTTAGGATTTTTATGGTACTCCGGAGTCTGTGAAGGAGTCAGTCTCTAGTTTGTGTGCCTGCTCTTGGACTCTTTCCCTTTTGTTTATTTTCCTTGTTCAAGATCTATGTGATAGTCTTTGTTTTATCCTTTGTTTTCATTTTGTTGTATTTTCTTGTCTCTTAGACAGGGAAAGAGTGGATATGGATGGGAAGGAAGGGAGGGAGGAACTAGGAGGAATAGAGGAAGGGGAATCATGATATAGTGTATGAGAAAAGAACCTATTTTCAACAAAGTTGGATAATTTAGTGGCTTAAAATAGAAAACATTCCTTTCTACCACACATCACCAATTGGGACAAGAGGAAGCAGACGTGGTACTGTCCTTTTATGTGATCTCTATGGCCTCTATGATAACTGGAGTCTGAAAACACATGGCCTTTCTTTCTCTGTCTTTTTGCCATCAGCATTTCTCCCCATGGGGGATTCTTCACAAGGACATCTAGCATCACAACCTCAACATTCTTAGTTATTATGTAGTCAGTGGGCTCCAAGTAACCCAGGCAAACACCAAATGACTTGTGAGTGTGCCTTAAAAGTGCAGCTGCATTATTCCCACTGCACGCCATTATTAGTCATGTCACTAAGGACAGTGCATATTCAATAGAAAGGTATCATAAGCCACTTATTGGAAGATTGCCAAAGCAAGTGACAAGATTCAATCTACCTCAAATTGAAAAGTCCTTATTTCTGGAGTTTTGTAGTCTATGATTCAGGTTCCAGCTCTCATTCATTACACTTCCTATAGTTGTGCAAAATTCTGGTGCTGAGAATTGATCTCTTTGAAAATTCTAAGTGATACTTATTTTAGCTTCCAGTGAACCAATAGGTGGTGGAGTTATCTTTTTTTTTTTTTTATTTCCCAATAGACAAGTGAGTGGGATACCTCCCTATAAATTGTCCCCAAAGGCCCTCAAAATAATGTCTATTATTTTGAACAGGGGATGCACTAATCTTTACCATTCATGACACATAGAAAGTAGTAAATAAGTATATTTTGTTCCAAAGCAATGCATGAATTAAGTAATGACAGGGAATGACACATTTAAATATCATTATATGAGTTTATCAGTTGACTTAATTTTAATAGTTAAATGTACCAAAATACATACTCACAAATATCATGTCAAAATTATATAACTCTCAGTTTCTGGAAAATACAGATAGTTTGCCTTGCAAACCAGTTGGCATTATGCTCCTTTTCTTGATGTATTAAGGTCATGCGCTTTCTTTCCAAATAATATATTCTCAGAAGAATAAGGAAAAGTTACCATTTATTCAACTATTGGTTACTTAGGCAGCACAGAGGACCCTCTGGCTCTCTTCTTTCTTAAGTGGAGAAAGTATCTCAATGCTGACAAACAATGCTTTGTCGCAGAGGTTCCCAAATCATTTTCTGCAAACCTGTCAGCTCATGTTTTCCTCCTGCAGTGTTTTTTTACCTGTCCTCACTGCTTCTGCGTGACCTTAGGAGTTAACCTCTTTGTGCTATGGTTTTCTCATGAAAACAATGATAATTTTGGAGTATGTGACTTTAAAACATGCCTTCTAAAACTACTGAAGTATTATTGTAAACAAGGAGACTTTTTTGCTTCATTATCCATATGGTCATAGTAGAAATTCAGAAAAATACCTATAATGGAAGGCTTCTTCATGACTACCTGAATGCACCAAAAGTTTCTGCTAATGCCTTTTAATGAAAATGTAATTTTTCTGTTATCTGAAGAGTCCCTTTTCAAGAATGTTTATGCATTTTTGACAGTTATTTTTCTCATGTTCCTAGAGCAACTTTAAAATTCAGTATTTATTTTTTGTGTTCTTTACTCAAAATGCGAGAATTCTCTTCCTTAGGAACAAAAACAAATAATGTTTTTTTTTTTTTTTTTACAACTGTCACAGAGAAATAAACACATTGGGAGGACATTGTCCCTGAGGTAACTTGCCTTCAAATAAATGAATACTAATGTTCAGTGTTTAACAACAAATCTGAGGAATCAGAAGTCAAAAATTAGCCTGTTATGTAAATAATTATGCATATGAAAAAATAAAATAAGTGAAAGAAGTTACAAGCAAAGTATTAAGACCTGTTCACTGGAGATTACTTTTTCCTCCTTTGAAAACTCAAAGAAGCAGTTTATAGCAGCACTTAGAGTATCAAACTTATTCTGTCAGGCTAGGCAAGTGCTCCACAACAAGGCTACAGCTTCAACATTTAAAGTGATTTTTTTAAAGATAAATAAAAATGGCCAGAAACTAACTTCCTTTAAGAAGGAAAGGTCAATTCTTTTCTTGGCATGTGTGCATATAAAGCTGTTGATGTTGTTGTTGTTGTTGTTGTTGTTGTTGTGTTGTTGTTGTCCTTCCTCCTTTTTCTCCTCCTCCACCATATCCTCCTCTTTTTGATTATTTAAATCCTGCAATTCTTGGAATGGATACTGCTGATGCTCCATCTCCAACCCTCCTAGCTTCCTATAAGCATCTGGTTTTCTTACAGAGAATTTCCCGCTGAGACCCATGGTATGTTCTGGTCAGTTCTATGTCAACTCAACATATGCTAGTCATTTAGAAAGAAGGAACTCAACTGAGCAAACATCCTCACCAGATTACTCTGTGGGAAAGCCTATGGCACATTGACTTGACTGATAATTGATTGGGAGAGACCAGCTCACTGTGGATGCTACCACTCCTGGACTTGTGGTACTGGATGCTACAAAAATATCAGGTTGAGCAAGCCATGAGAGCAAGCCAGTAAAGAGTGCCCTTCCATGGCTCCAGTGCTGGTTTCTGCCCCCCCCCCCCCCACATTCCTGCCCTGACTTCCTGTCCTGACTTCCTGCAGTGACAGACTTTGATGTAGAAGTGGAAGAAACCTTTTCATCTGCATGTTGTTCATGATTATGATATTTTATCAAAGCAATAGAAATCACAACTTAATACCATATAAGAGCCATGAGGTAAGCCATAATGGTTCCTTCTCCAACATTTCTAGGAGGTTCAGGTTCTCATCACAAAAAGGCATTAATTGCCTATGAAAACTGATGCTTTATTCCTGAATTAGAGGGAAAATTGTTTCAACAGATCCAAGTTTTCATTTTTAGAACTATCAATACTAAAGTGTGGAGGTAGGTATCAAGAATGGATTATGATATAGAGCCCACACTATAGAGTCTTCCAGGTCCGCTCAAAATTTTTTACCCTGACCAGGAGACACAGGGCATATTGATCACACTTTGCCCACACCAGCTGCCTTCTTTCTTGTGGAACATTATCAGACATTAAACTGGTTTCCAAAGCACTAATCGAAACTGATTACTACCTTGAGCCTAGTTTCTTTTCCCACTTTATTTACTTATTCACTTTACATCCTGATCACTACCAACCGAACTCACTCTATGAAAACTCCAGACCTTAATCCCTCTTTGGAACACACTTTAGTTGAACTCCTCTGTCACTGTTGTTGGGAGATATACCACTGGACTGTGCAAAATTTGTAGTAAATGCAGTGGGCTGATGCCCTGAGATAGGGTGCTTTATTCTCTGGAATCCTAGTGACCTCATCTTACAATTGTTTGGCACAGTCTTCATAGATATTTCCTGGCCTCTGATTTTGACATGACCCCCAAAAGAAGCATCCATTAATATTAATTGTTAAATCACTTATTATTTTATGCCCCCTCTCTGTGGGTGTATGTGTGTGCGTGTGAGTATATGTGTGTATATGAATGTGTGTGTGTGTGTGTGTGTGTGTGTGTGTGTGTACAAGGGCATGAATACTGGTGTGACATATTGAAGGCCAGAGGTTAACAATAGTTTTCCATTCCTCTTTTCAAAGCACTGTGTAGTTTATGACATAAAAGTACTTATGTATTCAGTTTATGTTCAAATTTTCAAAGAATGTTTAAAACTCATAGAAGAGATTTAATATCAGACTACTAGTAAATTTTAGACTGTAGTTTACATTATAGACTTATGATGGCCACACTTTAGTTGCATAATAGCAATGTTAAATTGTTTCAACATTGGATAGATATTCTATAAAACTAGGTACATAGTTGTAAATAATTATTGCAAATAGAAGTTTATGGCATTACTAGAGGTAAAAATATTCCATAATGTTAATAGTCTTGACACAGAATTTAGATGGAGTGAAGGTATTAGGATGTCCTCATCATTATGTTCCTTACAGGCTGAACTGTGTCCTTCCAGCTCATAACTTGAATGTCCAGAACCTCAGAATGCAACTCTGTCTGGAGATGCAAGGTCTCTCTGTCTCTCTCTCTCTCTCTCTGTGTGTGTGTGTGTGTGTGTGTGTGTGTGTGTGTGTGTGTGTGTGTGTGTGAGTATCTGTTAATATTTATTGTCAACTTGCTTGGGTTTAGAATGACCTAGAAAGCTCATATCTGGTCATGTTTATGAGGATGTTTACAAAATGATAATTTGAATGAGATGTGAAGGCAAAGCGTGAATCCCCTGGAATGGGATCCCAGAATAAAATAAAAGGCATAAAAGCAGGAAGACAGTTGAGTGTCAGGATTCATACTTTATATCATGGCTTTGGACAAAATATGTTCAATTGTATCTTGATCCTTTTTAATAATTTATTTAATGTGATTAGTGTTTTGCTTACATTAGGTCTTGTGTAGGTTTCAGCTCCCTTGTAGCTGAAATACAGGCAATTGTGAGCTGCCGTGTGGGTGCTGAGAATTCAACGTTGGTCCACTGGAAGAGCAGCCAGTGCTCTAAACCACTGAGCTATCTCTCAAGACCTTGTCTGGTGTTCTTGATGTATACCTTAAAGCCACAGTAATAAAACTAATAAAAAAATTGGTACCAAAAGTTGAGTTGCTACTGTTATAAATCTGACCACTGACTCTTAAGCATTTAGAACTGGTTTTCAGGAGAAAAGTTTTGGGCCAAAACCAAGAGAAGGCCTGGAATCAGATCCTAATAGTCAATTCTAATTAGGGTATGAACAGTTAAAATTTTGACAGAAAAACAAAAAAGATTGTGTTCTCAGTTTCAGAACACTATAAAGATACTTGGACTTGAAGCTGAATCTAAATGCAATGGATTAAGTTGCATGGTTGAAGAAATTTCAAGAGAGCATAATGTCTAACTGCCACATGGTGTCCTCGTTAGGGTTGCTATTGCTATGATAAAGGACTATGAGTAAAATAAAGATGGGGAGGAATGGGTTTACTTGGTATATTTCTACACTGTAGTTCTTCATTGAGGAAAGTCATAGCAAGAACTCCCTCAGGGCAGGAATCTGGAGGCAGGAGCTGACATAGAGGCCATGGAGGAGTGCTGCTTACTGGCTTGCTGAGGCTATTTTCTTATAGAACTGTAGACCACTAGCCTAGGGGTGCCATCACCCACAATGGTCTGGGCTTTGCCCCATAAATCACTAATTAAGAAAATTCCCTACATGATGTCTATGGGAAGATCTTATGGGGGTATTTTCTCAACTTAGGGTCCCCCTTCAGATGCCACAAACTAACTTGTGTCATGTAGACCTACAACTGTCCAGCACAAATGGTATTACTTACTGTGCTTAGTCTGAATATGGGAAACTAAAATTGTATGAAAATGTAACTTGGTGAAGAAAATGGCCTAAGCCAGTTTATGTGGAGAATATAACTGTGCTTGTTAAGAGATTAGTAACATCAAAGTGAAACTTCTTACTCTCCAGGAGGATAAAGGAACAGCAGCCCGAGGTCAACAGTCTACTCACCAAAATCTCCAAATTTGAAAATGAAAATTCTTTCAAAGATGTGATAGTTTGAATATGCTTGGCCCATAGGGAGTGGTGCTGTTGGGAGGTGTGGCCTTACTGGAGGAAATGTGTTATTGTGAGGGTGGGCTTTGAGACCCTCCTCCTAACTGCTTGCAAGGCAGTCTTTCTTTGCTTGCCTTCAGGACAAGATGAAGAACTCTCAGCTCCTTCAGCACTGTGCCTTTCTGGACGCTGCCATGCTTTCTCCCAAAATGGAAAAGATCTGAACATCTGAAGCTATAAGCTAGACCCAATTAAATATTTGCTTTATAAGAGTTGGCTTAGGCTGGAGACCAGCACAGGGAGAGAATCTCCACAGCCATATTCACTGCCTGCCAGAGCAGAAGAGCTTCACTAGGTACTGTATCACCCTGAGCTTTAGATCTCTGGGGGTGCAAACTGCCAGCGGTCTGCCTGCGCTCAGGAACTGAGCACATAGGAGGTTCATCTGCCAGACCTCTGGGCATGGGGCCTGTGTCCTGCCTGGAGACCAGCACAGGGAGAGAATCCCCGCGGCCATATTTGCTGCCTGCCAGAGTAGAAGAGCTTCATTAGGTACTGTATCACCCTGAGCTTTAGATCTCTGGGGGTGCAAGCCACCAGGGGTCTGCCTGCACTCAGGAACTGAGCACATAGGTGGTTCATCTGCCAGTCCACCGGGCGTGGGGCTTGTGGCCTGCCTGGAGACCAGCAGAGGGAGAGAATCCCTGCGGCCATATTCTCTGCCTGCTGGCGCAGAAGAGCATCACTAGGTACTGTATCACACCGAGCTTTAAATCTCTGGGGGTGCAAACAGCCAGAGGACTGCCTGCACCCAGGACCTGAGCACACAGGTGGTTCATCTCCCAGCTGGTAGGTCATGGGCCCTGTATCCTTTGCAGAGAACAGCAAAGGGAGCTACTCCCGTGCCCATCTTTGTGGCCTGCCAGGGCAGAAAAACATCACTAGGTACTGTATTATCCTGAGCTTACGATCTCTGGGGGTGCAAATCTCCAGGGGTCTGCCTGCACTCAGGACCTGAGAACATAGGCGGTTTTTCTAAAAGCCGGTTGGCCGTGGGGCCTGTATCCTACGTGAGAACAGTGGGAGTGACCCCCCCACTCACCATCTTTGCTCCATAACAGAGCAGTCTGAGAACACCTGGTTCACCTTGACAACCCAAGTATAACATTTCCTGAGGCAAGACTGAGCAGGGCTCCAAAGGCACAAAAGAGGAAGACAGCATATCAGTAATCTGTGTCAGAGGAAACCCAGTCATCCAGTGACTCAGAAATAGCCCTAAAGGTCCACAATAGGTTGTGGCACCAGCTAGTGACAATAAGACCATCTAACACCAGTGAGAACTAGATGGCCAAAGGCAAGCATAGGAACGTTGCTAACAGAAACCAAGACATTATGGCAGCATCTGAACCCAATTCTCCAACAATAGCAAGTCCTGGATACCCCAACACACCAGAAAAACAAGACTTGGATTTAAAAGCACTAGTAAGGATGCTGTTAGAGGAACACATGAAAGGCATAAATAAATCTCTTAAAGAAATTCAGGAGAAAAACGATCAAAAGCTAGAAGCCCTTATGAGGGAAACACAAAAATCACTTAAAGAAATTCAGGACAATATGGGTCAGAAGTTTGTAGCCAATAAGGAGGAATGGCAAAATTCCCTTAAAAAAATACAGGAGAAGTTTGATCAACAGGCAGAAGTCATGAAAGAGGAAACACAAAAATCTCTCAAAGTATTAGAGGAAAACACAAAGAAGAAAATGACAGAACTGAGCAAAAATTTCCAGGATCTGAAAACAGAAGTAAAAACAACTAAGAAAGCACAAAGGTAGACATCTTTGGAGATAGAAAACCTTGGGAAGAAATCAGGGACCATGCAAATATCAACAACAGATTACAAGAGATAGAAGAAAGAATCTCAGATGCCGAAGATACCATAGAAATCATGGACTCAACAGTTAAAGAAAATGCAAAATGCAAAAAGCTTGTAACCTAAAACATCCAGGAAATCCAGGACAGAATGAGAAAGCCAAATATAAGGATTATAGGCATTGATGAGAGTGAAGATTTACAACTTAAAGGGCCAGCAAATATCTTCAACAAAATTATGGAAGAAAACTTCCCTAACCTAGAGATGCCCATGAATATACAAGAAGCCTACAGAACTCCAAACAGACTGGACCAGAACAGAACTACCTCCCTTCACATAATAATCAAAACCCCAAATGTACTAAACAAAGAGAGAATACTTAGGGCAGTAAGAGAAAAAGGGCAAGTAACATATAAAGGAAGACCTATCAGAATTACACCAGACTTCTCACCAGAGACCATGAAAGCTAGAAGATCCTGGGCAGAGCTCATGCAGACTCTAAGAGAACACAAATGCCAGCCAAGACTACTATACCCAGTGAAACTCTCAATCACTATAGGTGGAGAAACCAAGATATTCCATGACAAAACCAAATTTACACAATAGCTTTCCAAAAACCCAGCCCTACAAAAGATAATAGGGGGAAAACACCATTACAACGAGGGAAACTATACCCTGGAAAAAGCAGGATATTAAGCTTCATCAAACCCAAAAGAAGATAACCACACTAGTATAAAATTAACATCAAAAATGATGGGAAGCAATAACCACTACTCCTTTATATCTCTTAACATCAATGGACTCAATTCCCCAATAAAAAGACATAGACTAACAGACTGGTTATGTAAACAGGACCTACATTTTGCTGCATACAGGAAATACACCTCAGTGTCAAAGACAAAAACTACCTTAGAGTAACAGGCTGGAAGACAATTCTACAAGCAAATGGTCTCAGGAAACAAGCCGGAGTTGCCATTCTAATATCAGATAAAATTGATTTTCAACCTAATGTCATCAAAAGAGACATGGAAGGTCACTTCTTGCTGGTCAAAGGAAAAATCCAACAAGAAGAACTCTCAATCCTGAACATCTATGCTCCAAATACAAGGGCGCCCTCATTTAATAAAAGAAACTTTACGTAAGCTCAAAGCACACATTGCACCTAACACAATAATTGTGGGTGACTTCAACACTCCACTCTCATCAATGGACCGATCAGGAAAACAGAAACTAAACAGGGAGACAGTGAACCTAATTGAAGCTTTGGACCAATTGGATTTAACAGATATATATAGAACTTTTCATCCCAAAGCACAAGATTATACTTTTTTCTCAGCACCTCATGGTACCTTCTCCAAAATCGATCATATAGTTGGTCACAAGACAGACCTCAACAAATATAAGACGATTGAAATAATCCCATGCCTCCTATCAGATCACTATGGAGTAAAAGTGGTATTTAATAACAATAAAAACAACAGAAAGCCCACATATACATGGAAATTGAACAATACTCTACTCCATGATACCTTGGTCAAGAAAGAAATCAAAGATTTTTTTAGATTTTAACGAAATTGAAGGCACAACATACACAAATCTATGGGACACAATGAAAGCAGTGCTAAGAAGAAAATTCAGAGCTTTGAGTGCCTCCAAAAAGAAATTCGAGAGAGCATACACTAGAAGATTAACAGAACAACTGAAAGCCCCTGGAACAAAAAGAAGCTAATTCACCCAGGAGGAGTAGAAGACAGGAAATCATCAAACTCAGAGTTTGCCCTGGAGACAGGGAGGGCTTTGCTTGGTATTGGTACAATGTCAGGCAAGCAGATCAGTGGAATAGGATTGAAGACCCAGAAATGAACCCACAGACCTATGGTCACTTGATCTTCGACAAAGGAGCTGAAAGCATCCAGTGGGAAAAAGATAGTCTTTTCAACAAATGGTGCTGGTTCAACTGGAGGTCAGCATGCAGAAGAATGCGAATCGATCCATTCTTATCTCCTTGTCCTAAGCTCAACTCCAAATGGATCAAGGACCTCCACATAAAACCTGACACACTGAAACTAATCGAAAAGAAACTGGGGAAGACCCTTGAGGACATGGGCACACGGGAAAAATTCCTGAATCGAACACCAATAGCTTATGCTCAAAGATCAAGAATTGACAAATGCGACCTCATAAAACTACAAAGTTTCTGTAAGGCAAAGGACACTGTCAAAAGGACAAAACATCAACCAACAGATTGGGAAAGGATCTTCACCAACCCTAAATCCGACAGAGGGCTAATATCTAGTATATACAGAGAACTCAAGAAGGTAGAACTTAGAGAACCAAATAACCCCATTAAAAAGTGATGTACCGAACTAAACAAAGATTTTTCACATGAAGAACTTCGGAGGGCTGAGAAACACCTTAAGAAATGTTCAACATCATTAATCATTAGGGAAATGCAAATCAAAACAACCCTGAGATTTCACCTCACACCAGTCAGAATGGCGAAGGTCAAAAACTCAGGAGACAGCAGGTGCTGGTGAGGATGTGGAGAAAGAGGAACACTCCTTCACTGCTGGTGGGATTGTAAGATGGTACAACCACTTTGGAAGTCAGTCTGGCGGCTCCTCAGAAAACTGGGCATGGCACTTCTGGAGGACCCTGTTATACCACTCCTGGGCATATACCCAGAGGATTCCCCACCATGCAATAAGGACACGTGTTCCACTATTGTGGGAAGTCACTTTAGCCAGCGTCATTGTGAGATGGCTGGCGCTGGCAGGAAAATTTCAGTCCTGGTGAACAACTCTGGCGCATGCGTGGTACAACCACACAGTGACTCAGTACTGGTATGCTAATGAGGTGCACCTTAGTTCTCTTATCACAATGTGACACGCCCCTAAGCGAGGGCTGCTGGGATATAGGTGGCCCGTGTTGGAGAAGAAAAGCAAGGTCCTGAATAAAGCACTGCAGAGAAGAACCTGGTCGTGTTGTGTCTTTCCTTGCGGGATAAGGATTGGCGCTGACACAATATGTTCATAGCATCCCTTTTTGTAGTAGCCAGAAGCTGAAAACAACCCAGGTGTCCCTCAACAGAGGAATGGATACAAAAAATGTGGTATATTTACACAATGGAGTACTATTCAGCCATTAGAAACAATGAATTCATGAAATTCGTAGACAATTGGATGGAGCTGGAGAACATCATACTAAGTGAGGTAACCCAGTCTCAAAAGATCAGTCATGGTATGGACTCACTGATAAGTGGATATTAGCCTAGAAACTTTGAATACCCAAGACATAATCCACAAATTAAATGGTGTCCAAAAAGAATGGAGGAGTGGCCCCTGGTTCTGGAAAGACTCAGTGCAAGAGTATAGGGGAATTCCAGAACAGGGAAGTGGGAAGGAGTTGATGGAGGAACAGGGGGAGGGAAGAGGGAAGAGGGCTTATGGGACTTGCGGGGAGTGGGGACCCAGAAAATTGGAAATCATTTGAAATGTAAATAAAGAATACATTGAATAAAAATAAAAGAGTTGGCTTAGTCAAGGTGTCTCTTCACAGCAATGGGAAACTCTAACTGTGAGAGAAGAGAACCTAAACTATGAATTCCTCAGAAGGGGTTCTCACCAAGCAGTTAGATTTTACTATTAACTTGACAAAGCCCAGTGTTATCTTAGAAGAGAGTCTCACTGGAGTGATAAGATCAGATTGGCCTGCGGGGGTGTCTGACCAGTTTGTCTTAATTGTTAACCGATGTAGAGTTTCATTCCCTGGGCAGGTAGTCAGAGACTGTGAGAGGCCTTTGAAGAAGTCTTAGTGAATATGTACTGTTGACATGTGGGTGTCAATGCCTCAGACCCATGGGAATGCCAAGGTCTCCCCCTAGGTTGACAGTGTGTGCAAAAATGTTATCAGCTACAGCTTGTTCTTCTTGAGTGACTACAGCCCAGACTGCTGCACGTCAGAGATAGCTCTATCAAGATTAGCTAACCTGCCTCCTCCTTCCCCCCTGACCCAGTCAGGACAGTCCCAAAGCTGTGCAGGTCACAGTAAGTATCTGAAACTTGGTCCTTGACTACCAGAAAGTTGAATTGATTAGGCAAGGGAGCAATTCTGTGAGGGGCATGAAAATAAATGTCCGATACAAGCACACAAGGGAGAGGCAGAATCTAGAGATGGGCAGTTATATGTTCGTATTTTGAAGATGGCTTTTGAGAAATTGTACAAAGCAAAAATGTTACAGTCACATAAATTTTTTTACACCATGTTCAGGAAATATGTCCTGGATTTCTAGAAGATGAGATAATAAATTTGGCTATTTGAGAAAAAGTGATAGAAAAACTAAGCAATACGCAGATGAAGGACTGGGAGATATTCATCCTGTGACTAGCAGATAAAGCTAGACTTATTAACCTAACACTGAGATTAAAACCTATTGAAAACTATTAACTAAGTCTAGTTCTGCCAATCACAGAGGCTAGGAACGCTTTCAGCATCCATAGCCTAAAGCTGAGATTTCTAAGTTGTGTTGTAACAATATTTTATCAATGTACTTGAAAAATGCTTTTACCCATGATTATTTTGTTGTTGTTCTGTCACTACAAAAAGTTCACTGAAAAATAGTTATGGGTTAACCTAAATGTGTGCCGGGGACATGGTTTGTTTGCCTCCAGAATAAATTCTCTTACATATTTTAAGGCGAGAATTGCTTTTGTACAAACACAGAGAAGACAGTATCCTTCTCCGATTCACTTTGTTTTTATTAATAAATCTATACTTCATATTGGCTAAGTATGAAATAATTTTCTTCAAGAAGCCACAAACTCGTTTTTTTTCCCTGAAAGTCATTAAAAGAACTCCCCAGCCATTGAGAACCCCAGAGTGGAGGGACTCCAAACTGTTTCCCTGTCTGGTGGAAATGACACACAGCACTTCAGACTTAAAACTTTATGGACTCCTTATCGGAAGCCTGCGCTGCATGCTGGGAGTAGACTATGGGCGTCTCGCGCCCGCTGGAGCGACTCCAGTCGCCTAAACCGAGGCCTTCCAAGGCTGTAACCACAGGACAAGCGCTTGAGCAGCAATGGTTTCCCAAGGTCTGGGCAATTCCCCCACCACTGACCTTTTGACCTCCCCCCCCCCACCCCCTGCGCCGTCGCGTAGACGTGCTCACGTCATAAGCGGCGCGCCCCTTAGGCTGCGCGTTTGATTTGCGTCAGGCCTGGTCCAGGCCGGAGCACAGCCCTGGCTATGTGGTTTGGGCCGGCCGGGCCCTGAACCGCCGAGGCATGTGGGCGCTCGTGGGGCGGACTCTCGCGCCGTGGGCCTCCGGGGCTGCGCGTTTGCTGCCTCTTTGCCCCCAGCACGCGGCTGCCTCGGAGCCCAGGGCCGCCTGCAGGCTCTTCAGCGCGGCCGAGCTCAAGGTGACTGGCTCACCCCAGGAAGGTGCAGGGCTACCGCACGTACACGGTGGGCCAGCCCCTGGGCTGCTCTCCCGCGCGGGATGGGCTGTGCTTCACTTTGATCAGCTCCACACCCTCTACCCCATCTGTTTAGGACTGGTGTGGGTCATGAGCAGATGCTATTTCTAAAAAACCCCGAGAAGTTGCTCCTTTGTAGTATCGATTTTCCTGAATTTTTGTTAACGTTTGTTGGGCAACTCGCTTGACTTGCATCCGATTCTGCAGCTTCATTGCTGCGTTGAGAGAGTTATCAAATTTCGAAAATTGGGTGTTGCAAAGGTGTGGGGCATTTTAGTCCCATGTAAGGGACTTGTGGTTAGAAAACTGGATGTGTACTCATTACACTTCATGGTTTTTGAAAGTCATGCTATTCTGAATGGGGCGGGGTGGCGTTACAATGCAGCGTTTACAGTTTTGTTTGAATAATTTCTCTATACCTTTACATGTCTTATACTGAGTAACAAATAGAAAAGTAAAACAAATGTTATAGTCATTACAATTTCATCAATTGAAATATCAACTCGAGGGAAGGGAAAATCCCTAGAGAGCATGCAGGCACACGCACACACACACACACACACACTTGACTGTTTCACTTGGACACCAGTTTCCAGCAGTATGTGGTGGGACTAAGAGATGTTGCTTGATAGGACATTAGAGTTTTGTGTGACTTTCGTTCTCCATTCATGAAAGTAAATTTGCAGTTAGCTCAATATGTGAGGAAGTATTAAGCAGTTTTTATTTACATTTCGCTTTGTTTATGAAACTAATATGTTTGGTAAGTTTCTTGTAATTTGTTCTTTGCAGTAAGGCTTAGTCATACAACTTTATTAGGGAGCAGGGAGCTTAAAAATGCAAGAAATGAAGCAGTCCATATACTGAAAGAATTTTCTTCGAATTTGTAATTTGTTTTATGGAAACTTTACCCTTAACTGATACTCCCTTCCCTTCTTAGGAGAAACCTGACATGTCTAGATTTCCTGTTGAAGACATTAGAAATTTCAGTATCATTGCGCATGTGGATCATGGCAAAAGTACTTTAGCTGACAGGCTCCTGGAACTAACAGGTATTTCTATCTTCTATGCTTGTGATTACCTAGAGTTATCGGGAATTTAGCTTTACCAAGATCTCTTGCCTTTTGGTATTTCATCTTTTAATGTTTACTGCTAATTGTTTAATAGTTTTTGTTTTAAAGCCCCGAGAAATTAGTAAATGCTTCAATTTCTAGGAACAATTGATAAGACAAAGAAAAATAAGCAGGTTCTTGATAAATTACAAGTGGAACGAGAAAGAGGAATCACTGTGAAGGCGCAGACAGCATCTCTGTTTTACAGCTTTGGAGGAAAGCAGTACCTTTTAAATCTCATTGACACACCGGTAAGTTTCATACTGTCTCTGCAAAGATTGTTAGTTAATCTTGTTAGTATTGCAATCAAAATTCTTTCATTTTAAGGGGTAAACTTTGCACAACTATCTTTGATTTTGTTTTTGTTGTTTTTATGGTAGTGTAACTTTCAGTGTTTTCAGAAAAAAACACATTTTACTTATTTTTGTCATATCAGTAGACTTGTTATAATATCTGCCCCTTTAAAATATAAAGCTATTACTTAAAGGTACCCATATTTGCTTTCTAGGGCCACGTTGATTTTAGTTATGAAGTGTCCAGGTCACTGTCTGCGTGCCAAGGTGTTTTACTAGTAGTTGATGCAAATGAGGTAAGGGCCCGTGTTATGTATGATCTGACACACTCAGTTATTTCATAAAGTTCTTAAAATGCATTTTGGAAATACAACTTTTACATTTAGATAAAAGATTTATCATATTACTTACACTAAATCAAATACTTTAATATTGTTAAATTGAGGTGCTGACTCACTCTGCTTAGTTTGACTATTTCTTTTCTAGTGGTAATGTTGGTTTTGAACCCTAAAACACATATAGTGCAGAAAAGTAGGAAGTGCTATGATTCATTGGCCTCATGCCTCCGCCTTGTGGCAAGGAGACAATGTAGTACTTGTAAGGCTTGCAGATGTGGCTGGTGGGCAAAACGACTCGGGAAGCACAGTGAGGAAGGCCTAGGTCTTACCTTCCCTGTAAGGCATGGCTCTGGCAGGTGGATGGCAGGCATATTGTGTCATTTCATTAGCATGATCTAAAATCTCAGTTCGATGAAGATATACGGAATGTATTGGGTTAATAAGTTTATGATACATTTCTGTCAAAATAGTCACCTTGGTCTCTCTTGTCTTGGTGTTTCCAGGGTATTCAAGCTCAAACCGTAGCAAACTTCTTTCTTGCTTTTGAAGCACAGTTGTCAGTAATTCCAGTTATAAACAAGGTAATAAAAATGAGACACAAATGCTATTACTTATTTTACCTTCTATGTAGTGTTTAGTTGTAAAATATAGTTTTTGTTTTTGTTTTGTCTTGTTTTTTATATGAGGGACCTGTAGTTACTGTTCATTCAGATTATCAATGGGATTTACCTCTGAATTTCATGTATTAGAATTGAAGGTCAAATATTCCTTGCAAGGAGTTGAAAAGGTTTGTCTGAACTCCATTGACTGAGAAAAGGCCATTTCTCTAGGAAAGGGGTGCAAGGTAGACAGGTGCCAGCCACACTGCTCTGGAGAAGAGGGTCTTACAGCTAAGACTCAGTGCAGTCCGTGAAACAGGCCAAAGTAACTTTTAACACATAAGTCTGTCCACTAGTGTAAAGTTAAGATCTTAATTTAAAAATTCAAACTGCATTACACTGCATCTCTTAATATCACTGCGAGTGTAAAATAAGACTAAGTAGCTTGATATCTGATCTTATTTTTCAAATCTTATCTCATGGTCTTAATTGGTATACTCTGTTCTGCTTACATTTTTTGGGGGGGGTCTGTTTTGCTGCTTGAATTTTTTTTAGTAGTCATGCTTGTTAAAATCAAGTTGATGATATATATAGAATATTTTAAATATTTTTGAAAAAGTCATGGAGAGGTCAGTTAGGTTAAATCACAGAAGACTATTGATCTCCAAATATTATTAATATGGACTAGTTTTATTTTTGTTATGCTCACTAAATGATTTTGTTTATAGATAGATCTGAAGAATGCTGATCCTGAAAGGGTTGGAAAGCAGATTGAAAAAGTGTTTGATATCCCTAGTGAGGAATGTATTAAGGTAAATACTTTTTCTTAAAGGTGATTGTCTTAGTTGTTCTATTGTGCTGATGAAACACCATGACCAGAGCGGCTTGGGGAGGAAATGGCTTATTTAGCTTATACTTCCATTAAGCCATCACTGAAAGGAGCAGGGCAGGAACCTGGAGGCAGGAGCTAGAGCAGAGGCCATGGAGGTGCTGTATACTGGGCTGCCCCAATGGTTCGCTCAGCCTGCTTTCTTACAGAGCCTGGGACCACCTACATTAGGCAGGGTCCTCCCCCATCAAACACTAATTAAGAAAATGCTATGCACTCGTGTCTACTGCCTGATCTTTTGGAGGCATTTTCTCAGCTGAGGTTACCATCGCAAATGACTACTCTGTGTCAAGTTGACATAAAACTAGCCAGCACAGCTATTGATTATTCTTTGTAAAATCTTAAGAGATTGACCTAATTGAAATTTCATAGTGTTTGTTCCCTTGCACTCTTTACACTTTTTTTAGTTTAGCTTATTGTTATTTTATTAGATTCAGGTGAGAAGATTTCCCTTATATTGTGAGAATAAACAGTATTGTTGCTGTATTACTTTTAAATGAACTAAGGCGTAAATATTTAATCACTTGCCTAATCACAGACTTAGCCTATGTCAGGACTAAAACAAAGCTTTTGAAATATATCTTAGCATTAATTCTTTTTTGTAAAGGGCCTATTTACTTAATTTTACCTATGTGCACATGGGTGTGCCAGCACCAAAACTGTGCACCATATACAGTTGCCCAAGGAGGACAGCTGTGGGAGTTGGATCCCATCTAACTGGGGGTTCAGGAGGTATGAGATTCCTGCTGTAGGTACAGGACAGGAACCCCGCTGTGCTCTAAAGGAGGCATGTGTTCTGAACCTCTGATCCATCTCTCCAACCCTTAGCATCATTCTCACAAGTTATTTTGTCTGTATAGAATTTTTGTCTTTGAAGAGCTGATATTCTTGGACCTGATAGGTATTTGAGTGATGCATTCTATTAACAAGTATTTTACTCATTAAAAAAAAATGATGTTTTAATTCTTATTCCATTGCTTTTTGAACACACTACACTAAGAATACTCTTGTACTTTAATCCTGGAACCATATTGCCATGAAACCTAACGATAGAACGATATCCTTAATCTTTTTCTGTGTTCATACAAACGAGTAAGAGAATTCTTCCTCCTGGTTGTAAATGAGGAAGCCCCGCCCCAGGAAGGACAAGTGTAGCCTTAAATCTCAATGCTTTGGTTTCTACACACTTTCAGATTTCTGCAAAACATGGGACAAACGTTGACAGTGTGCTCCAGGCAGTCATTGAACGAATACCTCCGTAAGCATTTTGCTATTACACTATTCAATCGTGTTTAATACTTTAAAGTAGAGTTACAGTTTAATAATTTATAGATATTTATACTGTACTAGTTTAGATTAGTAGCCCATCAACTTGATATATCAATTGAAACTAGTGAATATGGCAAGCAATCTTGTAGTACGTTGGGATAAAGTTTTGCATTTAATAATGTAAAGAAGTCAAGTTCAATATAAGGTAGGGAAAGTGGTGCTACTGTCCTGTAGCTGTGGATAGGGCTGAAGTACATTGGCATGTGTTTGCTTCATAATGAGTATATATCCATAAATTTCACAATGTAAAACTGATGGCTGAATTTAATGTATTTTATAGAAGTTTTTGCATTGGCTTTTGCGTAATTTCTTTTATAAAATTAAACATATGTCTTAGGTTGAAAATGAACATTGTCTTATATATATTTAATTTTATCTTTTATAATAGTCCAAAAGTACATCGTGAAAACCCACTGAAAGCCTTGGTATTTGATTCCACCTTTGACCAGTACAGAGGTGTGATCGCCAATATAGCACTGTTTGATGGAGTGGTTTCCAAGGGAGATAAAATTGTATCTGTACACACTAAAAAAACATATGAAGTCAATGAAGTAGGAATTTTGAATCCTAATGAACAACCAACTCATAAATTGTAAGTACTTTTTTAATATATGTAATAAATTTATGTTTGTTTCTCTCAGTTGTGTTCAGAATGATCATAATGTAGAATTAAGAAAACTGATGATCTATGCAAATATATATCCAAATACTTAAAAGGATCTTATGTGTGAATAGTAGGTAGTTTTATGAATATAAAAATGATCAGGTTTTATTCATTAGTAGAAATAACTTAGTGCTCTAGTATACACTTGGTCCTGTTAAATGTATTTGATAGAACAATTAAATACTTGTTAGGGCTCCTCAACTATATTATCCAGTAGATTTTTTTTTCCTTTTACATTTAATGTCATAACAAATTTAGCACCTAAATTTTGCAATATAAGGTGCTAGAAACTGAAAAAAAAAAACAACATTCTTTTCTTCACTGGAATTTAGGGTTAAACCTAGATTAATTAAACTTATTTAAACCATATTTGAGTCAGTTGAAAAAACAGCTGCTGAGTGACTACTGATGATGACATCAGGCACTTGGTTTATGCTTCTCAGGTTGTCTGAGAGTGAAGGTGTCAATTACCGCATCGCAGTTTCAGGCTGTAGAAAGCCACGTTTTAAGTCAGTTCATTTTAATGTTAGTGGAGTCTCTCTAAATTAAGTCCGTGTATTGAATATATGGATTGTATAATGTGTGCATATATATATATATATGTTCATGTAATATGTATATGTTATACATACACACACATATATAGTAATACAAGTATTGAACATTAATTACTGCATCTTCATTGAAGGCTCTTCTTGTAACCTACATGAAAATGAGTTTGTTACTATGTAGGTCTCTTGGGTTTTGTTTTTTTTTTTTAACTAAGCTAAATCTGAATACTTGGAATCTGACCTTTTCATGTGAAACTCATATGTGTAATAGACTTGTTACATATTTGTTTTTTCTGTTTATTTAAACATTTATCTTTTTCCCCTTCTTAATGAGCCAATGTCACATAATAATAGACATGACAGTCTCCTGAATTTTTCTCCAGTGTCACTAGTTTTACAGGAGCTGGTGTGTAGTTTGCAGAAGGTGGGCACAATCACAGACAGGTTTAGGTCTGTGTAGAAATTGTGGGCAATGGCTAAGATGTGCTGCTGTTTTCCTGCTGAGCTTAGAGGTTGAAGATTGGTATGTGGCCCTTGTTTGGGAAGCTGTGAGTTTCCTAGGGAGATAGAACTGTGAACATGTACTTAACAACAGAAAAGCAGTAAATATTTGCATATACTAATTTTATTTAGATATGCAGGACAGGTGGGCTTTCTGATTGCTGGGATGAAAGATGTCACTGAAGCACAAATAGGAGACACATTATATTTACATAATCATCCAGTGGAGCCCTTGCCTGGGTTTAAATCAGCGAAACCAATGGTATTTGCAGGTGAGGAGCTCACAAATTGAAGACAAGGGGCCAAAATATTTTTTAATTAAAAATCTGTTTCTGTGGTAAAAACAAATGTGGTAGAAGATAATATACATTCTTACAGATATTTGTAACATACATACATACATATACACACACACATGTGTGTGTGTGTGTGTGTGTGTGTGTATGACATTTCATTTGCTTATATGTATGTATGTGGTATTTCTATATATCATGGTAACATTTTATATGAGAGATCATTTAGGATTCCTTAAAAATGAAGTGACTAGGAGATCTTAGTAACATGCTTTTTTTTCCTGTGGTTAGTTGATTATATTTGAATTTTTTCTCTAGTTAGGATGTTTAGATGACAGTTCCCAGTAGAGTTAATGAAATTCCCTCCTCTTGGTTGTTTTCTTTGACTGCACTGTGCTACTGTGGGTGAAGTAGACTGCCATGGAGCCTCTATGTGTAACTCAGATCCTGTATTGCTTTGAGCATTGCAGACATTTATATAGGGAGGACTGGTTGAGTGAGGACTGCTTACTCTATCACCCTAGGTTATCTAGCCCCCACTTTCTCCTCACAATCTCCTCTCAGCAGAGGTCACGAACTTTATGACTGCTGTGCTTACACAGACTCAGTCATTTGGACTTCTGGAGGTTTGAAAAGTGTAAACTTCATAAGCAGGAGATAAAGACAATCTGCATATTCAGTAGTAGCTCCCACAGTTTTAAGCAGTACATTTCTAAAAGTCAGATTCACATTTACTTTAGTAATTGGTCTAGAAGCTAAGTCCAGTGTCATTTTCATTTCTGATGCTATTTCCTACCTACTAATATTTTTACTTACAGTAGTGGATTATTTTGTACTTTCAATTTTTAAAATAAATGTACTTTGCCTAATTATTAGTAACTTAATTCCCTTGGTTGTTTACATTTTTATTTTTATTTTTTTCTGAAAGCATAAAATCACTGTTTGTAGTGTGATCACAATTGTATATCATTAATGCTAATTGAATCTAAGATAATCTTGCAGCCAATAACAGAAAAATAATATGAATGCCAAATGGTTAATTTTGAACTTGACAGTACTTTCTATTATGTTGTATCCCCAGGAGTGTACCCTATAGACCAATCTGAATACAATAACCTGAAGAGTGCTATAGAAAAACTGACCTTAAATGACTCCAGTGTGACAGTGCATCGGGATAGTAGTCTGGCCCTGGGTGCTGGCTGGAGGTAAGGGACATTCATGTCATAGAGTCACATTTTATAGGAAAATACCTTCTAATTGAATGTTGCTCATGAACATTCTGAAAATCAGACAAAATTTTAATATTTTTGGGGGTGGGTATGGGGTTATGAGAGAGGGTCTCACTATATAGCCCTGGTTGACCTGGAACTAGCTGTGCAGACCAGGCTGGCCTCGAACTCACAGAGATCCACCTGTCTCTACAAATATTCTTTTTGTTTATATGTACACATGTATGTGCGGGTGTGCACACTATGTGTGCATATTCACAGGCTTGAGATCAACCTGTGACTCCACTTTATTTTTTGAGACAGCGTCTGTTACTGGCTCTGGAGATTACCCTGGCACCTTGCTGCCTCTTCCCACACTGGGGTCACAGTTGCATTCTGCAGCTCCTGGCTTTTTTGTGTAGGTCTTGGGGGTCCAGATTTGAGGTCCTTATGCTCATACAGTGAGCACAATACCCAGTCAGCCATTTTCACAGGCTCTAAAGATCCATTTCTGTGAGTAAAATAAATCTCTTAATGTCTGTTTATGTCTCAAGTGTGTTCATGTTTTATGAATAATTTAAAATAGATTCACAGAAGATTTGGGTCTTATTTTATAAAGTTATACAAGAAATGCAAATTTGAGGAATGATGCTTGATTTCCCCCTTTCCTACAAAGTAGCTATGTGTTCACAATAGCAAACAGCCCAATGGAACACAGACATTTAGAGGAGTTTTGGTGGTTTTTTTGCCCCCTTGTCTCCAGGTTGGGATTTCTTGGACTTTTACATATGGAGGTTTTCAACCAGAGACTAGAGCAAGAATATAATGCTTCTGTCATTTTGACAACCCCAACTGTTCCATACAAAGCTGTTCTTTCCTCTGCAAAATTAATAAAGGTACTGCACTATTTACTTCTATTTTGTATCAGCCTGTAAGGGGAAATATAATAAAGATGTGTACATGTATATACTAAATACAAGGGAAATGTTTTGTTTGTAAGTGAGTCACTATTAAGAATGATTTATTTTGAGTAAAAGTAACTAACATTTTTTTTAATTACCTTTCTAAAACTAATTCATGTTTCATGTTTCTTAGTTCCGTCTCTTCATTATCAAAATTAGTCTGGTAGTGGTAATGTAAAAAGAATTAATAATGAGAAGATCATTATAATTCAGCACAGAATTTGAAAAATAATTGGTCACAAATAATTGAAGTTATACAAAGTAAAACATTCATTCTTATAGGAAGCATTTAAGTTACTGATAGAAGCAGTACTGTATTTCACATAAGTGTCCATTTATAATTTATTCATGTAAACCACTGCTTCATTGAGCATAAATACCCTGATTTTATGTACCAATTGTATTACCCTAAAATGTATTTGTCATCCTTTTTAGATGGCTCTTGGTATGTTTTATAAATTTTAGTAGCCAAAATGCTGTAATATATTTAGTAGTAGTATCATTACTAACAAAATTAAAAGGTGATAATTGAAAGACTTTTGTTGTTGTTTCTTAGAAAAAGAGTTGTATTAGGTGATAGTCTAATCTTTATGTGCTTTTGGTGTTACTGCTGCTACTTTGTTATTTGCAGTAAATTCAATATCTTCTGAAATGTTCTATAAGTGAAAAAGCAATCCTTTAAGAAACATAATTGTGTTAGCTTGTTCTTAAATCCTGTCCCCTTTCCTTGTGTTTAGGAATATAAAGAAAAGGAAATCACTATTATCAACCCTGCACAGTTCCCTGACAAGTCCAAAGTAACAGAATATTTGGAACCTGTTGTTTTGGGCACTGTTATTACACCGACTGAATACACTGGGAAAATCATGGCACTTTGTCAGGTCAGAACACAAAGTGGGATTCAATCCTCTGGAGCAATGCCTATCAGCTGTGTGTCGTAGGAGTCCTGCTGAGAATGTCCTTTTATACACTGGCTTTAAGTCTGATTATCACTATTAGCTGAATAGTTTAGTCAAAGGAATAAAAACTTACATACTTATTCCAAGGGACTTTATTATGATTTAGTCTCTTTGTGTACCTGAAAGTGAACATAATGTGATTTTAAAAATAGAGATTATAAGCTTTGGCTTAAAACTAATATAAGTGAAATACAAAGTAGTGTTATTTCTTACCATATTAAAATCTCTTGCTTATAAATCTTTGGTAGACCATTAAATAACACTTCTCCATTCTGTTAACTTTTATTTATAGAAATTATAATATGTAAATTAATGTCTTTAATTTATTCATATCAATATTTGCATGGATTATCATCAAACTTATCTTTCTTTAGGCACGAAGAGCAATTCAGAAAAATATGACTTTTATTGATGAAAATAGAGTTATGCTTAAATATCTCTTCCCTTTGAATGAAATTGTGGTGGATTTTTATGACTCTTTGAAGTCTCTGTCTTCTGGATATGCCAGGTGAGGAAATCATGGTGATCACAAATATCTCAAAGGTTTGAAAATGCTGATATGCTTGCTCTTCTGCGCTTTGACTAATTTCAGCTCTTGAAGACAGTTCAGAATCGTAGGGTTAGGAAGCTTGGAGCATTACAGATATTACACAGAACTTGACATTTCCTTTTAAGAAAGGGGCTTATGATTTGTCACACTGTTATTTCTGAAAAGGGAAGCACCCTCCTCAGTAAGAGGTGTGGCCCTTGTTACTGAAGAGTTGGACATAATTTCAAAAACCATCTATGACTGAATAACATTTAAATATATATATATTTATAAGTAAATATAAATATATATATGTAAATTGATCCCTAAAGCATCTACTTATATTTTAAAAGGGGATATAAGTATTGAGTATGAAGAATGCTAAATGTGCACTGCACTTAACAATGCTGTAGTCAAGAATGGGTCCTGCCAGGACTATGTGGTCCATCTACTAAAAATCTGTGTATCTTAAGGGAGTACATGAAACCTAGCCAAAGAAAAACATGAGAGTTGAGTGTTAAGTAGCAAGAAGCCTTTTATACTGCCTTCTGGTTACAGTGGCTTTATGAGTTAAACATTTGACCAGCACCGTTAGCTGTGACCACCCTGGTGAGACCACCGAGCTAACTGTGAGCGCTTGTTTGTCCTTGACTAAACTTTGCTCTAACTACTCAGCATGTACTGGATTCGCAGGTGTTACATGTCTTTCAGTCCTGACAAAACCTAATATTCAAACTGCAGATCAGTGTAGGTAATCCAAGTGCCCTTTCTTAATGGCATTATCGGTGCATTACCTACAATGTGTTGTACATGTTACATGTAGGTAACTCACAGTGACACTTAAAATAGAGTCAGCTGAAGACTGCCAGCTGCTGGCAACATTAGAAAGGAGCTGATAATTGGTTTCCTAGTTTACCTCAACCGGTTGGTTCCTTTTCCTTCTCTCTATGGGTTTATAGTCCCTGTACTTAGGGTCCAAATTTCATAAATGAGATTGATGCATTTGGTTTTTTACTATGGATATATATATATATATATATCCATTAAATGAAATATTATGTGTGGTGGTAATAATATCAAGTTTCTTCAGGGAAAAGCAGGTAATGGAGGTTGTAGGAAAAAGAGGAGTTTGTTGAGTATAATCTGACAGTATCACGTTTGTCCATGTTCTCGTGTCCTTGTTAGTTTTGATTATGAAGATGCCGGTTATCAGACTGCAGAACTAATAAAAATGGATATTCTGCTGAATGGAAATATCGTGGAAGAGCTAGTAACTGTGGTGCATAGGTAAGGAGGGTACGAGACACCAGCTGGGGAACAGTGGCTTGGGTGCTTTTCTCTAGTCGATGGCTCTTCACTTAGCACAGCAGATATACTTTGTAAAACTTTGAAAGATAATTAAAATGAGTTTTAATCTACTCATTTTCCTTCTGCTTTTACATCAGAAAAATGTGACTTGATGAGAACAGAATTATGCTTAAAAATCTCTTCCTTTTAAATGAAATTGTGTAGATTTTTATGACTCTTTGAAGTCTCTGTCTTCTGATATGCAGGTTGAGGGAATTATGATCATCACAGACATCTCTGTTACTAAATATAAAATATAGAATTATAGCCAAAGGAGTAGTATCATGGAAATACTTTTTCCTTTACTGTGTTAAAGTACAAGAAAGTGTTTTTTTTAATTTTATGATTTAGGTTAATAATGATAAAAAGATTTTCACATTCATGAAAACCATTTATGATAATGAAAAAGTCAAGTATGTGTGTTCACAAACTGGCAAAATGATACTATGATGTATGCAATTGTAGGTCATACTATAGATTAATACATAGTTACAGAAAATGCCAGTTAAGTACAGTGTTGAGTTCTATTTGAACCTCTTAAAATTCACCTTACTATTAATTACTGCAATTGACTATGAAGATAATCTAAATAATTATATTTAGGATAGCTGTATTTTTTTCTGTCTCAGAGAGAAAGCATACACTGTTGGCAAAAGCATATGTGAACGTCTGAAGGATTCTCTTCCCAGACAGCTATTTGAGATAGCAATTCAAGCTGCTGTTGGAAGCAAAGTTATTGCAAGAGAAACGTGAGTTTGAAATTCATTTTCTGTTGAGGCTGGCTTTAGAAACAATATACCTAGATAAGCAAAACTAAACTTTTAATTAATTGTGTGGTATATGCTTTTATTCATATAGATCATGAGATGATAAATGTCTTATTACTTTGGATTACTTATATTAAGTGATGGTACTTACAATTACATAACTTATGAAAGTTTAAGGAGTTTCTAGGTTAAGGGATTTCTGTAAGGTTCCATTCAATGGATTATAATATGTTCAGATGGATTGTGATAAGAACAGACCCTAAAAGTAAAAATAAAATGTTTTTTTTCTGAAGTACTAAATCAGAAAAGGTTATAAATATCATGTTAGGTTTTGTTTTCTAGGTTAGGGTCCTCATGTGGTTTATAGTGGGTATGGACAATAGGGTAATTTTTGAAGAAAGGTAGGGTTGTTAAAAATCAGGCTCCTGAGGCAGCAAGTATAGACTCTGGTAGCACTTCCCTTTGCCCAGCCATTAGGAAACTTATGACCCTGGATATTCTGTCTCCTCAGTTATGACAAATTGGGAATTGCTATTTAATTATAGCTTAACCTCAGCCTAATGCATCAGTACTAGTTAAATACCATTTATATATGTACAGAAATATAAATATATATAATAAGTATATACAGTAAATAATATATTAAATGTATGCCCATTATGGGAATAATTTCATTTTGAACAGTATTTTGTTTCAGTTACCCAATGCCCAAGAAAATCCAGAAATTAGGAAGAATTCCAGAGAACATCCTAGAAAGTAGAGCAGTTATTAGCACATGGCCACTTTTACATAAATTATATTGAAAGTTGATTAAGAAAAACAAATAGATTTTTTTAAAAAAAATTATTAAGAGAATCCCTTAAAAAAGAGATACCTTTCAAAGTTAGTGATCTGGAAATGTCATAATAATATAGTAGCATAATTGATGTATAATTGATACATTAACAGTAGTTTGTCTTGAGAATGGTTTTAGTATATACTAAATTTAGCAGTAAATCCTTTAGTAGTTACTATCTATTTACAGTCAGGTCAGAATATGATGATTTAACTTTTTTTAATACTTTATTCAAAGTATTTCTAGGTTGAACTGAGAATGTATTTTCTAGGTTGAACTGAGAATTTTTTTTCTTAAAGTCATAATCATATTCCTCCTTATGCATACTGCAAGCAATGACCTTTCTTTATGGTGACATAAAAATGAATTTTTGTGTGTTGTACAGCTACGTATATGGAAATAAATATACAAACATTTGAACAAGTTACATAAGGCACTCTCGTGTAAACACAATCACTAAACATTTTATCAAAAGTAAAGCTGTGTATAGAAACTATGCTTTTAAACTGTATTTCTTCTTTTACAGTGTGAAAGCCTACAGAAAAAATGTTTTGGCAAAATGTGTATGTATCTTTCTACTTTACTGTACTGAATGGCTTTAAGAGCAAAGGTGTTATAAATTGGTTTTGATTTTAGTTTTCATGTACCATGTATTTCATCTCCAAGTTTCATTTTAAATGGGTAAATTTCTACTTAATATTAGTCTTCATTTTAACTGCATTTTAAATGCTTTTCATTTTCTTTTCTAATATAATACCATCTAAAAGAGATTATGCTAAACTTTCATAATTTTATAAATAATGAAATATTATCTTTATAGTGACTGTTTCTTACATTTGGAAGAGAGTGGGAATTGAAATCTACATTGATTTTTGGATAGCCTGTGTGTGTGTGTGTGTGTGTGTGTGTGTGTGTGTGTGTGTGTGTGTGTGTTTGTGTCTGTCTGTCTATGAAAACAAACTGCTTTTTCTAAGTGTCTGGTAGTTTCTGGCCAGGTCTGCATTTGAAAGTTTTAATAGGCTGTAGCTATACAATATGTTTATCCTAAATGAAAACAATTGATTGTTGAGGAGGGGTCAAGTGAGGGCTTGTGGGTCATAATGATATATTTATGGTTGGGGTGGGTTTTTTTTGGTGTAATTGTGTAATCATTTCCTTTGAACCAATTTGGATTTCTTATTTTTCAGTATGGTGGTGATATTACCCGAAAAATGAAACTTTTGAAGAGACAATCAGAAGGGAAAAAGAAGCTGAGGAAGGTTGGCAACATTGAGATTCCAAAAGATGCTTTTATAAAAGTCCTGAAAACCCAGCCTAATAAATAACTTAAGGGAAGCAGGGGCTCTCTGTTTCTTCTAATTTGTAGTGACAGCAGAATGAAAGTGCTGAGATGCTTATGACTTTCAACTATGACCTACTTCAGGGCTTCTCAACCTTCCTAATGATGCCACCCTTTAATCCAGTTCCTCATGTTGTGGTGACCCCAACCATAAAATTATTTTTGTTGCTAGTTTATAACCATAATTTTGCTTTTATGGATCATAATGTAAATATTTGAACAGATCTGCAACCTCTGTGAAAGGGTTGTTTGACTCTAGATTGAGAAGTGTTGACCTGTTGATAGAGAAGAGGTTAAGTGTATGCTACAATGCTTATTCTGTCTTTCATGTTCTACTGCTCACTAGTAATCTCAAAACTCCTTACCCATCTTAAAACTGAGATTATGTTACCCCCACACACGTGCGCATACACACACACACACACACACACACACACACACACACGCACAGGTAACTTTGGAAATTAAAGGAGGTTAATACATTTTAAATATTTATGAGGGCAGGGCATGTTATACATTTAATCACAATGAATTTTAAACTTTTTCTTATCCTTTTTTGTTTTGTTGTTTGTTTTTAGCATCTTGACACAGGATCCTGCCGTGTAGTGTGGCTAGCCCAATGTCTTAAGTAGGGTTTTGCTGCTGTTTTGAAACACCAATGACCACATCAACTCTTAGAAAGGAAAACATTTCACCGGAGCTAGCTTATAGTTTTAAATGTTTAGTTCATTATTGTCAGAGTGGGAAGCATGGCACTGTGCAGGTAGACACGATGCTGGAGAAGCAGCTGAGAGTTCTACATTTTAATGTACACACAGCAGCAGGCGACTGTCACACCAAGCCTAGCTTGAGCATATGAGACCTCAAAGCTCGCTTCTATAGGGACACAGTACTACTCCCCCTAATAGCATCATCCCCTATGGGCCAAGCATTGACACAACACAAGTCTATGGGTGCTATTTCTGTTCAAACCACCCACCACATACAGGATTCCTTACATAGTCCAGGCTGACCTCAAACTTGTGAGTCTTTCCACCTTAGCCTTCCCATTGTTGGGATTTTATAGCCATTGGCTACTGTCTTTAACTTATGCATGGGTTTTCTTACAGATACTAAAAGGAGGCCTAGTTGCATCTATTAACAACTATCCAAAATCATGTTGTATCAGTCTTTAGCTTAAACTTAATCTGATACATATGAATTGTTTTTTAAGGAATAGACTCAAAAGAATGTGTTACTAGACATTTGTTCTGGCTTTTTATGCCTATACATTTAATCAAGCATTTCTGAAACTAAGTTATACATATGAGTTAAGTTTAGGGTAGGGTCCCATCTTGTTTTTGACATTCTTAGTACATTCCTACAAAATGGCATACATTTGACATTAGCACCAGCTGTTAATAAATTAGTAGCTATTACCTAAATGGCACAACTAATAAATGGCTTCGTTTCATGTTCATGCATAACAAACTGCAAGGAAGAGTCTCGATATTGGATTATATTTTCTGCTGTTTATCTTGAGCATGGCACAAATCTGGTAGCAAAAAAGGTTACAGATGAGTCTTAGCATTTTGATGGGATTTTAAAGTGAGGATTTAGAAGTTAGGTAGCCTTCGTTTATCCTATTACACAACCCATCTCACTTCTCTCAGCTTGATTTCCTAGGTATAAAATACCAAATTCCCACCACAGTATTTTTTTTTAAATGACAATATTTTTGAAACTAAGTGCAGTTGTTAAAATGTTCTGTCCTTACATTATTGCTAAGGGAAAGTCAAGAACTGGTACGTGTCTAATATACAGTGTCTGCAGTACAAGTCATGACTGCAGGATGGACGCTTGAGCTTTTTTAAGATTTGGTATATTTAACCCATAATTCTTTAGGAACTGACATTGTACTAACAGTAGAAAACATTTGTTAAGCTTAATTTTGAGTTATATGCCTTGAGTTTATTCCTTCGGGTTCTAGAATCACAATTTATATAGTCATATGACAAAACATAATTGCCACTTACTAAATTTGGGATGGGTTGGCCAGTGTGCTGAGTTTTATATACTTTTTTTCAGTCTCGGTAACACCGAGGATAAGCTGTTGCCACTTATATCCCCTGGTGACAGATAGAATCCAAATAATGCTTTTTTTTCTTCAAAGACAAAGATGATTGCTACATATGACATACCTTCAATGGTTTCTAAGTTTTTTTAATGGTATATCACAGTAAGTTAGGATGCTACAGTGGTTAGAGCTGAGGAGAGATATGCTGTGTGGCGCATCAGTGCGAGAATGAACTTTCTTTAGATCTTTGGAACCCAGTGGGAATGAATGGGACATCAGAAGAGACCGTTACCTTCTTCTCACTGATGCAGTACAGCCTAAGGTGGGGTAATCATGGGTAAGCATGTTATTGTCCAAGTCATTACTGCAGGATGAATGCTACTGATTGATTGGTCAACTAAAATGTTAAGGAAATGAGGACCCCTTGAGCAAATTGATTGTTTCTGCCAGATATGTGTCTAAGCAGTGAGAAGATAATGATGTAATGTGACTATGTCTATTTGAGACAGGGTGAAGGAGAGGAAGAACCCCAGGAAGGCTAACTTCTCCTTTGTGGGTGCCCGTCTGAATGAATGGTGTGCCAGGTTTAATACTAAGGGAGGCAGAGTAGCCTGAGAGAGATTTAGAACTCAGTTTAATTTTAGTATAGTCCATAGTATTCCTGTGTGGTGCTCTTCAGCAGGCCATTGGAAACTTGAATTTGAAGGTCAGAAGACAGATCTTAATGCTATGAATCCAAAGAGGTTCCAAAATATCTAAGTGCTCTGGGATGTGAAACTCTATCATACAGGGCTTCTCAGCTTTCAGTAATTTGTACAGCACCTATATTCTACCATGGTTTATAACTCCAAAATATAATATATATGCATGTGCATTTTACATATACACATGCATACATACATACATATATATTGGCTTAGTTTCATGAATAACAAAGAGTTGTTAAGACATCACTGGGAATTAAAGTGCCATTACTGGTGACATTACTGTTTTGACTGCATGTATACAGTCAGTATTACTTGTGGATGTATCTGTACACCTGGTGCCCTCAGGGACCACAAGAGGGCATTAGAGGAACCCTGGAAACTTGAACTACAATGGGTTTATGTGACATCCCCCTCCCCCCCCTCGAGTGCTGGGAACTGAACCCAGGTCCTCTGTGTGAGCACCAAGGACCCTCTATAGTTTAGCCATCTCTCCAGCCTCCGTTCTTTTCCTTCATAGGTACTGTCTTCAATTTCCTGTGATGGCCACAAATTAGAAGCAAATGTTGTTCATACATGAATGTGATTTCACTTTTAAAAGAAAATGAGATAAGTGTGTTATTGTAAACTTTATTTGTGTTAAAGATAGAAAACAATATTTTTATTCGCAACTTAATTATGCAAGTTATTGCAATTTAAACGTTTACAGTAATTATGTTAGTATATACTTAATACCTCTTTAGACATATATAAGGATTTACAAAATTTAACAATAATCAGAAAATGTTTTTCAAAAGGATTCCTTTAATTTGTAGCTAAGTATAAAGCTCATAATTGCTAATATACTTATTAAGGGCATTAGCCCAGGTCATTAAATAAAAATAAGCATATCTGTAAAAAAGTACTACATAAGAAGGTGCATGGAAGCATGCACATACACACTGTCTGAAAGGACGTCAACTATGTTAGGACACTGCCATCTCTTCAGATTCCCTTGATTAATGAATAGCAGGACTGTGATGTCCAGGTGCCACTGCAGAAAGATGTCTAAGGCAATTATAGGCTAAAGCATGTGTATGATGCACAAACATCCATTCCAAAAGTGAAGGTTTGCAACAATAGCAGGATGACACTGGAAAGGCTTGGAGTGTCTTCAGATAAGTCAGAGCTCATGTCCCTGACAGGATCTATTAGTGCAGTCTCTCAAAATGCAAACATTTCACTGCTGTACTGTTTATAGGTAGCTATATAGCGACTATACTTTATAACAGCCAAACAATTTTGGGATCCAATTACTTGTAGGACCTAGGGTAAAACAGACACATCCTAATATGGAATGTTTAGCACATCCTGGTCTTTTTCTTTTTAAATGAATCTTCCTATTTCCCCATTTTCATCATATTGCATAAGCTGAAATTTTATCAGTATGGAAAGGTTCTTTTTTTCCAAATGGAACTCCTCCTTCAGTTCCCTTCCTTCATACTGTATAGTGGGTCCACAAGTTTATTATGCACGTGCATTAAACCTTAAAGAGGAAAAAAAAACATAATCTAGTTGTAATTTTGTTAATTTTGACCTTTTACATAGGAACAGATTGAAAAGTATTTCATTCTTACATGAGTCTAAGGTCTACTGGAACTAAGAAGTACAAAGCATACATTATCAGTGTAGACATGGAACCAGGCAGAACTCTGGGAGCCCAGTGCAGACTCAGTGCTTGCCTTGAGGAGCACTGGACTAGCAGGCTGGCAAAGTGGAATATGAAGTTCAATACATTTGTCTAGAAATGTAGGTTTTGATTTTATGGCAGTGGCTCTAGTTGATGACAATAAAGGACCTAGACTGTCATGATAAGACAGATGTCTTCCAAACCACTACCCTATGCATCTTTGGGGGGAAATGCATGTGGTAATGTGGTTGTGCATGTGTACTAGTTCTAATGTCAAGTGTCTCCCCTTACCACTACACCTTACTTTTAAAGGTTTGTAACTGATTAGAGACATTAACTGGGAGTAACTGCCTGTCACCAAGTTCCAGAGATTGCTGTGTCTGACTCACAGCCCTAGGTTAGAAGGCATGAACCACCATGCTCTGCCTGTTAATGTAAATACTGGGTGATCCGTACTTGGTTCCTCATGACTGTAAAGTGGACTTTTTCAACTGAGCCATGTCCCCAGCCTCTTTACTGACTTTGGGATGCATAGCTCCAAACTTATTTGATTATAAACTTATCCATAGCATACTGAGAATGTTTACCAAAACAACACAGACATATGTTTTAAATAATCTGGGATGGAAACTTAGATTTTAAATTTAAATAGACTTTAATAATCATTAGTATATATGATTTAGAGTGGAAATTTTCTAGTGGGCATGTATGCTTGTAAATCATATATTAAAGCCTCTTTTCCAGATACATATCTTAAGTAGTACATGTGTCTTTTAGAAAAGAAAAAGGTCTTACAAGATTGCCTTTTACAGAATCAATGAACTAAGTAAAATGTTATAGTTTGGAAAGCAAAGAAATCAGTTAAAATTTCCAGGCCATTAAAAACTCATGAAATGCTGTAGGGAAGGTATTTAGTTTCTTCTTAGAAAATTGGGTATTGGTGAGAAAAGTGTTAGAAATGCATATTCCCTGTTAAGAAGGCCCAGAAAGCATCTAAAATCCACATAGAGGAGAAGATCATGTCCAGGGATCTAGCAAAGAGCTCTGGGAAGTGCTCCCATAAGAGAAAAACCCTGGGGCATCTTCAAGTCAGGGAAGGAAGAAGCATTCCATTGTGTGGAGTAACTGAAAATGAGAAGGCTGAGCTAGCTCGCCCACAGCTCTTCACCTCAGCACCTCAGCCATCCCAAGGCCAAACAGGCTGGACAGCAAAGGTAAAGGTACTTCCAAGCCACCGATTTCCATGGATTTTTTTTTGTAGAGGATCATCTAGATCAGTGGTTCTCAACCTTCCTAATGCTGCAACTCTTTAATACTCTTCATGCTGTGGTGACCCTCAAACATAAAGTTATTTTCATTGCTACTTCACAAATACAAAAGGAAAAGGAAAATCAACACACAGATGTCTAAACAACCAAACTGATTTGCTACTTATTTTATACTGTTTGAAGTGTGCCCACCCTAATATTAACTTTAGCACACTGAAATGGATTTGTCTGACATCAGAAAGCTTAGATGGATTACTGGTTGAGAGATGGAAGGATGAGGTAGAACTCCCAAATTTTATCAAAAAAAAAAAAAAAAAAAAAACCTAAAGACCCAGAAAGGACATTACTGTATTATTGAGTTATTTAATCTTGTATATTCGATATGAAACTAAAATACTTAATGAGAGAATTCAAAGAAAAATGTCAGGGAAACACTGAAATGTTTTATCTGAGAAGTTGTAGTCCTTGAAAATCCAGGCTATTTTGTTAGCAGTATGCTAGCTTCAGCAGACCACACTGAAAGATTAAAGTCCACTTATTAAGTTTTATCATCTGCTAGAATTATCTCACATATACATTAAATTCAATGCTCACCTTTAAAGTATTTCACAGTTTTAACTCTTAATTCTAAAGTAGCATCTTCATCACATACAAAAATAGTTCGGGGATGCTGCTGGAAAGCTGAAACAGTCCACATGTGATTGACTCCTTCTTCGATGGCTTTGTACAGCGCAAACGCCTTGTGTGCACCTGTGATGAGGATCATCACCTGCAGAAGCGTGAGCATCACCTGTTAGCAGTTAGTAGGGAGCTCTCTAACACAGAAGTGAGGACCAGAGTTAATGCTTTGCTACTACTGTATAAAATGCATGCCTGGGGAAGTCAAGAGATGAGCTTCCTGGTTGAAAAAAAAAAGAGCTATGTGTCTTCAATGAATGATATATAATATGGGCTAACACCCCAAATCTCTCTCGTCCAGCTAAGCAGTAATGTCCTACATTAGACAAGTGTTCTAAAACCACAGCGATATAGAGATCTGAACAATATCTAGAGGAATCTGAACTTCAGTTTCACCTAATGGGTATGATAATCTTTAATGTTCCAAACACAAGACTGCATTTAAGAATTTCAGATCTCCTGAATCACAAGGACTACTTTTGAAGCACACGAGTGAGATATTCTTGGAAATAAGAGAAACTGTTAAGTTTGTGGTTTTAAATTCCTAAGCACTGGTAAGATAATTCAAGGAACATGTGAGTGTATATCAGAAGGAACCTTACAATTTTTCAATTATCAATTCCTTCAACAACTGAAAAAATGTACCCATGTTTGCATAGTGTTGTAGTTTTCTTATATTCTTTTTAATCAGCATTACACATAAAACATAATGGGTTTTCATTATGATATTTTCATAAATATGCATATTTAAATAATTTCCTTTTTTTCTTTTCTTTTTGAGATAAGGTTTCTTTGTGTAGCCTTGGTTGTCCTAGAACTAGCTTCAATAGACCTGGCTGGACTTAAACTCACAGAGATGAGCAAGCCTCTGCTCCCAAGTTCTGGGATTGAAGACACGCTTCAATCATTTCAACTCTTTACATCCTGTCACTGCCCCACCCCTCTTGTCCCCTTCTCTAAGGAGCTAGTGAGGGCCCCATGGGTATCCCCGTCTCCCCTGGCACTTTGAAGTCCCTGCATGGCCAGGCACTTCCTCTCCCACTGAGGTCAAACAAGGCAGCCCCTTCCTTGTCCACTCTTCCATACCGATCCCCTCCTCTCCCCCTAACAGTCTTCCTTCCTTCAATCCTGATCATTTGAGAACATGTACTCCTTATCTTTCTGAGTTTAGATTAGTTTACTTAATTTTCTCATTACAATTAAAAATTGAAATGGTTATGGCTCTAAATATTTCAAATAAAAATTTTATCTTCATGTATACATGTATTATGGTTCAGTATTCTATAGTATAGGAGATGAAACATGAATGGATAAGTATCTTTATAAAATCATAATTCAAATTAATTTTCATTGGGAAACTGAACCTTAACTAACGTTCAATGAATCACCTTGAAACCATTTGCCTTCTTAAAGCAAAAATTAATTTCTTGATACAAGGCAAGCAAAAAATGATTTCTAGATTAATTCTCCTTGTTGAACATTATTACCCAGTGTTGGCGTAAGAATGAGATTTGTTACAGAAACAACCAAAATGAAATGTCCCACATGCACAAAAATGCACACTGTTGTCTGGTTCAGGTCTTCTCCAATGATTCACTTGGAGCTCTGGTGCAGGAATGAAAGTCCCTTAGGTCATTAGCATACTGAAATCTCATAGGAAAGCCTTAGAAAGCAGCTGAATTTAATGCTCCTTTTAAAACATATTGAATGACCTTTTACTTGTGTGTGTGTGTGTGTGTGTGTGTGTGTGTGTGTGTGTGTGTCTGTGTCCATCAGCTCTCTCCTCCCAGCATGTGGGCCTCAGGGACTGAACTATGGGAAACCAAGATAGTCTTCCTAATTGTAGCCAAAAGCACTTTATATTAATCAATCCCATGTGCTCCAAAACTATATAGGTGGGACATTATCTCTATACCCCTTCCCACCCGCCCTTTCACAAGACTATTCAAATGGCAACAGAACCACATGATTACTGTGGTGGTTTTTATATGCTTGGCCCAGGGAGTGGTAACATCAGGAGGTGTGGCCTTGTTGGAAGAAGTATGTCACTGTGGTGAGGGGCTTTGAGACCTCCTAGCTGTGTGGGAGCCCGTCTTCTCCTGTTTGCCTTCTGAAGAAAATGTAGAACTCTCAGTTCCTCCAGCATCATGACTGCCTGGATGCAGCCATGCTACCTGCCATGAGGATAATGGACTGAACCACAGAACCAGCAAGCCAGCCCTAAGTCAATGTCCATTTTAAGAGTTGCCTTGGTCATGGTGTCTGTTCACAGCATTCAAACCTTATGTAAGAGAGTATAATTGTAGGAGCTCAAACTGTGAAATATGAATAGGCAGATGAAGTAGCAGCTGAACAGAAGGCTCCTGGTTCCTGGTCTATAACTGAGCACTTATATTTACTTGATTCTTAACAATGAAAATGGCAAAAGTTAATGACTAAAAATTAAGCATTTTTATTGAAAACTAAATGACTCTAAAATATTAAGCACCATAATTACTCAACTTCAAAGAAAAAAATCAAAAACCATTTCTTACCTCCCTAGCATCCATCACTGTCCCCACACCAACAGTTAGAGCCATGGTTGGCACTTTTGATAAATCTCCATCAAAATATTTAGCATTTGCCAAAATGGTGTCCATTGCTAGAGTCTTTAATCTTGTTCTTGATACTAAACTGGATCCTGGCTCATTGAAAGCAATATGACCATCTGGACCTATTCCTTTCAAAAAACAGATATGCACACTCATATAAACATGAAATAAACAAGGTTTCAAACATATATCATATTTTCTCAGATTTTGACATAGTTTTAAAGGCAAAGAAATAACCATAAACATACTTACCTTATTTTAGAACTGAATTTAAAATATTGGATTAAAATGTGTGTGACTGTATTTCATTTAGTATTTTCATATGTGCTGAATACACAGCATGGAATGACATGTATGTAGTCCTAGCAAAAGCAGGGAACCATCATGTTTATATAGCACTACAGGCATAGAAAGCATTTTCACAACAGATAGGATATAGTAATTTTTGTGGCCACTTCCCTCATGGTCACCATTTTGGGAACACAAAAAGAAACTGATGTGAAAGGCCACAGCTGTCGCTGATGTTCAGGACCACAGTTTAGTAAACACAGAGATACACTCAAATCGTAGCCTTCTGACTACTGACTCGGGGTTTTTATATCCCCACTGTGCTTTGCTTCAGTTCAGTTTAAGTTAGGCAATTAACTATGGTTCCCTTCTAGTTTTGTTTCCTCATAAAATAATAAAGAATTGATAAGACAATATCTAACATACCAGTTTTATATTTCATGCTTTCTGATTTTTCACTACAATCTAATACACACACACACACACACACACACACACATTTAAAATAAAAATCAAAGAAATAAAATGCACAAAATTACAGTTGGCTTTACTGGGATCCATGCAAGGAGTTTTCTGCTACACTTCATTTTCTTAATCATACAAGAAGGGAATGCTGGGTATTAATGTTAAACTCATTTCATGACATACAGGCATCAACCACAGTGACCTGTACAAACCTACTACATTCTATGATGGCTTCTAAAATATAGAAAAGAACATGGTAGTCCTTATTTGAAGACAATTAAAGGTAATTCCCTTCATAAAATCAAGGACCTTTAAAAACCAAAATTTACACACAGTTATCCTAGTTGCCAGACTAGAGCAACTTCCATAAAAAACTAAAACCACCAATTCTCTAAGCAATGAAAATATCTTTTCCATTTATACTCCACATGTTTGCTTTAAGAATACAACAGGTATATTTCACTGATACTTCCTATATACCTAAGTTTCCCAAGCCATAATAAAATATAGCAAGCTATAATCTAGTTTTGAAGGATTAAGAACAATACAGTATGAAGCAAATGTTCTAAAACACAACAACCTAGCAGGGATTCATGTGGGGATGTACATTTTTAGTAAGGACTTACGTATGGTTAATAGTCAAGGCTTGTTACAACTCCTAAGTACACACCGCTTTCTAGAATGTAGTAATTACACTTAAAAGTGTTTTCCAATGTATTATTTTACTCTTGGGTATACAAATGCACTATATGTATATTGTCTTTATATGCACACAGTAGAAAGGTTAGATCTAGAAATATAAAAACTTCAGAAAACAAACCAGAGGTCCCCTAACAGCCTTATTAATGTTTTCAGTGGTGACCTGGGCCACAGAGAGCAAGTAGCTGACCTGAGATTCTGGTCAATGGCACTGTTGGAGGAGCTCCACCACACGTGCTTTCTGCCACAACTGGCACAGAGGCTGTGATTCCTGATAATGCTTTGTGTTCTGCTAACTCTATGGTTTTCACATCTACATTAGGGTCTCAGCCTCATCTCAAGAGCTCGCTGGTGAGCTCATGTTATGTGTCTTTCCTTTGCTCCTATAGTTCTTAAGGGTAGACTGTAAACTTCCTTTGAGGAAGGCTTTTGTGTATCTCTACCTATCAGAAGAAGAGGTTGCATAAAGAGGCATTTAATAAACCAGAGCTGAATGAATTAATGCATGCTACTTCTCTTTGGTTGGCTCGGCACTTTCTTCACGCTACACATCTTCTGCTCCACTCCTCACTACAGGATGCAGGTTCAGTGGGTGATGTCTCTATCATACTGAGTGCGAGTGGCAAGAGAAAAGGACTCGAAGCTGAAGCAAGGAAAATCTCTCTAGAGCTGATCTTTATATGATGAACAGAAACAAAGGAAACACAAACAGGGAGATAATGACAACTGCTGGTTAAGGCGCATTGCTTCTGAGAGCGGAGGCTCTTTGGTTCTTTCCAAACAATCAGTGCTTGATTCCTTCCCTAGGTTTGGTGAACTATACCAGAATCATTTCAATGAATATACTACTAGTCCACCCCTATAGTTAGCCCATTATTGCCAAAGGCTTCAACAATTAAAAAAAAAAAAAAAAACATGAAAATTTCCTCCCCAGTCTTTAAATTTTATATAACTAAACTATCAAAATTTAAGTTATTACATTCATGTTGCTTTATCTATACCTTATTACTGGGCCCTCCTTAGACAGGATATACTTTACCTTTCTTAACATTTCTGCCATCAGAGGAAGAATGAAAGCTCTCGGAGTATTTGCTTCCCCTTTCTCTTTTCTACCAAGGGAAAGGAACCCACATTCTAATACCCTGCGTGAGCGAGCAGCATCAGATTTATATTCTTAGAGGTTTCTAGTCCTAGGCCAATTCACAGTAGAGGGAAACCCAATACTGGCTTCAAGCCCAACCTACAGTCTCTAGCCCAACTTTACCTTTAATAAAGCTGATATTTTGATCCCATTTGGCACAGTTCTTAGTGTTTTTATTAACCAAACCCTGGAACAAAAGAAGGGTAAGTGGTAAGACCCAGATACCAAGCCTCATCTTAAAAATTCCAAAGACAATAACCTACATTAAGAAATGCAGAGAGTCAAATGAGATTCTGTCATGTGCAACAACCATTACCCCAAAGAGGAAGGCAGGCATGAGCTAACACTCCTCTCCATGCACAGAAACCCTATTTTCTAGATAGTACAAATAAAGGGTCAGGCCCTGGATCATCAGCCTCCAATGATGCTGCTAATAAAAAAGGTAAAGAATTTTCTTTAAAACGTTTTCTGTTTGGGGGGTAGTACAGAAATAACTATTGGAGGCTTAAGGCAAAGGTGGTTTAAAAACAAAGCATCAGTGAGAAGCATAACTATTGTTACATTTACTTGGAATGGAGACGTGCTGTTTGAGGAATCAGACCAAAATCATATGTAGAAAAACAAAAGGAGGAAAGAAAGACATGTCTTAAAGCAATGGGAAATGATGACTTTCTACCAGAAAGACTGGATAAGAGAGTTGAAGCCTCAGAAAACCTACTAGAGTCTAAACATGACAAGAACATGAGAGTCTTGACCAGCCTTTCTTTTGCCCACTAAGTTAATTTTCCTTGCACTGAATCTGAGGGATTTGTTGCATGAACCCTTCTGTAAAGTCAGCAGATTAACAGAGAAAATATATGTCTATAAATGAAAACATTTTTCAAACAGACATTTTAGTCATTAATCTCTAATATCTAGTATGCGTTTTCACTATAACAGTAAATTGGTGAAAACAGTTCTTAGAAAAATAAAACTAACATAACCTGTTTAGGAATAGTACAATTTAGTAAAAGTCTGTTTATACATTTCCAAACATCTAGTGTCTGAGCCTTAATACTGGCAGATAAAATGGTAATTATTTCAAAATGGAAGCATATTTACAAAGATTGATTATGAAAGTGCTCTATAGGATTACTAAAGTGATATTATCAAGAGTTAATTAAAATGAATGACATTCTGTTTAAAATAAAAATAGTAAACAAATATTCTTGCTCAGACAAATAACAATTCTATCTATACAAGAAAATGGATAGTACTGGCTCTCTACACATAAATAAGAATTCCCTCAGAGAAGAGTTCAGTCACACTTAGTCATTCATAAAAATAAAATAAAATAAAATAAAATAAAATAAAATAAAATAAAAATTATTCGGTAAGAACCACTGGGAATTCGGTGAACTAATGGACAATGACAGTCTCTACAGCTCATGGAAGACAACACTAAGAGGCCATGGGTCAGCTGTATGCCAAGCACCACTCTAAGGCATTTTAACAAAATTATAAAACATTTATTTTTCAATGTTGAGAAAGTGAGAATTAATCCTGTCTTACATATGATCTAGTTATACTGAACTTCAGTAAACCGAACAGGCATATGCAAAGACTGAAGATACAAATATAAGTCTTACTGTAAAAGCCACCAGCATCCAACCACCTCAATTGTACTCAGCCACTTCAACCATGGGTCCACCTCGCTATAACCCTAGTGCGTACAGTTCTGGGAAATTGCCTCACAAATTAGATACAGAAATATAAAGGTAGTTTAGAGCAGTAGTATCTTTGCTGAATGCCAAAGACTGATAAAAATGGTTTGGGCTTTAATGTACTTGATTTATACTTTCCTGATGGCAACAACTTTCTCAAGATGTTTCACACTGGTAATAGCGAGCCATGCTATTACAAAGGGACAGACTCCTCTTTTTGGTACATTATATACACACACACATACACATAAATATATAATTTTAATTTGTAAGTGGAATTTGGTCAACCAAACCTTCATTATCTTTGGATTTTATTAAGGCACTCACAGAAATGAACTAGCCTAAAAGCTAGTGATAAAAAAAAAAAATCTTACATCACTCATAACTGAGTTGAATGATTTTAGCATAACTTGAGTTACCTGATAAAAATCCACCCATTTCTCATATATATTCAGCTCTGTTAAGTAGCCTCTGCTAGAGAAAAATAATCAAGCACTAAGGACAATGACCAGGCAGAGTATTTTCAGGATGTGTAAACTCTCAACCTTAAGAGGTAATCAGAATAGTTTAATAAGTATGGGGACCTATTGCTCAAGGCCTAATGCAAACAATATGTCAGCTGTTACAATATTAACTTTATTTTTACCTTATGTGTACTTTTTAAATGAAAATAAAGTAAAATTGGAATCCCTCTATTTCTGTTAGTTAGTCACTAACATGTGTCCTTTGCATTATGCAACGGTGACAACTTTGTTCTTTTTTCCTCTTAAAACACTCTTCAAATATTAGCAGACAAATGGTTGATGTCAATGTCTTCTTACATACCTCCGACAAAAAGATCTATGCCTCCGGCTTCTTTTATTTTCTCCTCAAATGCATCACACTCTGCCTGCAAATCTGCAGCATTCCCATCGAGGATGTGAGCATTGTTAGGATCTATATCGATATGCTTAAAGAAGTTATTCCACATATACGAATGGTAGCTTTCAGGATGATTTCTTGGCAGTCCTAAATATGGAGTTAATAATAAAAAAAAACTTTTATATGGTACATTACATTTTAAAAGGCTTAACACGGTTCAGATATACACGTGTCACTTTAAAATTTCCACACTGACAATTTGTAAACACAGATGAAGATACTGTTCTCATTTCCATTTCATGAATGAGCACATGAAGCGTACAACTTCCCCCAAAGCATACAGCTGATGTAGGGTTTGCAACGCAAACCCTGGGAGTCAGGTTCACCCACTTAGTCATGACATACTTCTAAAAACATGTGTAAAAAGATTGTCACCCTTTGAATAGCTTTTTTCTTTTTTTTTTCTTTTGAGGTTACAATTACATCATTTCCCCTTCCCCTTTCCTCCCTCCAGAAGCTTCCATGTACCCTGCCTTCTGCCTCACTCTTTTAAATTCATAGCCACATGTTTAATTGTTGCTACGTGTGTGTGTGTGTGTGTACACATTTATATGTTCCTAAATTTACAATGACAACATGCTTTGTCCATGCTTTGTAATGCTACTTGTATGTACATGTTTTCAGTCTTCAGGGCGGACCATTGGATCTGGTACTGAGTAAGTACTTGGTGCCATCTTCCCTCAGGAAGGCTGTTTGTTCTCCCTTTCAGTGTTCTTCAGTTCCCGTAGTTGTATGTGCAGTGTTGAGGCTCTTGTGATATCACTTATTAATGACATCTTTTTTAAAGCCATATTTAGGCAGTCATGGGTGAGACTTCATGAGTGGAAGCCATATCCACAATGTATATATTTTTAAAGAACTAACCGCTGACCACATTCCTCTTGTATGCAAGGTATGTTGAATCATAGCAGTTATTTGGCTGTAAATTATGCAGACATTGAAAATGTATTCTGATATTTATGATTTAACAAAGGATTTCTAAACAATACCACAGATCCTTCCAGTTAAGCAAGTTTAACAGATTACACAGGTTTTGTGGGTGGCAACACAAACAACACTTAATTTGAAAAATAAAAGGTTATATGAACTACCTTTACATATGTATCACTTAGTTCTTTCTAATCTTAAATAACCCTCAAGGACAGGAGCGAAGCAGCAATAGGGGAGGACAAGGAGAAAGAAAAGAGGAAAAAAGAAGAGGAGAGAGAATGGCTATGAATGACTTGTGAAGGGAGGAAGGGAGAGGTGTGCAAAGTCACATCACAGGTAAGCGGCAAAATGAAGGCATATTCCAGGGCGTGTAGCCCATTACACTGTGCTACGATCAATTTCACACACAGGACAGTACACAAAGGGTCTCGAAATTTTAACTATACATGTAATATATAATATATTCAAATATATCTTACCAACATATTCATCCATGTTAAAAGTCTTCACATACTTAAATGAGAGGTGCCCACTCTTGTGGTACTCTATTAATTTTTTATAACATCCTAAAGGCGTGCTCCCTAAAAAGATAAAATGACCATTTTTTGAAATAACTTGAAAATCTCTTTAAATACATTTAATTAATTTTTTATAAGAAACGTACATTATTTCAAAATAGGCAAACAACTTAAGTACAGACAATGTTCATGACAAACTTAGGTAGTTTCTTTCCATGATTCCTTGAAATTCCATGAAACCATAACTTGTTAGTAAAGCTGGAAGCCCATCAGCATAAATGGACGTTGAAAAGCTATTCTGAACTGTTCTCGGTATTTGGAATTGTTTTTTTTTTTTCAAATTATAAAACTAAAATCTTCTAGACTAAACACTTGAGGGAAAAAATTAAGCTGTATGGAGAGTGATCCTAGGTAGGACAAGAGGGAATTTCTGCAGCTCGCACTTCTGGTTTTTGTTTCTCATTTATCTCTGACAAGTTTCCCTTAAAAGCCTTAAGTGAGAAAGAAAAGTGTCTACCTTTAAAGCAGAGAGGCCTCTGGGAGAGCCTCAGAGGAGATATGTTGCACCTTATGCAATCATTATTTTACATGTTCTACAACATTATGTGATTAATTTAGCAAGCAGAGTTTTGTTTTTATTTCTTCATGATGTGACAGCATAAAGATAAGTTCATCAGCTTATGGAGGGCCTCCTCCCTTGGTTTATTAGATTTGTTTTGTGGTTTCATTATAACCACAAGAAAAAAAGGTGCCTACCTTTCCTAGCATGTGACCTGACCTTTTCAGTCCTGGATGGAATGGATTTCAGGTCCACTCAGTATCACAATATAAAAACACCACAGAAATAAATATTTTCTGGAGCAGTAGTTAGACTTCAGCAGTTTTTAGCCATCTGCTAGATGAAAAAACAGTCTCTGGCCAAATAACACAGGGGTGAGGGTTTTAGAAGCAGACTGCCCCCCCTCACTTAAGTAGACAGAATAACAAGTGGCTATAAATAATAAATACCTCATAGCTGCAGGAAAGAGATGATGAATGGATTTCAAGACAAAGCCTATGTTACCTTACAAGTTACTCATAAGTTATGGATAAACAGGTGGATAAAATGCTTCTCTTTTTTATTTCTAGAAGCACAGGAATCTTCCACTGTTAGAAAACCAGGAGTCACTCCATTTAAGGTCATGTGAATTTTGTTCCAGTGTGGAGTGGACACAATGGTAGTCATAAAGAACACATTCGCTTTGTGACATTTAATCAGTGTAGCTAAAGAAAATAAAGAAAGGGATGATAAAAGTGAACCTGTTGCAGAAATGTCATTTTATTATTTGTATTGTGATGGTCACTTCTCAGCTACACAAGCAATGCTTAACATGTGTGTGTGGGGGGGGGGGGATCATCCTCATGGACCCAGGGTGCAGGGAGGAGGTATGGGATGTGGAATAGTTGGAGGGTGGGCCAGGAGGGGAATAAAATCTGGAGTGTAAATAAACAAATAAATAAAAGAGAAAATAAAAAGACAGGTACTTTCTGTGATTTGAAGATTGTTAAGACTTTTTCTGTTGAGAAGAACCCACAAAACAGATATAAAGTAAAAAACAGTGATGTAAAGAAAGAAAACAGAGAATTCTATGGTATGGAAATGAAGCAAAAAGATTGCAATCTTATTGCCAAAAGAATGATGTAAGAAATCATTTCCATTGAGTCATGAACGGCTGCGATCCTGACAACCATAAAGTGATCTGTAAGACAGAGGAAGGATGGAGAAAAGGGCTCAAGAACAAAATCTGTATGTCCAGCCTGTGGCTGCATGCTATGTGGGTGTTTCCACACATTCCCTTATGTAAATCTCAAATCCTGGAAGACTGGCAGGTTTATAGTTCTTATTGGAAATATAAGAACCAGATTGAAAAAAATGAATGAATTTGCTAAATACCAAATGGCAATGAAGCCAGGGATGCAAAACTGGGTATGTTAGCTCCAAAACATGTGCAGATATAACAGGGCAACCACGTGGGGAAACAAAAGTAAGCCAGAGTTCAGGCCTAACCTCTGAACCGCAAGCAGCCCAATGCAGGGCAGAGGTGTGCTGAGGGTAAGGCTCCCAGGCAGGTCACAAGATGCAGATGAAAAAGAAAGTCACTTAAAACTAACTACACACATGACCCAGAAATCATGCTTGGCAGGAGACTGACTAATTTAAGTACAGGATGTTGTTGGTTTTTTTTAACCTCAAACTGCATGCTCCAGTTTCGGAAGCAGAAGGAACAATCAACAAAGACCACGGTATAAAATGCCATCAAGGGTTTCTCAGCTCGCCCTTGGCAGGTGTACCACTTGTAAATGTAAATACCTAGGAAACGTGTTGTCTAGTACTCACTGCTAGCATGCAGTGTATCTTGAAGTCTCTCTGTCCCCAGCTTACACTATTACGTCTGTGTCCTAACTGAGACAAAATGATTAACATAGGCAGACCAGGAATAAGCCACTCATAGTGTATAAATGGATGCAGAGGTTTGTTGAGTCAAGGCCTTTCAGTATGCCTAGGTAACAGTGATATCCTTTTGTCTTTCTCACCAGGACCTTCTGTCCTAGACAAAAAGTAAGAAAACAAAATAGGCAACGAAATCATCCAGAAAAACATCATTCTTAAAAATCACCTGAGTCAAACGAATCACAGTGATAGGTTTTATATATTTAGAATATCTGTGGGGAGGATCAGGAGAAAATAGTCTATTTAAATAAAACACTCTTGGGGAGCTTAAAGCTACATAGCATCTACTGCATACAAAAGATCTGCACACACACTGCTTTAACTGAGCTTCAAGACAGTTTTGAAGCTGTAGTAATCATGACTCTTTTATCTTCTGTGCATGTACGGAATCCAAAGCTCAAGGTACATGCAATGAATTCACTGCAGCCATGAAAATTCAGTTCTGAGCCTAGGTCTCTCAAAATCTATCAATATGAAAGGACCCAGTGGTCAAGTGATCCACCTGATCATTTAAAAAAAAAAGCAACTCTGAGCAGAAAAGTAAAACCCAACACATGCGATTGGTATATCAGTTTATTTCTGTGATAAAGCAACAAGAGCTTTCACAATTTTCACCTGAAATATTTCTATAATAGAAGGCTAAAGATTAAAAGCCTAAGAGCTCATAATAAAGGTAGCGTGGAGTCAAAAAGTAGCAGTGCACAATTTAGTCATCACCTGTTAGTAATGAAAAGAGCTAAGCTGTAAGAAAACAGATGCCTAATGAAAGCAGTGTCCTAGAAACTCAAGAGCACTAGAAAAAGTACAGACATATCACGATCATCATTTAAGTCAGGATACTCCTTGAAACTGCAATTTTTGGAATAGTAAGTAAAATATAATTTTAACAAATAGAATCCATATGTAGATAGTGTAATAGACCACATATACTTCTGGTTTTATATAGCAATATGTTCAGAGCTAAGTAGTTTACAAAGAAGAGCCCTATTCCCTCCACAAGTGTACATAATATAAGTATATAAAAATAAAAAGTATGGTTTATACCTGTTGGTAAGCCTAGTGAAAAATACCTGTCCTGTCCGGGTTTGAATTTTATGATACGATTGCAGATGTACTTGGCTGCCCATTCGCTGGCCAAGTCATAGTTATCAAGAATTACAAGCCTCATTATTGGTGATGCACAGCTCTTAGTCCAAGTGGTTGAAACCTGTGAAAATTCCATCATAGAGAACTTCAGACATTTCTCAGACATCCAGTGTATAACATGTTGATTTTTAAAAAGAGCAATACTTAAGGAGGGCACGCACACATATAAAAATACAATCCATACTTATGAAACAGTAACAGCATTCTGTCTTGTCAAATTGGCACTGAGCCTTTGGCACTGGGTTAGGTCATTTAGATGCACGCATTAATCCACATGACAATCTTGTGAAGTAAACTCTGGTTTCAGAGAACAGGGACTCACATGGTTTGTCTGTGGTCATAACAATTCAAATTCAAATGAAGCCATCACACTATACTATATACAAGTATAATATATTCTCTTACCAAATCAGCCATCCCTGAACAACAACAAAAAAAAAAAAAAAAAAAAAAGCATTTTTTTAAACTACAAGACAAGTACTGTAAGGATTTAGTGCCTTTGAATTATTTACCAAAACCCAGAATTGTTGCTAAAAACACCTTAATTAAATTTCTGTTCTGTTAAATGTTTAAATTCCACCAGAAATAATTTTCATTATCTTTCTTTACATACCATTGAGATATGTGCACACACATAAACACACACACACACACACACACACACACACACACGATTCAGAGAAAAGATTTTAATGAGATCATACTTGATTTGAAAGTGCTAGTGCCTGAAAGAAAAATTCTTCACAAAAATGCAAATTTAGTATCAAAGTGCTTACTCTTTTAAGTTTAAAAAAATATATTACTAAAACTCTTATATGTCCTATATGCAATAACCACAAGTCTCAGATCGAAATTTCTATTTTCATATTTAAATATGTCAGTCACCAACACTGACCCTTCAATGACATGGAAGCTTCAGCATTCCTGTTCAGTAACAAGGCACTTCACACAGAATACTAAATCAAATTGTTTAAGGTAACAGGAACAGAACGTCTAATAAGCAAATACATGGAAAAGAAATGATATTCTTACAAACAGGACTTAGAATTCTAAAACAACAAAAATGTATGATCACTACAATCTAGAATTCTAGGACAATAATAAGAGATGAACAGTGTTTATAGAAAAGAAGTCATAGAGTTTTTAAAACTCAACTTCACAAAGGAACTCTGTTTCCATTTACATCTATCAATAATCTAATAGAAAAGAAACTGGGGAAGACCCTTGAGGACATGGGCACAGGGGGAAAGTTCCTGAACAGAACACCAATAGCTTATGCTCTAAGATCAAGAATTGACAAATGGGACCTCATAAAATTACAAAGTTTCTGTAAGGCAAAGGACACCATCAAAAGGACAAAACGGCAACCAACAAATTGGGAAAAGATCTTCACCAACCCTAAATCCGACAGAGGGCTAATATCTAATATATACAAAGAACTCAAGAAGTTAGACCCCAGGGAGCCAAATAACTCCATTAAAAAGTGGGGTACGGAGCTAAACAAAGAATTTTCACATGAAGAACTTCAGATGGCTGAGAAGCACCTTAAGAAACGTTCAACATCATTAGTCATTAGGGAAATGAAAATCAAAACAACCCTGAGATTTCACCTCACACCAGTCAGAATGGCTAAGGTTAAAAACTCAGGAGACAGCAGTGTGTTGGCAAGGATGTGGAGAAAGAGGAACACTCCTCCACTGCTGGTGGGATTGCAAGATGGTACAACCACTTTGGAAAGCAGTCTGGCAGTTCTTCCGAAATCTGGGCATGATACTTCCGGAGGACCCTGCTATACCACTCCTGGGCATATACCCACAGGATTCCCCAGCATGCAATAAGGACACATGCTCCACTATGTTCATAGCAGCCCTGTTTGTAATAGCCAGAAGCTGGAAAGAACCCAGGTGTCCCTCAACAGAGGAGTGGATACAAAAATGCGGTATATATAAACAATGGAGTACTATTCAGCCATCAGAAACAATGAATTCATGAAATTATTAGACAAATGGATGGAGCTGGAGAACATCATACTAAGTGAGGCAACCCAGTCTCAAAAGATCAATCATGGTATGCACTCACTGATAAGTAGATATTAGCCTAGAAATGTGGAATACACAAAACATAATCCACATATTAAATGATGTCCAAGAGGAAGGGAGGAGTGGCCCCTGGTTCTGAAAAGACTCAGTGCAGCAGTATAGGGGAATACCAGAACAGGGAAGTGGGAAGGGGTAGATGGGGGAGTAGGGGGAGGGAAGAGGGCTTATGGGACTTTCGGGGAATGGGGAGCCAGAAAAGGGGAAATCATTTGAAATGTAAATAAAAAATATATTGAATTTAAAAAATTAAAAATTAAATTAAAAAAATCTAACATCGAAAATAACTCCAGAGTTACACCCAAAACTCCCAAACAACGGCTGGCTCTCACAGATGCGTACTTCTAATATGATTATTCAGCAAAGAACCAGAAGAAAAAGGAACTGTATAGACCCGCAATAGAACTTCCCAGTGCTCTGGAATATCTCAGTTTTTCACACGTGCCAGAGCTTACTCCAAGTTAAACACTATGCAAAGGTCCTCAAATTTGATGAGTCGGACCCTGTTGCTTTAGAGTATCCGACTAACATAATACTTTCTGAATTTGTCATTATCCCCCACTTTCGAGGTATTAACTGTAACTCACACACTGCAGAAGCTACAAAGCTGTTATATTTTGGAGGGAGCTGGACTTAAACCACGTTTCAAATGTTTGATCCACATGGAATCACTAATAATACCTGTAAAAAGACTCTGGGCCCCTCTCCTTAGCTCCTACAGATATCAAAAGGAGTTCGAGAGCCTGTTAGGTATCACAGCAGATTCTTGCACTTGAGCTAAAATGAGACAAGTTTCAAGAAAGCAACCAAAGCTCAGGCAAGTTGTTTGGTTTTTACTATTAAGAGAGCTGAGTTCACCTCTAAAATGTCTTAGTGATTCCCCCTCACTCAGTATAAATTCTCTATATTTATTCAGATGTTTAATACGCTCCTTTTCCATGTTTTGCAGCCATCAGAAACAGAAACTGTCGATGCTTCCTGACTTTGGCATTGTGACCAGTTAAGCATTATAAAAAAAAAACCGCCAATTTGTCATTAAGGGCTTACTGCAGGTGCTGATTCATTTGGGCAGGGCACTCCAGGGAAACTGGCTGAACCCAAGTCCCTGAACTCTCTCTAAGGGTTGATAACTTCTACACACGGAACTTTCACAGCTTTGGGCAATCCATACACAGGGTGTGCTGAGCCTCTGCAAAGCTGAGCTTCGAAAGCACCCTCCCCTGATCTGATATGCGATGCCCCAGCGCTGAAGATGTCCAGGCTGCCTGCGCAGGGCGGACTTCTCTACCCGAAGCAGCCCGCGGCAGCGAGAGGACAGGGAACCAACAGGCGCTGTAAACCTCCGGTGCCCCGAATGAGGTCGATTGCACACCCGGCTCAGGGGCGCTAAGCAGGGGCGCCCAAGCCGTGCCCGGCCCGGGAATCTGCGACAACGAGCCGCATCCAAGCCCCGCATCGGAGCTGTGTCCCCCTAAACTCACCGGTGGACCTACTGCCTCATCCAACGACCGATCGGCAGGAGCTAACACACCCAGCAACCCGCCAGCGACTCCAGCCGGTGAGGATTGAGGAAGCCTGAGAACCCGGATGCAAACACAAACACAGGAAGGGACTCCGGAGGACGCTGCGCATGCGTACTGCAAAGGTGGAACAGCGGGGAGTGGAGCACTTTAGTCTCCTAGGTTGAGCCGGGGATCTGCAGTCCTTGGGTCATTCACCCGTCACTACTTTTTCCAGAAGTTGAATTGTGGTAAATTCCTTGTAGGATTGTAATACCCACGAATGATAATATGAACTACTCCATCAATTTGCTCCAGTTATTTAATATTTACTTTTCTCAATATCATAAACTAGCTCTCAAAGGGAATAATAAAGGGTTTATTCTGGAGTCAGGCAGGGATGGCTACGGCTAGGGAACTAGATTCCAGTAAGCCCAAATACTGTCTTCCAAAGGGCCAACAGTTTTATGGAGTATTTTTAATAACAGAACAAAAGGAAAATCATAACTCAATATGCTTTCAAATACATTGAAGCATCAGATAGAAAGTTCCAACAAAATGAGAAATATCTGTTATATATTTCAGATGTTGCCTGGTGATGGTTTTGGAATCTAAGTTTCTGTCCATTTTTTCTAAGAATATTTCCCTACTAGTTTCCATATGCAAGGTAGGCAATAAGTGGTCATATAAAGTGTTGAGTCACCCCAACATAATTTGCTTCTGGATCTGCACCATTTCAACTTACCAGAAAGAGTAAGCTATACTCACCTCTGGAGGTTTAAAAATAGTGCAGTGTCACTTTGCAAGAGCAGTAACTGCTTGGAATCTTAAGAACCCTATCAAAATGAAGTTTGCAGAGAGGGAAAACTGAAACCCAGGATGCTCTCAGAAAGTGGAACATAAATTATAAAATTATAGCATTCTGTGGTTTGTACTGAATAATTCTAAGGTGGGGAGAATAGAAAGCCGGCAGAAACTTTGAATGTGTGCCTCAGTTCTTAGTAAAGGTAAAAACTAAATAAGTAAGCAGCAATCGTTTACAGTCAACCACTAGACTGAGGTCAGGGAGTCCTGTGGAGGAGTTAGGGGAAGGACTGAAGGAGCTGAAGGGGTTGTAATCTCAGGGGTTGGAGCTCCCAGAGACTAAGCCACCAACCAAAGAGCTCACATGGGCTGGTCTTAGGCCCAGGCTACATATATAGCTGAGAACTGCCTTGTCTGGCCTCAGTGGGAGGGGATGCACTTGGTCCTATGGAGACTTGGAGCCCAAGAGAAGGGGAATGCTAGAGGTGGGAGGTGGGAGTGGGTGTGTGGGTAGGGTACTACCCTCTTAGAGGTGGAGGAGAGGAGTGAGAGGATGGCCATCTCATGGAGGGGGTACTGGAAAGAGGTGAACATTAGGAATGTAAATAAATAAAATAATTAATAAAAAACAAAACTATTGTACCCAGTGACAAGATGATGCAGGATCCTGTTTCCCTAGACACTACATAATTAAGATGCATATAGTGTGCTATTTATTCAGACTTCTGAAGTTAGGTACCCTCATTGTAAATCTAGACTGGGTCAAATATCAGTCTTGGTAAATCATTCAGGCAAACCAAAAGGTCCTGATATTAGTTATGAAGTCTTACATAACAGCTAACACTTTGAAAAGGAACAATGTTTCTTATGATCATTGCCATAAGCTAATTTTAAAAATAAGTTGTTAGCTCTTCTCAGTACTATCAGCTTCAATCAAGAGCTTTTATTGTGCATTATTGCAATTTTATTGGTACATGGATAGCATTTTTAAGTCAGATGGTTTTCTTCAGTTTTTACCTAACTGTTTTGAACATTCTAACATGAAACTAATTTTATCCATGCTGTAAATACTGATGACTGATGTCTCTGTCTTGACTGCAAAATGCTATACCCTAGGTTATGATTTATCAAATATGCAACCCAACCACAATATTCTTTGCTGTTCAAAGCAAAAATTTTTATACTAGACAGAGAAATTGGTTGTGGACAAGAGCACGGTCATGGAAAGCTGAGTAATTATCTGATCCTTCAATATTGCCTGAGAGCACTTTGATGTTGGTAAATACTGACCGAGTCCCATTAAGGGTGTAACAAATACAGGCTTGTCATCAGTGAAGGGAAAGACATACAGTCATAAGTCACCACCAGCACCTCTTTAACTAGGATATCATGATAATCAAAGTGATCCTGGTCTAGGCACCTCATTTTTCACATCTGTCTTTGTGGCTGGAGATAAACTTTACATAAAAAAGATGTGTCTTCTCCAAATAGTCTTGAGAACATGACAGAAAAGTGGAAATGTTCTAAAGATCAAGTCTTAGGAAAAGTTTTGTAGTTTTAAATTATGTTCATATAGAGAGTGACAACATACTAACGGCAGAGGGATAGTCTAGTGTAGGTGTTTATGGATGTGGTAGAACAAAAATGAGGTCAGACCCTAACTTCCTCAGTAGATGATAGATTGCCAGAAGTTATCTGGGCTAGCAGTCTGGGGCAGAACCTAAAGTATGTTTCAGTCAATATTCATCATGATAGTAGAAGCTGTGTCCTCAGATATCAATAGGAATGCACACTGACAACTAAAATTGCACAAGATTAGATCCTATTCCATTATAGCTGTTATCAGAGGAAAAAGAGTGCACTCAGAGCAGATGCATTGACTCATTCACATGACCTTAGTAGAAGGTATTTAGAGTTCACAGAATTTACAGTGTAGAAATATGTAGTCTAGTAACCCACCAAAACAGTTAAATTAATCAAAGGTAATTTATTTACGTGTCATGTTTTTATCGTATTATGTGGCAGTGTTCTAAGACTGAAACATTCTATCCTTCAGGAAGCTTCCTTAAGAAACTTAATAGCTCAAAACAGCTTTAGGAAGTTCCTGACGCTGACCAAATTCACCAAACTCCTTCCCCTCAAGAATAAATGTTAAAGATCACTGAAAGTCTCTCTCAGACAAACTCAATGCAAAGAAGAGTAAAGAAAGGGGAGTAGAGGTGACAAAACTGAGAAAAGACCAGAAGCCTTTAAAGAGGCAGGAACCAGTAAAGCTGTCTTAAATATGTTTAGAACAACAGAGTCACGGGGAAATGACGTTCTTCACTCTGTTGAGCAGCCTTCAGGTCATACAAACCACGCCAGCTTCCCAGCATTTTTGAGCTGTTATTCATGCTGCAGTGGCCTTGGTAATAAAGCTTCCTCTGAGTCATTTCTGCTCCCGTAAATTACCCCTCCCCCATATTCCTGTAACTAACATCAATATAACTCATCAGTTCCCCAAGTTGTACTTTGATGGAATCTGTACATTGCTTCCATGGGCTTTCTATCTGTCGTGAATAGATTGTTTTGAGTCTTCCTAGGAGAATTCTTATCACTCAACATATAAGAATAAAACTTCACCCATAGATCATCATATGTGGTTGTTTTGATCCAAGTTTTCCTAAAGACTCTTGATGTATGAGCATCTTTTTCTGTCATTATTCACTTTTCTACATCTACTTTGATGAACTATCTGCTCAAATATCACATGACTTTGAAAATTATGGAATTTTGTTTATTTGGGGGTGTCTTAGTCAGGGTTTCTATTCCTGTACAAGCATCTTGACCAAGAAGCAAGTTGGGAGGAAAGGGTTTATTCAGTTTACACTTCCACACAGCTATTCATCACCAAAGGAAGTCAGAACTGGAACTCAATCAGGTCAGGAAGCAGGAGCTGATGCAGAGGTCATGGAGGGATGTTTCTTACTGGCTTGCTTCCTCTGGCTTGCTCAGCCTGCTCTCTTATAGAACCCAAGATTACCAGCCCAGGGATGATACCACCCACAAGGGGCCCTCCCCCCTTGATCACTAATTGTGAAAATGCCTTACAGCTGGATCTCATAGAGGTATTTCCTCACCTGAAGCTCTTTTCACTGAGATAATTCCAACCTGTGTCAAGTTGACACAAAACCAGCCAGTATAAGACTTTGTTAGAGAGTTTGTTTTTTTGAGACAGGGTCTTATTACCTATTCCTAGATGGAAGGCTCGCTTCAAATTCACAGAGATAAGGTGCTTCTCTCTTCCAAGTGCTGAGATTTCAAGTTCATGCCACCACACCATACTGCACCACACCTACTAGGTGTTTTGTTTTGTTTTGTTTTGTTTTGTTTTGTTTTTGAGACAGGGTTTCTCCGTGTGACCCTGGACGTCCTGGAACTCACTCTGGAGACCAGGCTGGCCTCAAACTCAGAAATCCACCTGCCTCTGCCTCCCAAGTGCTGGGATTAGAGGTGTGCGCCACCACTGCCCCAGTAGGTGGTGGTTTGTTTGTTTGTTTGTTTGTTTTTTAAATACACCATCAGTGCTAGATCCTTATCAAATACTGAATATGTGAATACTGTTTCTCACTCTACAATATATATATATATATATATATATATATATATATATATATATATTCACCTTCCTGGTACTGTTCTATGTAGCAGAAAGCATTTTTTTAAGATTTATTTATTTTATGTATATGAGTACACTGTCGATGTCTTTAGACACACTAGAAGAGGGCACCGGATCCCATTACAGATGGTTGTGAGCCACCACGTGGTTGCTGGGAATTGAATTCAGGACCTCTGTAAAAGCAGTCAGTGTTCTTAACTGCTGAGCCATCTCTCCAGCCCCTGAGCAGAAAGGATTTTAAAATTAGATGGAATAAAATGTATTTATCTTTTTTCATTGTCTGTTGATCTTGGTATACTGCCTAAGAAGATTAATTCATTTCCATGGATATTTACATTTTGTCTTTCATTCTAAAGGTGATAGTTTGAGCTCCTTATATTTAGATCTTTGAGCTAATTGATAAATATAATATGTGACAAGGGTACAACTAGCTTCATTATTTTATGTGCTTAGTTGTTAAATTCTTAGTTGTACACATGCATTGACAAGCTGATTCTTTCTCCATTAAATGGTCTTGATGTAAAGTCTTGGTTATAAATGCACGGACTCACAGTGCTATTTTATGGAACTGTATGTGTCTGTCTTTATGTCAGAATGACAATATGTTGTTTATGATAGTTTCCTAGTAAGGATTAAAATATGGAAATGTGAATCTTCATGTTTGTTCTTTCTGAAGATTGTTTTGACTAGACTATTTAGGATGACGTGTATTTCCATATGTATTTCAAGAGCAGCTGTGAGCCTTTCTGAAAAGAAAAAGTCATAGGGATTTTACAGCAATTGCTTTGAACGTGCAGATCAATATAGAAAGAGAGTGTCATCTCAGTGTGGTGCCTGTCTCTATGGCGTAGATATGAAGTAACTCCATAGCTGGTGGAGCTGTCTTGTGAGGTTCTAGAAGCTTAGGAGGTTGGATTTCACTGGGTGACGTATGTCACTGGGATAGTTCCACTGGGATACAGCCTTGCCTCACCTTCCTGCCATCATGATATCAGATATCATGAACCAAAAACAACTTTTTGTCGATTTGTTTATTCTCTCAGATATTTTGGTCATGGCAATTGAAAAAAAAAAAAAAAGAGCTAGCACATCCTCAAACCATGAGCACAAGACATACTTTCCACTTAACTTCTCTTAAAATTTTTAGCAATCTCATTTGTTCTCGGTACAGAAGTCCTAAACCTCCATGGTCAAATTTACTCCAAACCCTATCTTAATGCTATTTTTACTGGAATTATTTCTTTAATCTTATATTTCAAATTGTTATTTGCTAATGTATACAAATGCAATGTATTTTTACATAATTGGATGTGTACCCTCCAACTTTGCTGAATTAGTTTGTCATGTCTAATGTCTAATAGTGTTTTGTGTAGGACTGTGTATATGTGGATGTGGATAAAGATTCCTTTTAGAAAATTTCATGTGTAGATGACAGCATCTTCACATTACTATCTGTCTTACCTACCATCTCTCTGTCCCCCCCTCTCTTTCTCTGTCTCTTTCTGTCTCTCTCTCTTTCTCTTTTGGCTTTACTCTGCAACACTGTATTTCCTTAAAATGTGGTATGTGTGTGCATGCATGTGTGTGTGTGTGTGTGTGTGTGAGAGAGAGAGAGAGAGAGAGAGAGAGAGAGAGAGAGAGACTTTTCTTCTCAATCTAAGTGATATTTTTCCTTCCTTCCTTACTGTTCCAAGACATTCACGAACATGTTATATAATGGTGAGAGGAACAGACCTTACTTGGTTCCTAGTCTTGAAAGTAAACTCTCTGCCTTGCACAGATGAGTACGATGTCACTTGTGAACCATACATGCCTATATCATCGAGAGAATTTAACTCTCAAGTCTTAGTTTTTCACATGTTCCTCTTGTGAAGGAGTTTTGGCATTTGCTTGGTGTATTTTCTAGTTCTATAAAATCATCTGTATGACCTTTTGTCCTGTTCGATGAAATGTAGTTTAGAATTATTGTGTATTTGGGACAAATCCTATTTGGCAATTAAGAGCTTTTTAAATATGAAGTGAATTTATTATTTTTGGAGAATATTTTGTAATTATGTTTATAATTATTAACATGTTCTTACTGTACTGTGTTTGGTTTGCTGTAATCTTACTGCTATCAATTTTATAGAATTAATTAAGAAGCATTTTCTCTAGCTCCATCCATTTGCCTAAGAATGTCATGAATTCATTGTTTCTAATGGCTGAATAGTACTCCATTGTGTAGATATACCACATTTTTTGTATCCACTCTTCTGTTGAGGGATACCTGGGTTCTTTCCAGCATCTGGCAACTATAAATAGGGCTGCTATGAACATAGTAGAGCATGTATCCTTATTACATAGTGGGGAATCCTCTGGGTATATGCCCAGGAGTGGTATAGCAGGATCTTCTGGAAGTGAGGTGCCCAGTTTTCGGAGGAACCGCCATCATACTAAGTGAGGTAACCCAGACTCAAAAGGTGAATCATGGTATGTACTCACTAATAAGTGGTTATTAACCTAGAAAACTGGAATACCCAAAACATAATCCACACATCAAATGAGGTACAAGAAGAAAGGAGGAGTGGCCCCTGGTTCTGGAAAGACTCAGTGAAACAGTATTCGGCAAAACCAGAACGGGGAAGTGGGAAGGGGTGGGTGGGAGGACAGGGGAAGAGAAGGGGGCTTACGGGACTTTCGGGGAGTGGGGGGCTAGAAAAGGGGAAATCATTTGAAATGTAAATAAATTATATCGAATAAAAAAATTAAAAAAAAAGAAGCATTTTCTCCTCTTCAATATTACTTTTGAAAAAGAATTTGAAAGGGACTATACTTGATTCTTTGTAAAATATACTCATTTTTTGTAAGTTTTGGATGACTTGATAAATCTCTGTATTCTTTTATTTTATTTAGATTTTACAATGAACTAATTTCCAATGTCTTGGTAGGTTTTGTAATGGCTATTCTTGGTTGTCACATTGACTATATCTGGAATGAACCACAGTTCAGAAATGGTGGTCACCCCTGTGATCAGGATCTGGAGAAGGGAAGACAAGAAAACTTTGATTGAGACCTTGAGGTGCAAAGACATGCCTTTGATCTGGGCCACACCTTCTCCCGGAAGCCTATATTAGGACAATGGAAGAAGGAATGTTTTCTGCAATGAAATTTATAGGTATCTTGTGGTTTGCTGATTAAAAAGTAGCTTTAATTCTTTCTCTCATGACATTCACTCTCTTTCTAATGCAACTGAGATTTTGGATGAATGATTTTATGAAAACTTCTATGACAAGTACACATCTTCTGTAATGTACTGGAAAAAAAAATAATCAAATATGGCTTTTCAAACACTTACCAATTTGACCACAAGGATGAAGTTCTCAGAGATGTTTAACACATCCAGTGGGATGGTTATCACTTTTAACATCACGAAGCATCAGGATCATTGGTTCCTGACTTGACTTTGTATGCAAGGACAGTATGTTTCCTAAGGGTTTAAAAAATTGTCATATATGATAATATATGTATACACACATATGCACACACACACACACACACACACACGGGCGTATACACACATATACAACATATATATATGTATATATGTAGTCCACCAGAGATTTGAATGGACAGGCAGATAGGAGAAAAACAATTTCACAATAAAGTATAATATGCTCACATCACTTATTTCTTTAAAAATATTCAGGCCAGACATAATAGCTCACAACAGGTATACCAGAACTTGACATGCTGAAGCAGGCAGACTGCCACAAATAGAGGACAGTTTGGGATACATTGTGACTTCCAGGCCCTCCTGGGTTTACAGGAAAATACCCTATCTACAAAAAACAAATAGCAAAAATTGACAATTTTTGCACAAGTTTTAATGAGTTGATTTTTCATTGGCCATGTGTTTGTAATGAGAGATTAGACTATCTAATATGAGCTATCATTTTTATGGATGTGTTTGTAATGAGAGATTACCTTCAACAGCCCCCATGAATATAGGCATGTGTTTGTAATGAGGGATTGGACAATCTAATAGTAATTATTATATGTACGGATGGCTCATTGTTTTTAACTGAGTTTTAGATTTTGGAGGGTCGTTTGTAGTTTACCAAAATTGGAGGAGGCCTTATGGAGCCATATATGATGCTACCCTAACCGTACATTCCTTGTTAGAATGAAGTTTGACTTTGTGCCTTGAAGCTTTGTTTCTGGAAAATTTGGCTCTATTGAGTTGTAGTCTAGTCAAGAAAGAGATCATTGAGAATCCTACCCTCAGAAGGAACCAGTGTTGCTCCCCAGAATAAGTTATAGCCTAGAGAGCCAAATGATTGATGTAAAAAGGAACACAAGGGCTCCTGCCCTCTGGCTTCATCTTCATCTGGTGATCCTTCTGCCTCTTGCTTCTGTCAGGATTCCATCTGTCATGAGGCTCCACCAAAGTCCAGAACAAATGGACCCACCTGATTTTAGACCCTCAGCTTCCAAAAAGTATGGGCTCTTTATAAATTACCGGACATATAAGGCAATTTTTATATCAGTGGGAAAGAGATTAGGGTGATCTCTCCCTGCAAAAGTTGAAATACAATAAAGACTTCTGACATTAAGACTCAGAAGGAACAGATTATTGAATAAATGAGAAATGCACACTAGTCTCATAAATGTGGGAACAGTGTCCCATGTCAGAGATATGATTATTTAAATTTCAATAGAAAAACATCAGTTGTTTTATAATCAAAGGCTACAATAAGTTTCTATTGATTTAAGTGTTTCATTAAACTCTACTTCCTACTGTGGCTTACATTTTATTGTATCCATATTCATAAATAGGAAGCCCCATTCTGAGCCATGTAATAAGCATTTATTGTTGGGCATCATGGTTGAGTCGGTGTTCCTTTAAATTAAGACAAGAACTTTTGTTTTGAAAAGCCACAAAATCAGATAGTAAAATTTGGGGAATTTATATCAGTGCTGAGGCTGCATGGAAATGTCTTTAGACAACAATCATAAAAATGCAGATGGTAAGAATATATAATGAGATTTGGGGAATTTCAATTTTAATAACAGAATAAAACACTGTCTCTTGTCTGTAATTTAATAAGGAGAGTTTTCCTGGGGTTATAAAATGTGAAATTATAGCCTGAGGTTTCTCAGCGACAACTAAGATTAAATAAGAGCTTTGGAATGAAACATCACAGGGTTTTATGGCAAAGACTGTACCTTTGTAAATAATGTTCATAAAACTAAGTCAATGTATCCTAAATATTTTACCACTAGATGCTAAAGAGAATCTGGAGGCAGGCAAACAGAATCAATAATTGAATATTGCTCATGAAAGAAATTATTGATGATATTTATTTTCCATTGATGCAACTATTTGTCGTCAACTGAACTCGTCAGTATTTCTACAGAGGTGTTTTGACATTGAATTTAAACTTTTAAAACAAGTAAGAAAAGTCTTAAGTAACTTCATGGTAATACAGGGTCTTTTAGTGTTGTCTTCAGCATCCAAAATAAAAACCAGCATTATAAATGGCCCAAGTTTACAAACATTTTGATTTAAAATGAGAGTTGCTATGCTACACGTTCACACAAGAGGGCAGAATTGGGACAGACACAAGACTCTGCTTTTTCCTTTGGAAATAGGAGCCCTGTGCACACAAGCAGCAGGAAACACTCTCAGCAAGTTGCATTCATATATTTTTGACTATGTACATAAATGTACTGACACACAACATATATACATATATCTGTCTATTTATACATCTGTTATGTATCCAGCTCTCTAGATGTTATCTCTGTATCTGTCTGTTATTATCTCATAGAATCCAGAAAAATGTCCAAAAATTTGGGAGTGAATAAGCATGGGTGCTGCATGTGAGAGATTTGAAGGAAGAAAGGGAAGGGGGAAATGATATAATTATATTTTAATTAAAATTAAAAACATTTAGAAAAGAAAAAAAACATGAGTTTGCTTTTCTTCATATTTATAGACAGCATGTCACATGGGTAGAACCCCCATACAATAGTGCTACCAGTAAAGAAAAATGATGAAATTTTGTGACAATAGAAAATATTACATCCATTTCTATTTTAATATATGAAGGATTTGCTAAGGGAAATAAAGAGAAAATATAAAATTCAGAAATTTTCCTTTTCCTGAGATGAATAGTTTGGGTTTCCTCTCTTTTGTTTGTTTTTGATACAAGGTCTCATGTCTCCCAGACTAGTCATAGCCTCACTAAGTAGATAAGGATTACCTTGAACTTCTGATTCTCCTGTGTCTGGAGGATCTTGTCAGTGTTGGGTTACAGGTGCCAGCCCTAATGGCAGATGTCTGCTGTGCTGGGAATCGAACCCAGGTCTCCTACCAGGGGGATAAGTTTCTTTAACAGTATATTCCTCATAAATTTGAGCCTCTATCTCAGATCATTTGGCTCAGCAATTGTATTTCTTGATAGGTAGCACATTCCCTATATTCTCTGTTTCCTGTTTTGATGAATAGTGAACACATTAATGGCAGAAAGTTAACTTCGATACCGAAAATTCATTCTTCATAGAACGGCCAACAATAAATAAGGCCAAGATAGATGTGGAGAAGTGTGGGGTACAGCTTTATAGTTGGGGAGACTGAGAGCTTGCCTGAGCATCCTAGACTCTAAGCAGGTGGCTGCTCTGGCTCTTTAAGACTCATGGAAAGTATACAGCTGCCTCCTGACAATTGTAAGATAAAATTTGTAGCCACTTTGATTATCCTTATTGCCCTGTCTTCCAACTCCTTCCCTGGGAATTCAGATCATCTTCCATCAAAAAATTAGTATGATAACCAAGAAACAAACAAAAAAATTTGTAGAACAACTTTCCTAAGAAGTTTTTTTCATTAGCCATTGTTACCTCTGACATGTTGTTGCTGAACTTTTAGATAATTCATTATCTTCTTGTTTGATCTCTGTTTAATTCTACTGACCTCTCCTCCATTTAAAAATATTATCCTGGGCTGAGATGGATTACTCAGTGAATAAAGCACTTGTTAGACAATCACAGCAAACAGAATTTGCACCTTGAAATCCCTTGTGAAATCCAGGAAGGTGAGGTGGTGCTATAGCACTAGCAATCAATCAAGAAACAGAGACAGATGTGCCCTTCCCCCAGCCTTGTGTAGGCTAAATAAACCTTAAGCGTTTGCCACAGTTGGACTTTAATGACCCAGGTAGAGTCAGTTTCCTGTAGGAATAGACTGCCTGCTGAGCTTGCTTTGCAACTCAATCCAGCTGAAACAGAGGATGGAGGTCTATGGGCTCTTCCTATATAAATGCAGTTCTGACTATTAAACTTTGAGCCTTGATCAGAAATCTTTGTCCTGGCTTCATCCTTCTCTTGTTGCCTGTTCTTTTTCATTTCCAGCCCTCCCCTCCTCCCAGTTCATCCATGGCTGCTGGACAGCTACAGACAGAAAATCTCAGAGGTCAGCTTGCCCTCTAGTCTTTCTGGAATTGATATAGACTTCCCTCTGAAAAAATACTGTGACTTATTTCATTTAGTTGTGCCAAACATAACTAGTGCTTAAGTTTCAATTATAAGCTCTAAAAACATATGAAAGGAAGTTCTTATTTTTTCCACCTAGAAATTCAAACATGCTCAAAGAGTTCTCATTTACCCAGACTCAAATCCATTTCTCCTTCTTTACTTAGCTTAGTAAGTGACAATGACTCCTATCAGATATCACACAGATATTTTTTGCCATGATTTTAATTTTTCTTCCTGCCTCAGGTTCCACATCTCAATGGCTCCTCCGCAAGACACTGTTTATCCCCATAGCAGTCATCTCCTTCTTCTCTTTTGTTCAAACCTACAACACATTAGAGCAGTGATTCCCAACCTGCAAGCCCCAACCCCTTCAGATAACCTGCATGATTACATTATGATACATAACATTAGCGAAAGTACAGTTATGAAATAGCAATGGAAATAATTTTATGGTTGGGATCACCAAAACACAAGGAATTGTAGTAAAGAGTCACCGAATCAGGAAGGTTGAAAGCCACTGCTGAAGAGAGCCTTCTAAGGTTTTCTTACATTTACAATATGGACACTGGATTTAATTCTTTTTTTTTGTTTTGTTTTGTTTTTTTTTTGTTTGTTTGTTTTTGTTTGTTTTTTTTTTGATTTTTTTTTTTTTTTTTTTTTGAGACAGGGTTTCTTTGTATAGCCCTGGCTGTCCTGGAACTCACTCTGTAGACCAGGCTGGCCTTGAACTCAGAAATCTGCCTGCCTCTGCCTCCTAGGGTGCTAGGATTACAGGCGTGCACCACCACCACCCAGCTTGGCTTTAATTCGTATTAGCAGGACTTTGTGGGAATTAAAGGGATTCTTAATTTTGATTCAACAACAAAGAGATACCTACATAAAGGCTTTTTTCCATTTCCTTCCTGTTAAGGATATTGCTGTTGGAAGATAATATGCTAAGATCAGTGGTATGGCTGTAAAATGGAAGACAGCAGTTGCATGGGAATGGCAGCAAGATGTTTGGCCAAGGAGGTAGCAACTGTGTTGTGATGACTAATTTTACATCAGCTCAAATGGACATAGATTACAATATATGTTGTAATCACTCTGCAGGTAGGGCTATGAGAATATTTCTGGGAGAGATTAGCATTTGAGTTGGTACACTGAATGAGGACACCCTCACAAATGTGTGTGGGCACTCTCTGATCCACTGTGAATCTGGAAAGCAGAAAAAGACAGACAAAATATTATTATGCCTCCAGGACTGAGCTGGGTCCACCACTTCTGTAGCCTGGCTCTGGAGTCTCTAGGCATAGGCTGAGACTTAAATCATTCATTTGTGTGATCCTCAGGACAGTAGTTATGGATCAAAACTGTGATGTTATCATTCCCAGATCCAGAAGGCACTAGGACTTATGTGAATGTACTAAGCTGTACTCCTTCATGAAAAGCTGGAATTATGCTTTTCATGAAGCTGGAATTAAAGCATTTAATTATGTATGCATAGACATACATAATTAAAAATAGAATTAATCTTAAAAAGTTCACAGAGCCTCTATCTCTCTAACAATACCAATAGTTCCACTTCTTTACTTTGTATGTAGGAAACAACTGTTTATTTTTTTATTTATAGTTACCTTTATAATTATTTTATTGAAATTTAAAGTAGGCTGATTATCTCACATCAAGTCCATCCTCACACTGTTAAATCACCTTCTTATAAAAACTCACCAAGATTAAACAATGACCAAGGAAGCTATGGAAATAGAATTTATTTTTTGGTGGTCGGCTATATTTAAATCAAGCAAGTTTCTTAAGAATTGGAAAATTTTTCTCAAGTATTATAACAGCAAAAAGCAGAGTAGACTGGAAAGAGAGAAAATGGAGAACATGTCTTGAGTCTGTCTCCTTTCATTCTCTATTGTTAATAACTTTCATCATTTGATTCATCATTTGAATCTTCAAAGCAGGGTTCAAAGGCTCCAGAATTCCTTTTTGCTGGCCTCTCAAGCTCATCTTTAGCTGACTCTCTGGGCCTCTTCCACCTGATCTAAGCTTTTGTCTAGTTGTAGTGAGGTGTGGATTTCACTACTATTCAGACTCCCCTATGTGAATGAACCTCTTTCTTAACTCAATTTGCCTGCCTGACATTCGTATCAAGGTATTTTGAATACCATGATGAAACTGCAAAATGTGAAATACAGCTTCACTTCCCCCACTGTCATTAATACACCTGTTATTGGAATGTCAAACATTTCCTCATTTCAAGACATAGTCTGTTTTTAAAGCAGAGATCAAGTCATGGCAAATAACAGGCTTGTCTCCTTAACATTTAAAAGTTAATCTTGTACAAATCTCAAATGCTATTTGAGGATTTCAAAATATGTTTTGCTTCTAAATTGGTGTATAAACTGACATTAATTATAAAAACTGTATAATTGTGACTTAAGTATTCATTAAGTCTAGTAACATCTGGCTTAATAATTGTTTTGACAAATAAATCTATTAAAAAGCTTCCCTTATATTACATTACAATGTTTATCTTACAAATTAATATTGTTTAGGAGTTACTGTCATGATTGAAACAGAATAATTTGCTGCTATAGATAGAAGGTGCAGAAACTGGGCTGTTGTGGAAAGTTAAATTAATTTTAGTGCATGGATTAATTTCCACTACTACTGTAAGACACAATTTCCAAGAAGCTGGTAGATTAAAAAAAAAAAAAAAAAACACTTATTACCTTGCATTTGTGAGTTTCAGAAATTTAACTTCATCTCATTGGGCTTCAGTCAAAGTGTTTACTGAGCTGCATTCCTGCCTGGAATCTCGAAGAAAACCATGTATGTGTCCTTGCCATCTTCTTAGTGTTCGTGGTTCATCATTGAATCTTTCTCACAACATGAATCTCTGGTTTGACACTTATTCTTCTCTCTTTCACATTAAAGGGCCTTTAGGTTATACTGAGCCTCCTGGATAAGCCAACATAAAATCTTTATTTTAGCTTCTGTTGGTTAGACTATTTAATTCCATCTACAGTATTAATTCTCTGTTTTCCATATAATATAACATATTTAAAGGGCATGAGTATTAAGAGGTGACATCTTAAGGAGGGAGTAATATTTGCCAAACACAATGGATAAATGACCAAAGGTAGCATAAGATATAGTTATGACTATATGTTTAGATCAACAGGACAGAGTTGCATATGTACTATATTTTAACACTTAATTATCTCTTAACAAATGCAATCACTTACACAGTTCTGGACATGTCTATTTTATGACTATTTAGTTCAAGCCAAGGCTATCTTTGCCAATTACATTCTTACAAGTACTTATTGTCCCTCTCATATATATATTTGAAAGTAATTCTTAGGGTATTAGTAATATATGCCTATTTACATCCTGTGAGATTTCTTGTGTCTCATATTCCTTTATCATTTCTTCTAGAAGAAAGAACAATTAGGGGAGACCAGCTCTGGAGCTCTGGTTTGCTTTTGAAGGTAGCTGAGGGGAAAGACTGCTGATAGGGGTAAGACTTGGTCTTACAAGGGATTAAGGTTGCTTTCTATAATAATGTTTATATATCTTGACTTTAACTTACTCTGAGGCCAGAAGCAGCAGGCCATTTGGCAAAATAATACCTGCTGCTTAAAGGTAGGGGATTAGTAAAGGAGTTCATTGTTATTTTTTCCTCAGATCCTTCAGTGGACTAAGGCTGAATGGTTTTTTTAACTCCCTGACAGCTAAAGAAAGTCACTTGCAGGAAGAAAGGAGAGAGAGAGAGAGAGAGAGAGAGAGAGAGAGAGAGAGAGAGAGAGAGACTGACTTTAAAAAGGGGATCCGGGAAAGGGGAAATCATTTGGAATGTAAACAAAGAATATAGAAAATAAAAGTATTTTTTTTAAAAAAAAAAGGGATTCTAATCTTTATTTGTAAGGGAAAATAGTGAAAATAAAGGGGGGAACCTATCATGCTATATGCTTTCTTAATTTTTAAGTTGCTCTTCTCTCTTAATTTCTAAGTTACTCAACTCTGCTGTCTTCTTTTACAAAAGTTCACTAAGGGTTCAAACATAAATTCAAATCATAAATTGAATAAGAAGTTTACAGAAGAGATTTTCCATGTGTTTCCATTAAAACTAGTTATCTAGCTAGACATTCATTATCTGTCACTAGCTCCACAGGTACATTAAAAGTCTATAACTTTTTGCATCTTAAGTTAGCAATAAAGTTTTGTAGAGTATAAACCCAGTCAACATTTTATATTCTGTTCTTGCACCTACAATAAACCTGAGTTTTAATTACAGTTGTCATATCAGAGAGGGCTTTAATAATAGTTATATTATAAAGGACTTAATAATTACTAATATAAGTTTAGGTATTTTTATATAATCATCATTAGGAAATAAGAAATCATCTGTCTGTATAACATCACTATCAGACAGTACATCTTTGTTGTACTGATCTGAAGAAAATATGCCCAATAGGATGAGCTAATGCCCAGTAATTATGTAATATTTATTTTATAAGTATAGAAAAAGCATATCAGCTTCAGGAAACAATTTCTGAGACTTGTCCCTCATGCCTTGCTTCCAAGTTTCATCATAGTTCCATAGTGAGACAGCTCTAGACGATCACCTGCTGACCTTTAGCATTTCCTAGATGGCTCCTGACAGACAATGCTATTCACCACACCAATTTTAGCTCTTATCATATCCTCCTCTGTGACAAAAGGCCTGTGTCTACAGAAGTTCATGGTAGACTTCTAATTTTTTAGTCCACAGAACTATTCCTTGAAATGGCACGCTGCTGAAGAGTGTCGAGTAGTATGCACACCAAGTGGGAACAGAGCTATTTTATTGAGATGAATCTCAAGCCTCACTTTGCACTCAAACCACTCCATGGTGACAAGGGTAGGCACATACCTCCTGAGGAGAAGGAGCAGGACACAGGGCAATGTGGAACTCACACTAAAATACGGAAAAATAAAGTGATACAAAGCTACAGAGACAGAGAAATCATAAGATTCTTGAGCTAGGATCGGAGGGAAGCCGTAGACTAACAAGATGTGAGCAAAGAGTTGACTGTTTGCAGAAAGCCTAGCGCATCATTTCCTTAAAATGGAGAAATGTGGGTCCAGAGTTAAATTAGAGAAAGATGAGGAAGCTCTGAATGTGAGTATCAGACTTCCTTTTGTTTGGGCATGGAAAACATGCACTAAATACAGGAGCTGCAAATGAGAACTAGGTCCAATTAAAAAACTGGAAGTCCATCAGATTGAGTTAGACATTACTTGAACAGCTGATCCCAGTTGGAGGAACTGCTTTGGGAGAATTTGGAACCTTTAGGAGGTGGGGCTTAGCGATGAAGTTTGTCACTAGGGTGAGATTTTAATTATAGGTCTGTCTGTAATTCATCTGCTCTTGTTTCCTGGTCCATGGTGGCATGGATGGGGGCTGGACCGTGTCCTATTTTTTTTCCTTTCCATTTTTCCTGTTTATTTTAATTATTTGGTAATTTATATACATGGACACAATGGCTTAAATCATACCTACCCACCATGCTTCATGTTCTTGTTGTCATGGGTAGGTCTGTGCCACCATGCTTTCTCAATAATGATGGACTGAAATCCATTCAAACAAGGAGCCAAAATACCCCTCCTCCCCTTTTGCACAGCAATAGTAAAGTAAATAACAAAGAAAGCATTAAATTATATTATGGAGAAGTTCAATGATAAGTAGATGATAATACAGAGGATTTCTTTATTCTAAGCAAAGAAGACACGTTTATCAACAACAACTGGTTTGTTTTCAATTCCATCATACAGTGATGTGGTTCAGTCATTGACATTGTATGTCCTCAGTCATGTTCTGTCTCCCAAAAGACATTTTCTCTGTTTCCAATCTGCTCTGCTTTTTGCTGTTTTAACACTAATGAAAAATTTCCAATTCTTAAGAAACTTGCTTGATTTAAATATAGCAGACCATAAAGAACGAATTTTATTTCTATAGCTTCCTTGGCCATTGCTTGATCTCGGTGAGTTTTTATAAGAAGGTGGATTTAACAGTGTGAGGATGGACTTGACGTGGCTTCAGACATTAAAGGATGGAAATCATGGCCATATTTCTACTCATTCTGCAAGTATATGCTGCAAAATTTAATAGATTGTGCTACTGTACCAAGCACCAGATGCATTTTTAATTAATAAGTTAATACAAATGAGTTCTGAAATTCTTATAGTTAATCTTTGCTGTGTCTTATGAGTTAGTTTGTTTTCCAAATTGTCGGAAGTATGCATAGACTTTACTTATGTTCTGGAAAACAAACAGCCTGTATGAGCTATTGGTGCTTTGGGCCACCATCTATGGACACTATCATCTACCCAGATTCTCAGGCAAGAAATAATCATGATTCACATTCCCTTTATATCAGATTTAATAGCATGGTGCCAGACAACTTCCTTGCCTTCCATACACTTCTGTATGAGTTTGTATAAATGACTTTATTTCCTTCTCCATTTTGTATGGGTGAGTCTACAGCATGTCATTAAAACAAATGTAATGAATGAAGTATTAATAAATAATTTTTAATTTTATTTGTTTCCCCCCAGATATTTAACATTAAGTTTACAGGAGTTATGCCTCATGATGTACAATAGCTACATCTGCAACTATATTGCTACAAGGATGCCAATTTCCCTTATCATCTTCATTCTAAGCAATGTTTAAATATTACCTTACTGTGCTATAGTTCGGATGTCACAAAATGCACTCTTTTAAAGTATGCAATTCTGTGGTCTGGTATATTAATGATGCATTTATCATTTCAATCAAGTTATAACAGTTATTACTCCCCAAATTAACCTTTAACATATCAATACTTACTCAATAGTCTTCTACTCATCCTAACACTAGGAAAATACAATTTATTTTCTGCCTCAATGATCTACGTATTAGCAACATTTCATATAAATAGAATCATACATGAGTTTTTCCCTTTATGACTCATTCTATTTCTTAGCATATTGTTTCCTAAGCTCATTCTCAATGTAGCATGCAGAGGCCCTTGACTGCTTTTTATTGCCAAATAATTATAACATTGTATGGGTATGCCACATTTTACTTAGGTACTTAACAGTTGATAGACATTAAGATAGTTTCTACCCTTTTATTTTGGTGATGAATGCAGACATCCATGTACAAGTTTTTGTGTAGTTATATACGCATATTTCTCTTATGGCCTATTCATAGGAATGGGATTCTGGGTCATGTAGAAACTCTAGGCTTCTAAAGAGTTAGCCTCACTCATTACTTTACATTCCCACAAGCAGCTGCACATGTGAATGCAATCTCTCCACATCTTCATCAACTGCCCTAGTTTGTGAAGCCTTTGCTGTGACAAAGCAGTCTGATCAAAAGCAACTCGGGGAGGAAAGGGTCAATTGTCATCTGTCACTGAGGGAAGAAGCCAGGGTGGAAGCCTGAGGTAGGAACTAAAGCAGAACAGAACACTGCGCACTGGCTGGCTCCTCCTTGTCTTTTCTATGAGTTTCTTTTACAACCAGTACCACCTGCCAGCAAGGCCACCACCTGTCGTCTGGGCCTTCTCACATCAATCCATAATTGAGATTAATGCTCAACTTTTCTGTAGTCCAATCAGATAGACATATTTCCTCATTTGAGGTTCTCCTAACCCAGAAGACTTTATCTTGAATCAAGCTGATAAAAACTAAATAGCACAAACCTTGTTAAACTTTATCAACATTTGTTTATATTTCATAGTTCTACAAAATTACTATCTCTTAATCTTCAGTTTCTCACCAAAACCACTTACTTCCATAGTGATATTTCCTTGAATCTGGAATATCTTTGGTGATCTTATTAATTATTAATATCTATGGCCCGGAACTCTTGACCCCAAATTTTAAAGCCTTAAATATTCTAACAATATTGATCATTCCAAGTTTAATGTTTGTTTCTCTTAGGTCCAGATTCGAACTTCACTTGTTCTCAACAATCTCAATCTTTATTAACTTAGTTTATCTCTGTGTGTTTTCATATTTGATATAATTTTTCTACTTCAAATCAAAATCCAAATAAAAATATTCCTATTCTGAATATGTTTTTTCAAACTTCACATCACTAAGTATTCCATTTTTCTTCCTGTGAACACATTTTACATCTGTATCTAAGGTCAAACATGAACATGCTGTTGTATCTCTTCAATTAGACTGAAAACACACGGGGAATAAGAACAAGGTCGAACACATTACACATAAATGAATTAAGTTCACTAATCCAGGGAATACTTAATGAGCAGTTACAAACATACATTTAAAGATGGAACTGAGTTATGGATGTACACCTTGGTGATACAGCACTTGCCTGGTAAAGTTTGATTCTTAGCACTGGCAGACACGAGGGACAGTGATATTTAAGGAAAGATGGGATTTCTATCGTTATAATGTATGCAACAGCTTTACTGACACAGAAGCGGATACTAGCAGCCAACCATTGGACTGAGCAAGGGGTTCCCAATGGAGGGCAGACTGCAGGAGCTTGGAGGGCTTGCAGCCCTGTGGGAAGAATGATGATATCGGCCAACCAGATAGATGCCCCAGGGCTCCTAGGGACTAAGCCGTCAACCAAGGAGTCCATGAGGTTCCCACCAGAAGAGGGACAGAGGAATGCCTTGTCCGGCATCAGTGGGAGGAGAGGTCCTTGGTCTTGTGAAGTCTCAGTTACATGGGAACTGCACGTCTGTGTGTAAAGTGCTGAGGATCTCTGCCTTCAGTGGCTGTGACCGGTAAATAAAGTTGCCCGTGGCTAATGGTTGGGCAGGGAGACAGAGGAAGTTCTTTGAGGTTCCTGGGAAAGTAAGGAGAATCGCCATTGCCAGGGAAGGAAGAATATGCAGGCTTGAGAGCAGCAGAAGACCTCATACCCGCCATGTAAGAGCCGGGTAAGAGCTGCCCCAGATACCCCGTCCCTCAATGGGTCTAGAAGTATCAGAGGATCCACGTAGAAGGATCAGAAGTATCACGTTGTTAGCAACGTGGAAGTTTGGGAGAGGCACAGCCATGTGCTGATTAAGGCACATTAAAATAGAAGGCTGCGTGTGTATCTTTCATTTGAAACTTCAGAGTACGAGGTGACTAGTGCGGAACTCGTGCTGCAGCCACGGGGTGATTAGAGTAGATTATTACCTACAGCAACAACTGCAGAGACTAAAGCTAACCTTCTATGTAAGCCCAAGCGCATAATACTCCGGGGTCTTAAAACATTTAAGCTTCTCCACTGTCTTCCTCTACAGGTGGGGGATTTATGTATACTAATGTATATACTTTGCTAATCAATCCTGTATCATTGTTGAGATACCATATACCTCTACTGTATATGACTACTTACCATATATCTAACTTTGAACATCCAACCAACGAAGAAATACCTGGCAAAAGCTGGGCATTTACAAGTAAGTAGATGGTGACTGGTTGAGAGAGAGAAGGTGAAGGAAGTTAAAAACTTAAGGTCACAGAATAATACTTTATTAATGTGCATGCTTATAATTAATTGTAGTTTAGAAACAAAATTAAATTTTGCAAGATACGATTGTATAGCCATGAACACTCACATGTGCATGTGCATGCACGCATGCACACACACACACACACACACACACACACACACACACACACAGATAAATTTGAAATACTACCATGTATGTGATAGAGGCTTTTCTTTCACTAAAAATAAACTTGAATAGAAATTTCTATTTATATGGATGGAGTTAATGAGAAATGATGAGATATTGCAAAATGAACTTTTAGAAAGTATAACTGTGGCTAAATTAATACTAAGCCATCAAATACATCACTGATGTGGCATTATGTCACAAGCAAAACTACCATGTTTTCATAAAAATATGAATCACAAAATGATTTCAGTGAGCATTCTAGGAAGAGTCAATATTTATAGGTCTATAAATGCAAAATGTGCATCTATTTTCTAAAATCAATAGGAATTGAAAACCTGAAGTTATTGTGCTTATGTGTTATCCTGCATATTATCATGGATTCTTCCCAGTTTCTCTATAAACCTCCTCAAGTGGAAACGTTTATTTTATATGCATTAGTATTTTGCCTGCATGTATGTCTGTGTGAGGGTGTTGTATCACCTAGACCTGGAGTTACAGGCAGTTGTGAACTACCTTGTGGGTGCTTGGAATTGAACCTTATTCCTCTGGAAGAGGATCCAACTGTCTTAACCACTGAACCATCTCTCCAGTCCCTGGAAGCACTTATTTATAAAACAAGTAATCATTGCTCTGGTCTCTCTTTAAATTCATAAGTCAATCTGAAAAATCTACATAAATAATTGAATCTGAGTATTGATGAAGTATTGTCAATTTATACTCATAAGTTATATCATTTTGAACATTATATTTTACAAAAACTGGAATGATAAACATGACTACTTAAAATTAAACAATAATATTGAATTGAACCTGAGATGGCGTTTCCACATCTTATTTTTATAAATGATACACTTTAGAAATATTTCATAGGGAATATTAGAAGATCATTATGTTTTCTTCCTTTTATAATAATAAAGTGTTTGTGTATCAATAATATTTTTCTGTTAGCCAAAACATTGTCTTGACACCATTTCATTTTATTTAATCTTTGCAGTTTGAGGGATTCCAACAAGCATCGCCACTAGAGGTCAATAGTGATCTATATTTAACTCGATGGCTGTTTAAAAATGATGTAATTGGATAGTTTGTAATGTATACTTTCTGGGTTAAAGAAATATTGCTCAAGTAAAACTCTAAATTTAGAAAAGAGGTGTTTAGAGAATGATATATAATCCTTGGAAATTAAGTGACCCTATAAAGATAAATAAGTAGTGACTATGTAGATTTGTCTATGGAGGGCTAGAGAGTTTTATTAATTTGAGGCAGTCTGAGGAATGGATACCCTGCAAGGCACAAAAGGAATGAGACCACCTTCATTGAACTGGGTATAATGTGGCTTAGGACTCAGCTAAGTAAGGACACTTGGGTTGTACTTGGTTTCTGTTGCTCCCTGGCTAGTGGACAGATCTGGCCTCTACTGTCCAGATTCTTACTTTGTTAAATGAAAATGGCATGCTCCATGATTCCATTAACCTCTTCTTGGATTCTCTTTCTATGAGTGTTCATTTTGTTGGATGAAAATGTAGTGACTTTTATCCTTTGATCTCTCAGAGAGACATGAATCATGAAATCCACAAGAAAAGAATACTTTAATGCGTGCTCTTAAGATGTACAAGAAGGAAAATAATTAACTGTTGCTGATAAGAATTCGTTACTGGTGACATCAGGCAAAGGTAGGAATCATACCTTTAAGTCCTTGTGACAATTTAGATCAAGTATACCTGCTTTTAAATCTGTTGCTTTATGAATTATACCAATGGCCCCTCATTTACTATTTGGCACTGATCAATCTATAAAGATTCCTACCTAATAATTTTATTATCATTTCATTAGTGGACCTAGGCTATTTCTAAATCTGACTATTATAAATAGAGCAGTGAGGTAACCCAGACTCAAAAGGTGAATCATGGTATGCACTCACTAATAAGTGGATATTAACCTAGAAAACTGGAATACCCAAAACATAATCCACACTTCAAATGAGGTACAAGAAGAAAGGAGGAGTGGCCCCTGGTTCTGGAAAGACTCAGTGAAGCAGTATTCGGCAAAACCAGAACGGGGAAGTGGGAAGGGGTGGGTGGGAGGACAGGGGAAGAGAAGGGGGCTTACGGGACTTTCGGGGAGTGGGGGGCTAGAAAAGGGGAAATCATTTGAAATGTAAATAAATTATATCGAATAAAAAAAAGTAAAAAAAATAAATAGAGCAACAATGAACATGAATGTACAATTATCTCTAGAAAAATGCTAAGTCCTTTGTGTATATGCCTACAAATAGTATATCTGCATGTAGATAGATCAATATTCAGCTTCCTGAGGAATCACCATTTTGATTTACATGTGTTCGCAAGTTTATACTTCCACAAGCAATGATCAAGCATTTTTGTTTACCCATTATAAATGTAACTTTTATTTACCAGATATAACTTTTATTCCAAATGTTTACTGCTGAATAGCTCTCCCTTTCTAGTTCTTCCTGAACCCTCGCTGGCTGGATCAACTCAGCTATTCTGGTTAAAACTCTTCTCCAAGCTGACTGATGCAATCTAGCCTCTCTTGGCTTCTCACTGAATTGCTTTGCTTGACTTTAAACTAATTCTAGCAATTTGTGCTAACCTTCTGACTGCTTCTTATTCTCTGTTTCATTCTGTCTTCAGCTTTGTCTGTAAAATTGTCCCATTAAAACTGCCTCCTCCTCCTTCTTGTTCTTGTTCTTGTTCTTCTTGTTCTTGTTCTTCTTGTTCTTGTTTTTCTTGTTCTTGTTCTTCTTGTTCTTGTTCTTCTTCTTGTTCTTGTTCTTCTTCTTTTTCTTCTTCTTGTTCTTCTTCTTTTTCTTCTTCTTGTTCTTCTTCTTCTTGTTGTTCTTCTTCTTGTTCTTCTTCTTGTTCTTCTTCTTGTTGTTCTTCTTCTTGTTCTTGTTCTTCCTGTTCTTCTTGTTCATCTTGTTCTTGTTCTTGTTCTTGTTCTTCTTCTTCTTGTTGTTCTTCTTCTTGTTCTTCTTGTTCTTGTTATTGTTCTTCTTCTTGTTCTTCTTCTTGTTCTTCTTCCTTCTCTCTCTCTCTCTCTCTCTCTCTCTCTCTCTCTCTCTCTCTTTCTCTGCTTTTTTCTTAAGTTGCTTCATTTTTTCTGTCTGTTTTCATGACACATGGACATATCTTATCTCTGACTCATTCTGTCAAAACCTTTTCTATTTGGCCACATTGCCCCTCAATTAAATGTCACTTTGAAACTTGGCTGGCTCTTTCTTCTTTACCTTGTTTGGGATTAAAAGTGTATACAAAGGTAGTGTCTGTATTCTAGCCAGAGTTTTTAAAAGTATATACTGTCTGTATTTCCATTGGATCACACAGATCTAAGTCTTTGGATGTGACTCTTTGCCAGAGTAGCCATATTGCTAAATTAAAGTTCCTCTAATTCCACATCCTCAGTAGTATGTTTTGTCATTTCTTTTATTGAATGTTGAACTTGCCACTCTGACTATGGTTAATTGAAATCTCAAAGTAATTTTAATTTTTTTGTTTCCCTGATGATTAAGAAGTTGAGAACATTTTTAAAACTTTTTCTCAGCTATTTGTGTTTCTTCTTTATGGACTCTGTGTACCTAATTTTTAATTGGGTTGTTTGTTTTCTTGATGTTCAGTAATATTTTTAATTCTTTTTATATTCTTGATACTAACACTATATCAGTTGTGTAATTGGTAAAGATACTTTTCAACTTATTAGGGAGCATCTTGGTCCAAGTGATTATGTCCTTTGCTATGTATAAGCTTTTGAGTCTCATGAAATTCCAGTTTTTAATTTTTTATCTTAAGGCCTATGCTTTCAATGTCTTGCTCAGAAAGTACTTACCTGTGCTTGTAAATTCAAGCCCATTCCCCTACTTTCTCTTCTATTAGATTTAGAGTATCTGGTCTTATGCTGCGTTCTTTGATGCATTTAGAATTGGGGATTGTGCCAATAGACAGACAAGGGCTTATTTTTATTTTTCTATACACTGCTGTCCAGTGTAACCAAAAGTATTGGTTGAACATGCTGCCTTATATCCAGTGTATATTTTTGGCTTCTTTGTCAAAATAAACAACAACAAAACTCACCAAAACAAACAAACAAACAACAACAACAACAAACCCAACCAAACAAAAAAAAACGATTGTGTTTAGGTGGCAGAATTATTTCAGGGTTTTCAATTTGATTCTATTGATCAATATATCTGTTTTAGTGCTAATGCCATGCTGCTTATTATGAAGGCTTGGTAACACTACTTGAAATATGGGATGGCAATAACTCCAGCAGTTATTTTATTATTCAGGATTGTTTTAGATATCCTGTTTTCTTTTTAATTCTGTATTCTGCTCTTTGAAATAAGTCAGCTTTGGACTAAGTAAGGCTTATTCTTAGATGACTGCTTTTACTTACATGCTCAGTATTATTTTGGTGCCTTGCAATAAATGTTAGTCAGACAAATCTGATATTAACTTTCTGATTAATATCTATCATTTAAAATTAAGTTATGTTATGCAAGGGATAAAACTAAAGCAGAAACTAACAATTTAAAACTTGAAATTCAATGTCTAAGACTCCCAGACAACTAGAAATTAAGAGAACTGTTTCTTTAAAAAGGGCAAGCCCCAAAAGTTCCATAAAATTTTTCTCACATCTGTAGATAAATCAAATCATGCATGCACAGGAGAATGTCTAACGAACACATAGGAGTAAGTCAGTTTGTACTCTAAAATGCTAAGATGCAAAGATTTCCTGCACACCATAATGTTGACAGAATTGACATTTAAATCTTTCTAATGAGGATACTTAATTGAAACCCCAGAAGGACTATGACACGGAAAATAATGATAATATCCTCAGGACTAAACATTCATCCTAAGATGACGGCCAAAATAAGTCCCTGTCTAAAAAAATTATAGAATAAAAACCACACAAGTTCAAGATAATTTCACCATTCTCTCCTAGAAGGAAAATGAGATGCACAGGTCTTGGAAAGTGACCAGAAACTTGTTAATGTCAGGAAGCTGTGAAGGTATAAGACTCTTAAGGCTCCTTTTTCCTCAAGGTCTTGAAAGATGCTGTGAATACTCAGTGGCTGAGATGAGAATCAGACTGAGAACAGCTTCAAAGTTGAACAGAGAACTAGAGGATTCAGATTTTATAAGTTACCACCAATGTTGGAGTGGATCATTTGTGAAACAGTCGCCTTTGAGTGACCCATACTTCTGAAAGGAAGCCTTCAACAATAGTGAAGAAAGCGGCTAAAATAAAATCACTGGTTCACTAAGCTAGACCGGTGTAGAATTGTTGGTTAAGTTTCTGACCAGTGTGCTGTCTGGCATGAGTGGGCATTTGTTTACATCCTCCCAAGAAAACACTAACCTGCAAAAGGGTTCTGTAGCCCATATTTGTATTATACATAATTGATAGTGTGTATGAATGTTAACTAAAGTACTATAGGTATAAAATGAATAAAGGAAATCTGGACTCACAGTTAAAAGCAATAGTAGATAACAGAAAGAATGCTTAAAATGACTCAAATGTTAGTATCAAAGACTGGATTTTAAATTGTCATATACATACATACACACACACACACACACACTGTGTGTGTGTGTGTGTGTGTGTGTATGTGTGTGTGTGTGTTGAAGGATTTAAATTAAATGATGCTTAACAGATGAAGAATCTAGGAAAAAACCTATTGTGCTAGGTAATTTTTCATCAATTCAGCACAAGCTAGAGTCATTTGGGAATACCATGTCCTCCCAGAACCTTGTGAACAATCCTATCAATTTACATGAAGTTGATTCAAAACCTTTATCAACAGACACATTTTCACATTCTAACCTTACTATTATTAGAGCTCAGCCAACTGCATGCAGGTAAAACTGAGGAACCTAAAACCATAATTAAGGAAGAATGTATGGATTATATATGTGGGTTGGGAAGACTGACATACAGATGTAAAACCCTTAAATTATAGGTTTGTAGTAGCAAAACAAGCAAGAGGAGGTCAACAGAGTCCTGTATTGGCAAAGCTATAATTTTTCATAAAGTACAAACTCTAAGTATAAGAAGGATGTCATCAGAATTAACCTTTGCAATCACTCGTCTAAAGCAAATCTGAATAATTATATGCTTAGTGTTAATTATGCTATTTAAGGAAAATAGGCCTAATACTTTGATTTAAAAGTAGAGATTGTGCTACTGGTTTAAAGTAAATAACAAAACCAAGTTTCAGTGATATGTTCTTTATACAGAATTTACTTATTGTAAAAATGTGATATCAGTAGATTAAAGTATAAGGATAAGAAAATCTACACTATGCAATTGATAAGAATTGATAGCTGATATGAATATATTAAAACAATACAGAATGCATCTCAAGACAACTCCCTGAAAGAAAGAGTTTCATGCTTTTGTGTATGATTTCCTGGAGATGAAAGGATAAATTAACCATGAATGGATATCAACCATATGCATATGCTTTTATGCACCTAATAATAGAGGGTGAGCTGTATACCTCGTGAACAAGGACAGAAAATATCCCTACCTGGTTGGTCTGGGGGCAAGCCTGTGGGAACCTTCTTGATTGATGATTGTTGTGGGAGTGCCTAGCCCACTTCTAGTAGTGACATCACTGGGAAGGTGGTCCTGGGTCCACCCCAGAAATGTTAGCAACCTATGAGGAGTGAGCCAATAAGCAGTGCTCCTCCATGGCCTCTATTTCAGGTCCTGCTTCCATGTTCCTGCCTTGAGTTCCTGACCTAATTTCTCTTAGCCCCTTGGATCATATGACCAATCTCAAGCATGTATTTTTGTTTGGGGGGGAGTAGGGGTTGGCAAACATTTTTTTAAACTTTTTATTGGTTCTTTGTGCATTTCCATCATGCACCCGAATCTTACTCACCTTGCCCTCTCCTAGTAATGATCCCCTCCAACAGAGAAAAAAAAAAAAAAACGTTGTGGAAATGTAGTGTATAACACAGTGTGTCCCACGGCATACCTTTTCTCTACATTTCTTCACTTGTAAATGTTTATTGCAATGAATTGTCTGTCCCAGGTTCATTTCCCTCCAGTGCCGTCAGTCCCAGAAGGAATTCTTCGAGGGTCTAACTTGCTCCTAGTTCTGGGAGCTGTTGGGGCCTGCAGGGAACAACATCTGCATGGTGCTGGACTGGTGGTCAGCTCAGGATTGCTTCTGTCCAGTGGATGTTAGGCTACTAAGCATTCAGTTGTTCATAGGTCAGAAAACTGAGTATAGACATGGCTTCTGTCCTCTATGTCACCTACTGATGCCCATGTGACACACCGGCCCCACCTGCAATGTGTTTAGGGGTAGATTGAAGTGTATTCATTATAGAGTCAACAGCTCTTCTCTAACAAGGGCTCTAGGCTGATTCTCAGTGTTATTTATAAGTAGCAAATAGTAAAGGTAGCTATGAAATAGAAAAGGTAACAAGAACATGGAATAATTCTCATAAAGAAATACTGTGGATTAAGGACTGAAGTCAAAGCTACATCTATTATGCTATTGTTACTACTTAATGTACACAAGTGCCTATCATAAGATTATTTAATATAGTTTTGAATGAGCGTGTTCCTTGCTGGACAATTGCAATTACTACAATTTTCTTCTCAAATGTGGCAAAAGAGGAGATGCAGGGGGACATATCAACCTAAATTCTCGAGCCACCAGAGGTGGTTTTAGTTGGGAGACTCTCAATAAAATTATATGCTTTTCACCTAATCCCTGCCTGCTGCATTCCAAGAGGTGATTTCCTGCCCACTGCCTCTGCATTCCTCCTTCTGATTCTAGCCCTGGAAGGAATGAGTTCTTAACTATGCTACTGGGTCTCTGTACCCAGGAGCTACCCTGTAAACTGAAAGCATGATACCAGCTACGCAGAGGTATTGCTCAAATGTCCTGTGACAACCATCCCAACATTCCCTATCAAATGTGGGGATCCACATCTTCCCAGAGCTCTTCTAGGTTTGCTTCCTAGCTATTCTTCTGTTTGTTTATGTTGATACATCTCCTACCATTTATCTCCCTTTGAATTCAATGTTTCTGGCTCACCAAAGCAGTATTTATGACAAGACATGGTGATTCTTGTCATGTTGTTCTCCACAATTAGTGGACTCCTACTGCTGAGGGGTCAGATGCTTTAAAAATCTTAAGATTTAAAACGTTACATTTCCTGTTTTGCAGCCTTTTCAATGTAATCTCATACTGTTTCATTTAAAGATACTAACTATCCTTCCTGAACTCCAATTAATACTTTTCTGTGGACTAGAAAGCAGAGCCTTCTCAGGAGCTAAAGTGACCTTTGTGTACTCTGCCTTATGAAAATCAAACAAACTGGCAGTTAAACAAGCTCTTTAAGGTGACTGTGGCCAACACAGCCATCTGTTCCAAACTTGTCTCATTTTAATTTACTGTTTCCCTTTTGGCAAACAGATAATGAAGAAAGGAAGTTGGGGGAGGAAAAAGGGTACAAACCTGTATTTAGTATTCAGAGAGTTAGGACCAAAATAACCCTAGCTACTGTGTTCTTTTCCACCTACCCACAAGTGGGATGGTCTCAGACTGGGCACTATTTCTCTCCTTGACTTTTGATGCCTCCTTTGGTATCACTAAAGGAGAACTGAGGAGTGACAGTATCTGTTTCAAATGTTTCAAACTGTCTCAAATGTTTCAAATTGGGCAGAGTTGTGAAGTGCATCTTAAATAAACCCAAGAACGTGCACAGTATGAATCTGCATTAGTATACTAAACACAGAGAAAGCCAGCACTGTTCTTCTTCTATTCCACATGCCTCTCCTCTCTGCCAGCATTTTCACCAATGGTTCCCAGACTATTTTTAAATACATACTACCAAATCACTGACACATTTTCTGGGGATCGGTGAATCTTTAACCCTTCATGCTATGCCTGGGAATTTGCTTTAAACACAGCTTTTATATGGCCAGGCTAAAAATACAGCAGAAACTATGAAAATGTAAATATTTTCTCCCTCTCTCCAAACCTCACAACTGACACACAGTTTCTGTGGAAACAAACATAATATATAAGACATTTCCAACTTACAGTCTAATGCACTGCTAAATAAATAATTGTGTTTATTTGGGAAATAGCTAATGCAATTACTTCCAGACATACTTTTAAAAAAATCTAAGGAGACTTTTGTTGGTGCACACACACACACACACACACACACACACAGAGAGAGAGGGGGGGGGAGGAGGGAGGGAGAGAAAAGAGTCAATTAGCTGTTTTGGGTACTAGGTACAATCACAATTCTGTGCAAACTTCTTCATTATATACTTCCAGAAATGTATGCTATATACCCATTGAATAATATCATTCTGTTCTCTCAGCTTCTGGAAACTGATGCTATTTATCTATTTTTATGAATTCATTTATTTTGGTATGTGTTGTAGGTATGGTAATCTGTATCTTTTTCTGTTTGGCTTATTTGTAACTATATACTCTCCTGATAACAGGTTTGTACATGTTTCAGCAACAATCAAGAGTTTGTTGCTTTTTAAGACTGAATAGATCTTACAAAGGTCAACTGGCTACGCCGTATTTTATCTGATGAGTCTCCTGGGGTTCTTCTAACCCTCTGCTTACTTATCATAATGATTAGATGCACATTAGTGTTCCCGATTTTTGCTTTCAATTTGCAAGTATATTTCTAGAAGTGAAATTGCTGGATTGTGAGACAATCTTGACTTCCTACCAATTATGCACAAGTATCCTAAATTCATAATGATATTTCCTTCTTAGTATTATGTGTTTTTCTGCAGGCAAGTACACTCCCTCCCTCCCTCCCTCCCTCTCCCTCTCTCCCTCTCTCTTTCTTTCCTTTTTCCTTCTTTCCTTCCCTCCCTCCCTTCCTCCCTCCCTCCCTCCTTTCTTTCTTTCTTTCTTCCTTCCTTCCTTCCTTCCTTCCTTCCTTCCTTCCTTTCTTTCTTTCTTTCTTCCTTCCTTCCTTCCTTCCTTCCTTCCTTCCTTTCTTTCTTTGTATTATTTTTTCTGAGCAGAATCTCTGTGTTGGCCAAACTTCTCAGGCTGACATCAAGTTCATTTCGTTTAAATATTATCTATCAGTGTAAATTATTTGCATTCATTGGCATTCCTTGCATATTATTAGACTGTACAAATTCAAACATTTATGTATATTGCCAACTATTAATTTTTTCCCTGAGGTTGTGAAAATGACATATTGTATTCTCTTTTAATATGTTCAATGTGTAACAGTACTTTAGGCAGATAATACAAGTAGACCAATTGCAGTAATGCTTACTTTTTAACTAACCGAAACTGGGTTTTGTGCTTAACATGCATCATATATGTCTTAGGAAATATTATGTTTGTATGAGAGATAAAGAGTTCAGACTGACACAACTGTGCAAACAGACTGACTGTACTGGAAGCAACAGTTCATGCCAGTGGCTGGACGCATGGTTTACAGGGAAAAGTCATGATTACATGCCATAACATGGAGAAATTTCTCGGCATATAGGCTTATAGAACATCTTATGCTTTGAATACTTCTTTAAAAGATTTATTTTTTCTATCACACACACATATGTATGTATGTATGTATGTATGTATGTATGTATGTATTTTGACTATATTATGCCTACATACCAAATGCATGTCTGGTGCCCAAGTAGACCAGAAGAAGGCATTGGGACCCCTGAAACTGGAGCTGTGGACAGTTGTGAACAAGCATGTAGATGCTGGGAATTAAACCCCCAGATGCACTGAAAAAGCAGCCAGTCTTCTGAACTGCTGAACCATCTCTCCAGCCCCGATTTTACTACTTTTAAGTAAAATTTTAATTTGTAATAGCCATAAATGATATCAAAATATTAATCCTAGCTCCTTATTTGAAGAAATTACAATATTTTCCTTTCATTTTCTTTCCTTATCTTATCCTTCCTCCCGTACCCCTTTCTAATCTACAGAGTTAAGTTAATAATTCTAGATTTTTCAGAATTATCAATGCAGTAAACTACCATTATGGTCTCTGGAATCTACTCAATTCTTCAGAGACACATTTAGTCTCATTTCTTATTTATATTTGCTTCTTCACTTTCCATATTTTGAAATAAAATAGAAAGAGAAATTTGAAGATCAGGAAGCCAGCTGTCCTAACTTACAGCAAATAGCTGTGTGACAGGGCAGGTTGATTTCTTTGTCAAGTTGACATGAACTAGAGATGCCACTTCTATCAGCTTGGCATGTGCAATTGACTAAAGGCATTTTCTTTATTACTGACTAATGTGGGTAAGTGCTACCTGTGAGCAAGCTTGTATAAGGACCAGGCTGAACAAATCATGAAAGTAAGCGGTAAACAGAACACCTTCATGGTCAGGACTTCAGCTCCTGTCTCCCTTTCTGTGGCTGCTTGAGTTCCTGCTCTGACTTTCTTCAGGACTGAACAGTGAAGTGTAAAACAAATAGACTCATATTGTTCCAAATTGTTTTTGGTCAGTGTTTATTCAGAACAACAGAAAGCAATGGATCTGGTATTCCATTTATATTTATATAGGTTATATTAGTATTTCATGGAGACACAAAGAAAATTTCAGAAGCCTCTTATATGGAATACTATGTTTAAAAATCGATCAGTTTTTTGTTAGAGCATTTGAATAGGTATGCACAAATGCATAAAATTTCACTTATGTAATTCACAGTTTTAAGGCAATGAAGAGGAATCCATGGCTTCAAAGGACATCTGTTTTTATTTCCAATGAAATGAGGGATCTATTTTTTTCATAGAGCACCCCTCCCCTCCCCCCCCCCCCACCGTGGGAGCTCACTATGTATGGTCAACAGTACCTCTACTTAACTTCATACTATTATGGAAGGGGCTTCTGAAATAATTAAGAGAAGGGAATGTAATTCCCTTATGTATAGGCTGAACAATCTTTAGAAAGTCATAATTTCTTAATTGGTTTGTTCCTCACTGTAAGAATTAGAAAACAAATGAGGTCTGTGTCACGTGACTGAAGACAGAAAATGTGAGCAGTAAAGTTATCAGTCATAGTCACTAACATTTAAATCTACAGATTGGGTAATGACATTACCTCACAAAAGTTGAAGAATGCCATCTAATCTACTCACAGTTAGGTAAAAGAAAGACAGGAAGAATCAATGTATGCTGCTGTTTGAGGTAAAACATTCATGAACATCCATCCATCTTGCCCAATTTCAGGTGCTCTTAGATAAAGTATACCTTAGTTTTCCCAGACCTCTGACTTTTATTAGCACATTCTTAAATTTCTCTATAATTACATGAATTAACCTCTCAAGAAATCCCTGAGTGTATATATGCATATGTGTGTGTGTGTGTATGTGTGTGTGTGTGTGTGTGTGTGTAAAGGCATGTGGTTCTGTTTCTCTAGGGAACGCTAATATCCTAGAAGACACATTAGGATGCTATGAGCAGACTATATGCGAGATATGTATGATTCAAGAAAAAATCCATATTTAAAAATTTTCTACCCTCAGTTCTTATTTTTATTCCAGTGTTCAGCTAATTCCACTATAGGAATTATATTGAATATAGGAAACAAAAGATCATCAAAACTGTTACCTTTTTTTATTGGATACTTTCTTTATTTACATTTTTTTTCTGAGACAGAGACAGGGTTTCTCTGTGTAGCCCTGGCTGTCCTGGAATTCACTCTGTAGACTAGGCTGGCCTCAAATGCAGAAATTTGCCAGACTCTGCCTCCCAAGTGCTGGGACTAAAGGTGTGCACCATTGCTGCCTGTTTATTTACCTTTCAATTGTTATCCCCTTTCCAGGTCTCCTCTCTAGAAACCTCCTGCCCTGTCTCCTCTCCCACTGCTTCTATGAAGGTGCTCCCCCACCCACCCACCTACTCCTGCCTTCCTGCCCTGACAAAACTGTTATCTTAACAGTGGATATCTGCATTGACATATTGATAAACAGTTTAAGATGAACTATATTCAGGTGGCCAGAGGGCTGTCCCTATGTCATGGATAACATATAAAATGGACAAATTACTAAACTATTTTTGCTATTCTTTTATCTGATGCTGAATGTATAACGTTCTATAAAACAGTGAAAGTGAATAGACAGTTCTTTGATGAAAACATCATAAGTAAAGGAACGCAGTATATGAAGGACATGTCCCAGGGAATTTGCTATGATAAGTTTAGACATATTCCCAAACCACAAATTGTCTTGCTCATATGACACTTTAAAAGTGACTGCCAGTGTGTCTATATTCATCTTTTGAGACAGTTTCACACTTTGTATCTTCTTTATTCAAATCCAGGTGACCTTAAGCTCACAGACATCTCACCTGCCTCTGCTTCCCAGGTGATAGAATTAGAGGCAAGAGCAACCATGTCTGGGTCTGGCTTGCAAAGAACTTTAAATACTTTTGTATTCATATGTGCCAAAACACAAAATTCAAATCTAGAAGTTAAATAATGTCTACAATTAGGGTGGGTCTGAAACTGTTCCTTTGAAAACTAATATTTAAGCTTTCTATAGAATCTGACATACTGGTAGAAGACATGGACTCCTAAATCTGAGACAGCGGACTACATTTCCCTGAGCTTATCAAGAATACTGGTTTTATATTCTGTCTGATCTCCTTGACTTACCATCCACTGAGCTCCACAGGATGTGGATGTGGGTGTGAACCAACAGCAGTGCTGTGCATACAGTGTTTTTATTCTGGTGGTAACTGACTTCCTGCTTAGGAAATGCCTCAATCTTAAACGATAGCTGCTAGGAAACCTTCTTAATCTTTATTCTGGAAGACATTCCTTTCATTACATAAAACAAGAGATTCTCCAGTTCCACCCACTTGCCTAAGAATTTCATAAATTCCTTCTTTTTAATAGCTGAGTAGTATTCCGTAGTGTAAATATACCACATTTTCTGTATCCATTTTTCAGTTGAAGGACATCTGGGTTCTTTCTATCTTCTGGCTATTATAAATAGCTATGAACATAATGGAGCATGTATCCTTATTACATGCGGGCAATCCTCTGGGTATATGCCCAGGAGTGGTATAGCGGGGTCCTCAGGTAGTATTATGACCAGTATTCCGAGGGCCTGCCAGACTGATTTCCAGAGTGGTTGTGCCAGCTTGCAACCAACCAGCAGTGGAGGAGTGTTCTGCTTTCTCCACATCCTCACTAGCACCTGTTTTCTCCTGAGTTTTTGATCTTATCCATTCTGACTTGTATGAGGTGAAATCTCAGGGTTAGTCAACATCCTGATGACTAAGGATATTGAACATTTCTTTAGGTGCTTCTCAGCCATTCAATATTCCTCAGGTGAAAATTCTTTGTTTAGCTCTGTACCCCATTTTTAATGGGGTCATTTGGCTCTCTGGAGTCTACCTTTTTGAGTTCTTTGTGTATTTTGGATATTAGTCCTCTGTTGGATGTAGGGTTGGTAAAGATCTTTTCCAAATTTGTTGCTTGCTGGTTTGTCCTTTTGACAGTGTCCTTTGCCTTACAGAAACTTTGTAATTTTATTAGGTCCCGTTTGTCAATTCTTGATCTTAGAGCATAAGCTATTGGTCTTTTGTTCAGGAAATTTTCCTCTGTGTCCATGTGCTCAAGGCTTTTCCCCAGTTTCTTTTCTACTAGTTTCAGTGTGTCTGGTTTTATGTGGAGGTCTTTGATCCACTTGGACTTGAGCTTAATACAAGGAGATAAGAATGGATAAATTTGCATTCTTCTGCATGCTGACCTCCAGTTGAATCATCACCATTAGTTGAAAAGGCTATCTTTTTCCCACTGGATGGTTGTAGCTCCTATGTCAAAGATCAAGTGGCCATAGGTGTGTGGGTTCATTTCTGGGTCTTCAATTCTATTCTATTGATCTACCTGCCTGTCACTGTTCATAGCAGCCCTATTTATAATAGCCAGAATGAAGCCAGATCTGGAAAGAAGCCAGGTGTCCCTCAACGGAGGAATGGATGCAGAAAATGTGGTATATTTACACTATGGAATTGGCTATTAAAAACAATGAACTCAGCTATTAAAAACAATGAACTCATGAAATTCTTAGACAAGTGGGTAGAACTGGAGAATATCACCCTGAGTGAGGTGACCCAATCACAAAAGAGCGCACATGGTATGCACGCACTGATAAGCAGATATTAGCTCAGAAACTTGGAATACTCAAAAAACAATTCACATATCAAATGATGCCCAGGAAGAAGGAAGGAGAGGCCCCTGGTCCTAGAAAGGCTCAGTGCAGCAGTGTAGGGGAATACCAGGACAGGGAAACAGGAAGGGAAGGGGAGGGAACTGGGGAACAGGGAGAGGGAGAGGGCTTATGGGACTTTCGTGGAGTGGGGATCCTGGAAAGGGGAAATCATTTGAAATGTAAATAAAGAATATATCCAATAAAAATGAATATGGATGTATGTGTATTCATAGACAAAATTCCTATAAATTCCAGGATCAAATAATAAACTTTCATTTGTAGATACTTAAAAAAAAAAAAAAAAAAACAAAACCAAAAAAAAAAAAAAAAACTAAAGAAAACCAGTCCTCAGTTAGCCTAGGTGGAGACCTCATGTTCCGATCAAGCAGGCAACTCAGTTAGCTAAGGGACCACTCACTTTCCCCAAGGAACTATGAGGGGTCTGGTTGGTACATATTATTGTTCCTCCTATGGGGCTGCAAACACCTTCAGCTCCTTGGGTCCTTTCTCTAGCTACTCCATTGGGGACCCCACACTTAGTCCAATAGTTGGCTGCAAGCATCTGTATTTGTAAGGCTCTAGCAGAGCCTCCCAGGAGATAGCTATATCAGGCTCCTATTAGCAAGAAGTTCTTGGAATCCACATAGTGTCTGGGTTTGGTGACTGTATATGGGATGGATCCCCAGGTGAGGCAGTCTCTGGATGACCTTTCCCTGAGTCTCTGCTCCACACTTTGTCTCCATAATTGCTCCCATGAGTATTTTGTTACCACTTCTTAGAAGGACTGAAGCACCTGTCATACTTTGGTCTTCCTTCTACTTGAATCTCATGTAGTCTGTGAATTGTATCTTGGATATTTGGAGCTTCTGGACTAATATCCCTTATCAGTAAGTGCATACCATGTGTCTTCTTTTGTGATTGGGTTAACTCACTCAGGATTATACCTCCTAGGTCCATCCATTTGCCAAAGAATTTCATGAAGTCATTGTTTTTAATAGCTGAATAGTACTCCATTGTGCAGACATACCATAATTTCTGTATCCATTCCTCAGTTGAAGGACATCTGGGTTCTTTCCAGCTTTTGGATATTATATATAAGGCTGCTATGAACATAGTGCAGCATGTGTCCTTTTTACATGTTGGAGCATCTTCTGGGTATATGCCCAGGAGTGGTAGAGCTGGATCCTCAGGTAGTGCTATGTCCAATTTTCTGAGAAACCGCCAGACTTATTTCCAGAGCGGTTGTACCAGATTGCAATCCCACCAACAATAGAGGAGTGTTCCACTTTCTCCATATCCTCACCAGCATCTGCTGTCACCTGAGTTTTTGATCTTAGCCATTCTGACTGGTGTGAGGTGGAAATCTCAGGGTTGTTTTGATTTGAATTTCCCTGATGACTATGTCTACGTATGTTGAAATTTTCTTTAGGTGCTTCTCAGCCATTCAATATTCCTCAGTTGGAAATTCTTTGTTTAGCTCTGTACCCCATCTTTTGATAGGGTTAATAGATTCTCTGGAGTCTACCTTCTTGAGTTCTTTGTACATATTGGATATTAGCCCTGTTTTGGATGGCAATGCAGTTCTTTATTCTTTAGTTTTGGTTGTTAGCCTAGCCTTTAATGGCTAAGCCATCTCTCCAGCCTTTTTTATTCTTTTTTTTTTATTCCTCTTACATATTACATCCAAATTGCAGTTTCCACTCTCTCTCCCCAACCCAGTTTCTCTCCCCTCTTCCTCATCTAATTTATTCCTTTTCTGTTTCTTTTCAGAAAAGGGCAGACCTCCCATGGATGTCAAACAAACATGATATATAAGTTGCAGTAGCATGAACCCTCTTATCAAGACTTGGCAGGGCAACCTAATAGGAGGAAAAGTCCCATATGTAGACAGCAGAGTCAGAGACAGCCTCTGCTACCACTGTTCAGATTCCCACAAAAAGTCCAAGGTACACAACTATAACATACGTGCTGAGGGCCTAGGTCAGACCCATTCAGGTTCCTTGATTGTCAGTTCAGTCTCTGTGAGTCCTTATAAGCTTAGGGTAGTTGATTCTCTGGGTTTTCCTGTGGTGTCTTTGACCCTTCTGGCTCCTGCAATCCTTTCTCTATCTCTCCTACAGGATCCCTGAGTTCTACCTAATTCTTGGCTATTGGTCTCTGCATCTGATAAACATGTCTTTATGAGACAGAATTTAAAAGTGCCCCTCTCAATTCTTCCTGTCCACTATTGTCTGATTCTTAATAGATTTCTTGTTCCTATATAAAACTTTATAGGAATGACCATGAATATCTACTTCTTCATTGCATTCTTGTCTCCCAAAGTCCCAGCAAACCTGGGATGGTATAAATATCTTATTTAAGGTTGACCTCTCAACTCTCACTTAATCTTACACTCTCAGAAAACCATAAGTCTCTGCCTTCAATGAAGTTCACAGGCTTCTCTAGTTCATCAACACTATATCAGTCTAAGATGAACAATAAAATTAAATTCCTTTCTCAGTTCTATGAACCTCGACACCATATGCATGGACTTTGTAATGGGTTTGCAGCAGCAGGTATCATTTCTCTTTTGTGAAAATGGTTTAAATCCACTAAGGTGTGTTTAGTTTAGTGATCAGTGAATGATTATATAATGATTTAATGTATTTTACATAACTCAACATTATGTGAGCTCATATGTTCTCCAGGATTTGCAACAGCATCATGTGTGTTCACATACTTTGGCATTTTTCTTCAATGAGTTGTCCCTTTATAGCTCACTTTGTCTTCATTTTCTACTTTGTAAAATCATGACCAGCCAGAGACGATAAATTATGGTTTTTTAGGGCTGTTTCAGAAAATATACACAGATAGCAGTCTTCTAAAACTTAGGTATATGGTTTCTCAAAAATGCCTTATTCCCATTTTTCTTGTGTTTTAAAAACACCAAGATTACATTTTATTAGTCTGTTGTTTGCTTGCTCCAACAGATATTGTTGCCTAACAGCTGTGATATATTTACCAATATTTGTTTTTGAAAAATTCCCTGGAGATAGTGCTTATACTGTGGATGCTTACATAAAACAAAGATGACAAGATGAGTTAACATTCCAGTAGGCAGCAGTAATTGACCTTAGAGGGTAATAAAAAAGGGGTAAGGACATGAATTTGGGACAAAAGAATATGTTAGAGCAATCCAGGGAAAGTCATAGTAAAGAACTGAAAGCAGATACTAGGAAGTTATATTATTTACATGCACAATGTTGACAACAAAGAAATAAAATCTATTCCAAACAAACCCCTGAGATAATAATAACAAAAGGTTCTTAGTTTATTTGTGAAGACGCTAAAAGAGTCAATTTTTTAAATATGTATTTTTTAAAACTCTAGTTCTTTTTCTTATAGCTGTTAAATGAGTGGTTTTCTATATTACTATACTTGTTAAAAATTGGTTTTAATGGACATTTTAAAGCTAGAGCAGAGGAGTTATAATTGGGAACCTTCAAAATTCAGAGTTAGATATATTTATAACGCTTCAGCTCTTTTTCTTCAAGAATTGCTACTTAAATTCTGCGCGGCTTTGGCTAATTTCTAGACTTCTTATGGCATTGCACTTGAAAATTTTTGCAACTGCTCAGTTTGATTTGGTGTGTGGTAAAGTTACTTTGATGCTACACAAAAAGTACATGATTGTATCTTAGCTACAATTCTTTTCAGTCTTCCTTTCATCTCAGGATGTATTTTATACAAAGAAGCTTAAACAAGAGCATAAACATGTAAATCAGATCATACTACCACACTGATTAGAACTTTAATTGCATATCATAATATTTGGAATAAATTTCATACTTCTGAGTATAGCTGCCAAAACAGGTTGGTTGAAGAGTCTTCAAGTGTGAGTCACAAGCAACATTTAGGTATGTGGTACCACTCTGAAGTCAGTACTTATATCAAACCTATTGATGTTACTGGAAAAAGATTAGGGCTATTTGGTTTAATTCTGGTAATTGTAGTGAGAGACCTCTGGATTTTCTATTATTTTCATACTTCGCAGGTCTTTTACATTTTCATTTCCCTCTGGAAGCTACAACCTCCTGTTTTCTGAACTCCCAGAGCATCAAGGACCATTTAAAATCACATCCCTGTTTAATTTTATTGTTATACTCAAGGGACTTGGTAGCCATAACGCTTTCAAGGAAGGAACTATTGTCCAAATGTGAAGAGTTCAACAATCAAACAATTTCGTGTTCACTTTCTTCAGAGTCAGACTTGACCACAGGGAATAACTGTCACTGAAGTAGTGCATTCTCTTGGAAGATCCTATCTAGCTGGGAATAAAGCAGATGTATACAGTTCATGTTAGAAAGGATGACAGGCAGTTTCTCCCAGAGCACTTCGTTGTATTGGTTAAGGTTTTGTTGACTTGCACAATCTATTGTACTTTATTTTCTTTGGAGTCATGTTGTTCCTCTCGAGCTATTCCCTCACAGCTGTTGATCCCTAATTAATATTTTGAGTTTGTAGGTTATATCTGAGAAATAGAGTAAGTTCTAAGAAACTTAATCTTTTACCATTAGGATTAGTGGTATTCTGAAAATCTAACAGATAAAATGTGGTTAATTCTTATGCTTACCCAGTGGTGGATGGGGAAGGTTTTCAAAAATGAGGTAATTCATTAGAAGTTTAAGAAACATGAATGAATAGCAGCTGTAGATGTAATGAGTTTATATGGCTAAAGATAAATTTTATTGATGTATGCTGAGATAGGAGGAAAATTATTGGGCTAAAGAAAGCTAGAAATCCAATGCAAATGAATCTCTGGTCATTCACAAGGAGGCTCTTATGTCTTCTGAGAAGAGAGTTAAGAAATGAAGGATAAAGGGCAGTCGTTCAAAGATGACCAAAAAGTCGTTAAAAGAGACTCTATTACATTCAGATTAGAATGTTGAGAAGGAAAACTTAGATGCTGACTTATAGAATGGAAAACATATAGATGAAGCTTTGTGATTTGTTTGCCTCATATTCCTCTGAATATAGTAAAACTGCTGGTGGGGGCTGCCTCTTTCTATTCAGACCTTCACTGGGCTTTACATGATTAAGTGCAGGACAATCATATCACCCACCCTCAAAGTCTCTCCTAGTGATCCTCCTAGCGACTTTGTTTCATGCCGGTACTTAAGAGAAAGCGGTATCTAGTAGAAAATGAGTGAAATATGTGTGCTAGCAAAGAAATTGATTATAAAACATGGGGGGGCAGAGACTAGCAGACACTGCAGAGGTGGAAACCTGGCTCTGAATGTGAATTATCAGACTGTTCTTACAAAACAAATTCTATAAAGAAATATGTATTAATTTGAGGGTATTTCTCCTCAGATATAAAACTGAAGTTTGGAAGGCCCAAGCTTTGTAGAAACTACTACTAAGATTGCTCCAACAAGTAAAGGAAAATCACTGAATCATGCCAAGTCAAGCTGAAATGTCAGACTTTGGATGGCTGATGGTTTGGGGAGATGAGAAGTGGCCATTCTTGTGGCATTAATTATGGCAAACCCATATGCCATATATAAACATATATATAAACATATATATACATATATATAAATATATATATAGATATATATATAAACATATATATAAACATATATAAACATAATGGATGTTGCGATCCATTAGAAAGCTCAATGATGTAAAGTAACAATATTATGTTTGTTGGTAAATTAGGGTGGAATACAGCCAGGGCATTACCAACTGTAATATATCAGTAAGAATCTATCAGTATCTGACCACAACACTGAAAAATGTGCAACCAAAAGAGTAAATGAGAATGGTAGACAGGAAGAAAATGAGAATGGTTAGAAGGCAGGTCAACAGTAGCAATTAACAAGAAGGCTAGATTTAAAAAATAAAACAAAACATATTTTTAGGTGTTTTTTCTATTGGATATTTTCTTTATTTATATTTCAAATGTTATTGCCTTTCTTGGTTTTCCCCCCTGGAAACCCCATAATCTATTCCCCTCCGCCTGCTTTTCTGAGAGTGTTCCCCCACCTCCCCGCCCACTCCTGCCTCCCCACCCTGGCATTAGCCTTCACAGGACCAAGGACCTCTCTTCCCACTGATGTCCAACAAAGCCATCCTCTGCTACATATGCTGCTGGAGCCATTGTTTCATATGTTCTCTTTGGTTGGTGGTTTAATCCCTGGGAGCTCTGGATGAAGCAGGGAGGGGGGGTCTGGTTGGTTGATATTGTTGTTCTTCCTATGGGGTTGCAAACCCCTTCAGCTCCTTCGGTCCTTTCTCTAACTCCTCCATTGGGAACCCTGTGCTCAGTCCAATAGTTGGCTGTGAGCATCTGCCTCTGTGTTTGTAAGTCTCTGTCAGGGCCTCTCAGGAGACAGCTAAATCAGGTTCCTTTCAGCAAGCCTTTCTTAGCATCCACAATAGTGACAGAGTTTAGTGACTGTGTCTGGGATGAACCCTCAGATGGGACAGTCTACAGAATTCCAAATAGACTGGACCAGAAAAGAGATTCCTTTGGTCACATAATAGTGAAAACACCAAATGCACAAAACAAAGAAAGAATAATTAAAAACAGTAAGGGGAAAAGGTCAAGTAACATATAAAGGCAGACCTATCAGAATTACATTGGACTTCTCAACAGAGACTATGGAAGCTAGAAGGTCCTGGGCAGATGTTATACAGACTCTAAGAGAACACAAATGCCAGCCCAGGCTACTATTCCCAGAAAAGCCCTCAATTACCATAGATGGAGAAACCAAAATATCCCATAACAACAACAAATTTATCCAATATCTTTCCACAAATCCAGCACTACAAAGGATGATAGATGGAAAACTCCAACACAAACAGGGAAACTACAACCTAGGAAAAGCAAGAAAGTAATATTCTTCCAACAAACTGAAATGAAGATAGCCACACAAAAATAAAAATGACATAAAAAAATAACAGGAGGCAACAATCGCTATTCCTTAATATATCTTAACATCAATGGACTCAATGCCCCCAATTAAAAAAAAGCATAGAAAAATAGACTGGATACGTAAACAGGACTCAGAATTTTGCTACATATAGGAAACACACTTCAGTGTCAAAGACAAACACTACCCCAGAGTAAAGGGCTGGAAAACAAATTTCCAAGCAAATGATCCCAAGAAATAATCTGGAGCAGCCTTTCTATTATTGAATAAAATCGACTCTCAATCAAAAGTAATCCAAAAGGATAAGGAAGGACACTTCATACTCATCAAAGGAAAAATCTCCCAAGAAAAACTCTCAATTCTGAACATCTATGCTCCAAATGCAAGGGCACCCACTTGCATAAAAGAAACTTTCTAAAGCTCAAAGCACACATTGCACCTCACACAGTAATAGTGAGAGACTTCAACACCCAACTCTCATCAATGGACAGATCATGGAATCACAAACTAAACAGAGATATAGTGAAACTAACAGAAGTTATGGACCAAATGATTTTAACAGATATCTATAGAACTTTTCATCCTAAAACAAAGGAATATACCTTCTTCTCAGCACTTCATGGTACCTTCTCCAAAATTGACCATATAACCAGTCACAAAACAGGCCTCAACAGATACAAGGAGATTGAAATAATCCCATGCATCCCATCAGATCACCATGGACTTAGGCTGGTCTTCAATAGCAACAAAATAACAGAAAGCCCACATGTACATGGAAGCTGAACGAAGCCCTACTTGATGATAACTTGGTCAAGGAGAGAAATAAAGAAAGAAATTGAAGACCTTTAGAATTTAATGGAAATGAAGGCAAAACATACCCAAACTTATGGGACACAATGAAAGCAGTAGTAAGAGGAAAACTCAGCTCTGAGTGCTTCCAAAAAGAAACTGGAGAGAGCATATACTACCCATTTGGTGGAGATAAGCATTTGCAGGAAAAGGTGCAAATTCTTTTGACACTAACTAACTAGTGTGTTATTCCCCTAAGAAGACCTCTTCAATACCCTCAGCTTTCCTTAGATGTCAGTAGTTCTTTGTATTGGCTTGAAACTCCTTGAGCTTTTCCACTCAACTTTGACATGTCTATTTTCTGTCATCCTGGTTCACCTCCTGCTGTTATGCTGATTGAACAGAAAACTATGCCTCATACTGGAAACCTAGCAAAACTACTCCATGATAGTGAAGTCATGGTTATTGATGTACTAAACCATCAAATCTATAACAGCAATCAATAAACATTTGAAATGTAGTCTTCACCCCTAGTCATGGAAATGTCTCTTTGCAACAGTTGGAGACTACTACAGAAAACCTGACCTAGCAAAAACACAACATTGTGCAGCCAAGTCACAATGGTTACAACTACAAAACACTCCTACTCAAAGGCTCAGGGAACATCACTGAAGAGGCAATGGAAATGTTTTAAAAAGCAGAGGTTGACGGGATTTGTTGTGAAATCATGCCTCTTAGTAATATAAGAAACTACTCGCAGTAACTTACTTTAATCAAATTGTTCATGACAAGTACTACTTCTAAACACTAGAAATATGGCTTTGTAATCTGCATACTCCAGAGAAAGACACTAGAGTATGTAACTTAGCCTGTCCCTTTCTTATCTGGTCTTCCGATTCTACAGTAGAGTGCTTGGCTCTCATTTCTTTTCTGATATCAAAGTGCTAGTAGCAGTCCTTATTTATTTCTGAAGATAAGAAACTTTATACAGCAAAAAGGATCTAGCAAATAAAGCAAATAAATTGATTTGACTGTTGAATATTTCCAAAATATTATTCACTTCTTTCTTATTTCATGAAACAACTTACATTTCCTTCTCAACAGCCATTTTGAATGCCCACAACTAAACAACAGGTGAAATAAAGACTACTATATTCCAGGGTAGCTATTAGTGGTACTTGTACTTGTTCTAATAAAAGTCACTAAACTACTGTTCAGACTTGGCACAGTTTTGATGGAAGAGATTGATTTCTTGGCATTATTTTCAATCCTTGTGGCCCATGCTGACAGCAGCTGGGTCAGAAATACACTCAGTGTTGCTCTTGTGCTTGGCAGTTATAGTTGTGACCGTGTTAATCACCATCCTGCCTTATAACACAGTGGGAGCACTACATGGTACTGAGAGTGATTATAGCCTTGCCTTCTTCAGAATGACTTTATTGGAAGCCATGTGTAATTTGTAATTAAGAAAGAAGGTCCAATCATCATTTCTTCTACCATAAAAATTCTATTTCCTTTTATTTTAATTCAATATTCGACAAGTCAGTTAAGCCTTGGAAGGAGATTATAAAATTCTTTTGTTGTGTGGCCTGCAATAGTTTGGGAAGAGAAAATACATTGCAATAGAACAGTATTATAAAACTTTTAAATATGTGAAGAAAATACATCTTAATGCAAAATAATTTTTTTCTTTTTTCATAAGATATATTTTATTTTTTGCTGTGTCCATAGGATTTTGTCTATGTGCCAGAATATTCACGTGTGAGCTCAGCTGCTCAGAGCCCAGAAGAGATTGTCAGATACCCTAGCACTGTCATTGCAGATATTTGTATTACCCAGCTGGGCTGCTGGTAACTGAACTTATGGTCTTCTGCGCAAGGAGAACAAACTCTTAACCACTGAGCAATTTTTCTAACCCATGTCTTTTCATGTTTACCATATACTCACTTTAGGAGTGAGTGAAGTATGAACTATAACTTCATGAATCATAATGGAGAAAATAAACAACCATGAAATCATTGTGGAAATCATGGTGCACTATACCAGCAGGACAGGAGAAATCTCCCAAACATTCAGTAGCAATCATTAAACTATGGTTATCATCCCAGTGTCCAAGGTAAGCAGACTTTTGATCTTTATAATATATTTACTCTTCTTTTGAAATTTTAAATTGAAACACAAATTCTAATATGTATCAATGCATTTGAACTCATAGAAATGAATTAATCCACTAAATAGTTTATGTCTGTTCTTTGGGTAAATGTTGTTAGGGAGACTAACATTTCATTACAGTGAACTCATTTTCACAAATTCGATTGTTAAAGCATTTTATAAACTACATCCCATTTTAGTGTTTGTATATATTTGGACATAGTCCAGTTTGATCCAGTTAGTATTATTTATAAGCAATAAGCATATATATTACCATGTATATGCACATGTGCAGGAGTAGAATTCCTGTGTTAATGTGTGCATATGTTTTATTCTACTACTATGTTCTATGTTATCCCTAGAATGAGTTAGCCCAGTTTTAGAAAAAAATTCTCTCACCACCTTTGCCAAGCACTTCATCCCTGATAGTTTTATTGGTCTCTGCACATCTTCTGATTCCTTTATCTCTTGTGGCATGACACTTTCCACTTGCACATCCCAGATGACTTCTCAGACTGAATGAATGGCCTTCATACACTTGTTGTGTGCTAGGGAAGTCCTCATCATGAAGCTCTCCTTCAATTTCTCCTTTCTCCTTGATCAGTTAGCTTTTATGTTTTGAAACATAGATCTTCATATATTCAGATATGTGCATTATCTTTCTCCAGTACATGATTTATGTTTCTCTTTTTTTATGAGACTATTTGGAGGATATACAGTTGTAATTTTTGTGGCTAAATTTTGTTTTCTTTATATTTTACTTTCTGGTATTCCATTTAAAAATTTTCATATTCAAAGACCATCCATGAAGTTATTTTATGTTATGTACTAAATACATAATTTTCTCTGTTATATTTATAACTATTGAATCAATTGATATTTATGTATGATATGAAGTAAAGGTGTATTTCACTTTCCTCCAAATTTTATTCAACTATTTTAAAGATCATTTCAATTTTTTATTTGAATCATATTTTAACTATTTGAAATTTATGGCTTTCAACCTAAATTCTAAGATAATTTATAAGTTCAACACACAGAGAATTGTAACTTTAAGGAATCTGTAGAAGGTTCAGAATAATTTATTTCATTTATTTTATGAAGATCATTCATATTACATACCTATATTAACTTAGGTTTCATTAGTATTTCTTGATAACATTTTATTGTTTCTTATGTAGATATTCTATTATGTTATTTGTTATATTTCATAATTTTGATGCTTATTGCAATTAGCGTATTCTTTATCACCTTTTTTGGTCACTTGTTTTCTTTGTTGTTGACTTAGTCATTGACAACATTTGTAAAGTGATTTTTTTAATTTTAAAAATGCACATAAAGACTACTTCGGGAGTCTACTACTACTGCTACTTCTACTACTGGAGAGATGGCTCAGTGCTTAAGAGCATCTACTGCTCTTTCAGAGGTCCTGAGTTCAATTCACAGCAACCACATGGTGGCTCACAAACATCTGTAATGGGATCCAATACCCTCTTCTGGTGTGTCTGAAGAGAGGAATGGTGCACTCACATACATAAAACAAATAAATAAATCTTTAAAAAAAGAGACCACTTTGTATTTCCTATAGTTTCCTATGGTAGAGGAGTGTGGAATGATGCTTAGAAGTAGTGACTTTCTGACTGTTCTAGCTTTGCCACCTGTTGACTAGATCACTTAAATTTGCACTCTGTTATTTTACTAACCCATCATAACATCATCTGCCCTATAGCCTATTTTGAACTTTAATTCTATGCTTGGCTGGACGAATGTTCAAGAGGTCTATCTAGCTATAGTTTGAAAACCAAGAATATGGTGGGGAGATGACTTAGTTGATGTAGTTCTTGACACACTGAAAAAGACCAAGTTTTGATTCCCATCATACATACCAAAAAATGTGCAGTGATCTCCATGCTGTAATCTTCATGCTGGAAATTCGACCTTTGGATCCTCTGGCTAGCCAAACTCACAGAATCCATTAGCTTTAATGAGAGAAACTTTCTGGATATAATATGTAGAAGGTGATTGAGGCAAACACACTATAATAATTTCTGACATCCCAAAGAACATGTATGGACAGGTACACTCATTTACACATATGAACATATTAATACATATCACACACACACACACACACACACACAAGAAAACAAGGAATACATACATATATATGTATACTTTTTTAAATAAAAACTACGTAATGGTTGCTTTAGTTTTATAGAAATGTTGGAAATATAGCACTCTATATCTGATTTTCTGTATTTACTAATATCCTATACTAACATTATCTATTTTTCAAGATCAATTTATATATGTGTATACATGCATTATTAAGTAAATCCACGTATATACATACATTATTACTAAGTAAAGTCCATGTTGATATTTGTTAGCATTCAAATGATACCATTTTAGCCATTCCCACACTCTATCCCCGATACCACATTTCATTTGTTACCATGTTTCTTGGAACTACTCAAGGCTATAAGAGTCTTTCTAACATTTTCTCCTCATTTTCCATAATCTTGATAGTTTAGCATATCAATAAGCTGTTTCATATGATGTGCTACTCTGAATTCTGTAAATCTTTATCTCAAGCTTAGACTGATACTGTGGGTGTTTAGTGGAAAACCACAGAGGTCAAATTCCACTTTTTTTTTCATTTTTAGGAATTAATTAATTTATTTTTACACTCCATATTTTATCCTTCCATCTACCCTCTGACTGTTCCACATCCCATATCTCCTCTCCACACCCCTGTCTCCACCTGGATGTCCCCACTCCCTACCCCACCTGACCTCTAAACTCTCTGCTGCATCCAGTCTCTTGAGGGTTAGGTGCATTATCTCTGAATGAACACAGACCCAGCAGTCCTCTACTGTATGTGTGCTAGGGGCCTCATATCAGCTGGTGTATGCTGCCTGTTTGGTGGTCCAGTGTTTGAGAGATCTGGAGATCCTGACTGAGACTGCTGGTCCTCATACAGGATTGCCCTTCTCCTCATCTTCTTTCAGCCTTCCCTAATTCAACAACAGGGGTCAGCTGCTTCTGTCTATTGGTTGGCTGCAAATATCTGCATCTGACTTTTTCAGCTGCTTGTTGGGTCTTCCAGAGTGGGGTCAAATTCCATTTTTATCTTATACTTTCAAATATTCATATTATCAACATGACTTTGCATTGTTGATTTTAACTTTGATCACAAGGCTAGATGCCCAAACTCATCACTTTTATCCATTCTGATCAGATCATTCAGCTACCTTTTCACTTGATATTTTGTGGACAGAAATTACAGTGTGAAGTTCATTTTAGGATTAGAGAATCATGCTATACTATTTTGAGAGGACATTATCCAGACAAATTATTGGAACTATCTTTTTTTTTGTTTGCCCACTTACTTATAAACCATGTATATTTATATTGGTATAAATTCAAAGGATTTTATTTTATACTTTGAATTCTTTCATTACATTAATTTAATTACATTATGATCATTTAATTACATTAAATTAATTTTTATTGCATTAAGAAATATTTATTTTATTTCTTAATAAAATGAAGTGATGAGTCTGCATGCCGCATTCAGTTCTCATAAGTCAGTTAGTTCCCTCATTCTACCATGTGGGTCATGGGAATAAAATCAAGTGGTTGGAGCTGATTGCATAGTGTTCTAACAGGATCTGCCTTCTTACTTACATTATATTTTGGATTCTAATGAAGTATTTATTTATTTATTAATTAATTATATTATTCAAGTCACCATAGTGGTGGCCATATGATGTATCCCGTCCCACAGGACCTAGTTATTCGGGGGGGGGAGGGTTGGCGTTCCACGGGACCTAGTTATTCGGGGGTCGAGGAGGACCAAGCCTGAAAGAGAAACGGGCGAGAAAAGGGAGCAAGACCAATCAAAGGGTTGTCTTGTCAAGGTCTGTTTAATGAAAGGCTGAAGGCCTGGTTATGAACACAAAGTGAGGAAATAGGGAGGGGCTGAGGGGGAATGCTAGAGGCACAGAAAGAGGGAAGGTCATCTGGGGCAGAGGCTGACTGTGGGCTTGAAACATCTAGCAGTTTTTCTGGAATGCTGGTTCCACCTAGATAACTCCAGATGTTCAGCCAAGATAAGGATCAGTTGATTCTCAAGATCAGCCTTGTGTGAAGGAGGGGGTGGTTCAGCTCCCGACAAAAGGTCAGTGGATTCTCAAGGTGAGAGCTGTTGAAAGTCTGGTTTCCCACAGTTTGTTCTCCCACAATGATGGTCCTTTAGTCAGCTTCTATGTCTCAGTCATTTTACTACAACCCAGGATTCTGTTTTCTTTCTAAGCTCTCATATAAAATTTTAATTCTTAAAAGCAGTTAATGAAGATGTCTTAGTGCATTTGGGCTGCTGTAATAAATTACCATATTCAGACTACAGAAAACAGAAATGCATGGTTCACAGCTCTGGGAAGCCTGGTATGATGATCTTTGTCTAATGAGTGCCTGTTTCCTCATTCAAAATTGATGGCTTTTTGTAGCATTACATGGCCAAGGATCCTGAGGCAGCTTTCTGGGGGTGGGGTGGGTCTCATCTCATTTATCTATGTATTAATGCCCTTCATGAAGACCGTGCTTTCATATTTTCATCCCCCAGCATCCTATTTCCTAATGCTATCAAGTCAACATAACACTTTGGAGGGCAGAAGCATTTATGCACTGCAAAAGAACAAGAATAGACCAAAACAATAAATAGAGGGAGGTATTTTTAAAAAGAGGTATCTTTATATTCAATAGAAAGAAGCACCTGTGAACACTTTGTGTCTGAATGTCCTTGTGTTTAGAAGTTCTACCGAGCCCAGGAGGATAATATCATCAAAATTAGAGAGTGTTTGTTTTTAAAAATGTGTTTCAGGAATCCATTTAAGACAATCTATTTGATTGTTGCCCTAAATAAGAAGAGAAGATGCACTAACCAAAGACTACACATGGAGGGATCCATGGCTCTAACTGCATATGTAGCAGAGGATTGCCTTATCTGGCATCTATGGGAGGGGAGGCTCTTTGCTCTCTGAAGACTTAATGCCCCAGTATAGAGGAATGCTCGGGAGTTGTGGCAGAAGTGGATGGATGGGTAGGAGAGCACCCTCATGTAAGCAATGGGGAGGGGATGGGATAGGGGCTTTGTAGAGGGGAAACTGGGAAGGGTGAGAACATTTGAAATGTCAACAAATAAAATAACCAATAAAAAATGAGTAAAAAAAAAAATAAAAGAAGGGACGGTGAGCAGGGAGTGTAGAGGTTACACTATAGTCCTAGAATTAGGCATGTAATTTGAAAACTGCTATCTTGTTCAGACTTTTTCCTACTGTGGGATAAATTTAATTTCTTATTAACATGTTGCCTTGTGGATCTGTTACTCATCAAACAGAAGAATTTCAGGAAGCAAGGGAGGTTGGTTATTTCTGTAGAAAGAAGTCAAATTATATCTGGATCCTGAGGATATGACCCTGGTGCCTCTCTACTACACCCCTTTGTAAATTTCTAATCACCAGCTGCAAGGTACAGAGAACACCCAGCACAGCTTGTTCCAGTCTGTCAATGCAAGCATCTTTCTCCCTCGGCTTACCAAGAGCACACCCGCCACTAACTCTTATAACCTAATCTGCTGTTGCTGGTAAACAGCATTCAAGAGACTGGGGCTGTGGACCTTTGGCTCACACTTGATGCAAGATACTTGGAGACTCCAACTGGGAACAATCTATTTTCTCTGTTGTGGCACTGACCTTAGATTAACACCTGCTTTTGGTCCAAATAATGAGATTCTCGGTGAAATCACACATTTTTTTCCTCCTCTGACTCAAGAAATGGCAGGGACTGGCTAGGTTATTACCAGGCAAAGCAGGGAGCCTTAATTTCCAGACCACCCATGCTCTCCTGATAATAGCCCTTCCATCCTTTTGCTTCTAACCCCGGGCCCAGAAAGACAGCAAATTTTAAGGCTACTAAAATATCTTCAAAGCCTCACCTGAGCTCTTTTTAGAAAAGATTTTTAACTTAAAGTTGAAGACAGGCACATTTAATCTGCATTTAGCCAGCATAATGTAGTCATCCATTTAAGTGATCCTTTATAATACAGTTTCTCTAAAGTTTGTCTTAGTTTCTTTGGCTGTCATAACATATTACTACTTTGTCTGGTACCCTTACACGACAGAACTGTATTTGCTTTGTCCTGCAGGCAGTAAGCCAAAAGTCACAATATTGGCAGTGTTATATCTTCCCTTTGATAACAGTAAGGCAAACACCACTTTATGCTTTTTTTCTAGTGTCTGGTGGCTCCCAACAATACTTCATGATCCTTGGTATATATTGCGTCTCAGACTTTTCTTCATCCATCTTTAGGTGCTCTGTTCCCCCATGTAAAGACAATTCTTTTACAACAGCTCTTTATCCCTTATGGTTGAATAGAAAAGTCTGACACTGAAGATGTGAAGTGAATGTCAATAAAGATGCATGCTTGAACAAATGAGCTTCTCAGTGTCCATTGTTCATTTTTGCTATTGTGGTTATGTGCTGTTGTGAAGTATTTTTCTTCTTTATGACCTAGAATAGTGTATTTTTAACTCTTGTTATATGGTTGCTAGTCAGTGGATTTTTTATCTTAATCCAGTATTATCTCATTTTACCTTCACTAGTTATAGCTTTAAGGTCTCTTTCCTCATGTAAAACCACAGCTCCAGGTTCTGAGTGGATATGAATTGTGAAGAACATATTAAAACCCAGGCTCCTTCTTTTTGCAATTTGAGCAAGTTAGACATAGATGAAGAATAGATAGACTGAAGGGAATGTATGTAGAAGAAATCACCAACAAATGCTACCTGAAAATGAATAGGAAAAGGTTGAAAACCCTAAAACACACATAATACATTTGTGTCTATTACATGGGAGACCCTAAATGTAAATGCATAATCATTATATCAACAACATGCTGCCTCATGGCTCACAGTCAACTAATAGACTGAGCATAGGTTCCCCAAACTGAGCAGCTAGAGAAAGGACCCAAAGAGCTGAAGAGGATTGTAGCCCCATAGGAGAAACTATAATATGTACCAACCAGTACAACCCAGAGCACCCAGGGACTAAACCACCAACCAAAGAGTACACATGGAGGGACTCATGGCTCTAGCTATATATGTAGCAGAGAATGGCCATTTCAGACATCAATGAGAGGAGAGGCCATTGGTCGTATGAAGGCTCGATTCCCCAGTATAGGGGAATGCCAGGTCAGGAAAGTGGGGGAGGGGTGATAAGCAGGGAGATGGGGAATGGGATAAGGGATTTTTTGGGGGTTAACGAAGAAAAGGGGTACCATTTAAAATGTAAATAAAGCAAATATCTAATAAAATAAAAAAGAACATGAGTATCTATGGAGATGATGATTATGAATTTATTCTTTACTATCTCCTAGAGAACATTTTATGAACACTAAATTAGGTACGTACCATGTATTTCTATAGGCAATTAAAGAAATTGTGCACAATAATTATCTATTAAGAAACTATACACATATAATTGTGAAGTTAAGCAAAAATCCATGTGTACTCCACATGTATTATGTATAATATATAAATATATGTACATTTACATACATCTTTTATTAATATTTTATTTTATTAATTATATAAATAGTAATATTAGTTTAGGGTTTGGGAAGACATATTCTCTTGAAAAAATTTTAAAATATTTATATTTTTAGTTTTATATGTGTGTGTGTGTGTGTGTGTCTTTCTGTCTGTCTATCTGTCTTGCATGCATATTCAAGTACTACAGGAGACAGAGTTATTGGATGGTGTGGATTTTGAGTTACAGGTGGTTATGAGCCACTCAATGTGAGTGTTGAGAACTGAATCTATTATCTGCCAGAATAATAGTACATGCTATATGCTTTTATTTCACCTGATGAGACATCTCTCCAACTCCAGGATATATATATATATATATATATATATATATATATACATATATATATATATATATAATTTACAATACTTTCTAGCCCAGGTTATGAAATGACTGGAATTCTAAAATTGAAGATGTGACATGAATGTCAATAATGCCAAACACTTGAGCAAATATTATGGTCTTTTGTTGTTTGTTATTCATTTTTATCTTTGTGATATTTGGGAATGTTTTCTTCTTTTATATACTAATAGAGTTAACTCACTTCCTGCATATATATAAAACCACCCTTCCAAATCTTCACATGTCCTCATCAATATTGCCCCTTGCTACTTAGCATCCTTCTTTCTTTCTTTCTTTCTTTCTTTCTTTCTTTCTTTCTTTCTTTCTTTCTTTCTTTCTTTCTTTCTTTCTTTCTTTCTTCCTTCCTTCCTTCCTTCCTTCCTTCCTTCCTTCCTTTCTTTCTTTCTTTCTTTCTTTCTTTCTTTCTTTCTTTCTTTCTTTCTTTCTTTCTTTCTTTCTTTCTTCCTTTTTTTGGGGTAACTCGCAATGTCCAGCTAGTCCTTTCCATAACCACACAGGTATGGAGTCATCCACAGATCGTGGAAAGATACAGTGGCCATATTCCCTAAAACAGTGAACCTTTGTGATCTACTTCCTCAGTATTTTCTTTTCTGGCTAGGAAGGTAATGCTGAAGTTTGAAGGGGACCTGAGATTTCTCCTTCACAGGGTATTTGTCTTGGCTTTAGGAAACCATCCTCAGTAGAGCCTCTTATAAACAACAAAAGCTTAATCTTCCCAGTTCTTAAAGTAGTAAGTCCTGGGTCCTCATATGGTAAAGGGGACATAACAGTTTTTGGGTCTTCTTTAATAAGGGTACAAATTCAGTTTGTAAAGTGTTTAGTCCTTGAAAGGCTCCACATCCAATTAGCATCACATTGAGAATTAGCTTTTGCTCTTATTTGAATGCAAATTTAAACCCAAGGGCACAGGTGTTGAACAGTTGTTCTCTTGCTAGTGCTGCTGTTTGTAGAAGGTTGTAAACCAAGAGAAGGTAGAGAGACTTACTGAAGGAAGTTGTATCTTTGAATATCCCTGAAGCTGATGGCCCACTTCAATTGGTCATTCTGCTGCTTGACCACAGATGGCATGTGACTAGCTCCAAATCTCTTGATACCGTGCTTCTTGCCAGACGTTTGTTTCCAACAGTAAGAGTAACTGGTACAGTTTTCAATCTGTGAATTTTGAATAAAAATGACATCTAGATCATAGAATGCTACTCCTGCTCCCCAAATCCATGTCTTTTTTGTATACACAGCAAAATTGATCCCATGTCAATATCTCCAAACTCTTAGCTAATAATTCAAACTCTTAACTATAATTCATCCAAATGAATGCTGTATTAGTTTGGGTTCTCTAGAGTCACAGAATGTATGGGCAGTCTCTATAGAGTTAGGGAATTTGTCGATGACTTACAGTCTAAAGTCCAACTCCCCAAAAATGGGCAGCAGCAGTTGTGGATGGAAGTCCAAGGATCTAGCAGTTGCTCAGTCCCACGAAGCAAGCAGGCAAGGAAGAGTGAGTAAATCTTCCTTCTTCCAATGTCCTTCTATAGATCTTCAGCACAGTGTGTAGCCCAGATTAAAGGCTGTAGGTCTCCAGCAGAGGGTGTGGCCCAGATTAAAGGAGTGTGGGTCTCCAGTAGAGTGTGTGGCCCAGATTAAAGGCATGTATGCCTCCATGCCTTTAATCCCAGATGATCTTGAACTTGGAGATCTCCTTGCCTTAATCTTCTGGCCTTCATAGCCACTATGCTTCAAGATCTCCATGCCAAGATCCAGATCAGAAACCTATATCTCTGAACCTCCAGATTAGGATCACAGGTAAGCCTTCCAATTCTAGATTGTAGTTCATTCCATATATAGTCAAGTTGACAACCAGGAATAGCCACTACAAATGCGAACACACATTCATCCAAAGCTGAACACCCTTGTTGTTAGGAACTTGTGAAATCTAAAAAATTATGTGGCTCTAATGTTAGGTGTTGGTACAGGCATTGAATAGACACTCACATTCCAAAAGAAAGAGATAGGAAATCAATGAGAAGATGACTTCAGCTGTCTAGAAGTCATAAAGTTGTAAATAATGTTTAGCTTGATGCTTTCCCTTTTAGACTTCTACTGCTACCTTCCAGTCACACTGTGTGCCTGTAGGTTTTTTGGATGGCAGTGGGATTGCTAAGGCTCTGAGTAGCTCCACCTTCAGTGTACCAGGTAGCTTTTGCCTTGTGGCAGCCCTGTGTCCTGGCTTCTCTCCCTAATTTATTTCTCTACAGCAACTATCATTGTGTTTCTCTGCTATGTATCTGTGGGTCTTCTGTCTGGAGTCATTTATATTTATATAGTTACTGCTAGGCACTGCTTGAGTGTAGTATCTATGGTAACCCTGTTTTATGGAACACTTGCACTCTAACACTGAAATAGAAAGAGAGGTCTGATGATCCCTGAAACACATTCCAGGCTTATTTTTCTAACATTATTTACAAAAAGTCCTGGTTTTTGCTTAGATTGGTGATTAATATTATTTACAATTGTTACACTTTACTGTACATGATCAAGTAGATCCAGGCTGATCCCTGAACACCTAGTTCTTTAGTCAATGTCCATTTTTCAATCCTCATAAGTACTACCTTATAAAAAACACTGAATGTATGTAATTTAGCTAAAATTTGGCACCCTTGTAAAATAGCCTTTCTCTATTTACTCATAACGGTCCTTCTTTATTTGTGAGATGTCATCAGATTCACTTTAATTAAAAATACATTTGCAAAAATTCTGTGTACACATGAAAGCTGTGGAACAAAAAGAAGCAAATCCACCCAGGAGGAGTAGAAGACAGGAAATCATCAAACTCAGGGCTGAAATCAATCAAGTGGAAACAAAGAGAATCAGACAAAGAATCAACAAACCAGGACCTGGTACTTTGAGAAAATCAACAAGATAGATAAACCCTTAGTCAGACTAACCAACAGGCACATGGACAGTATCCAAATTAACAAAATTAGAAATGAAAAGGGAGATATAACAACAGAAATAGAGGAAATTCAAAAAACCATCAGATCCTACTACAAAAATCTTTACTCAACACAACTGGAGAATCTGGAGGAAATAGACAATTTCCTAGACAGATAACAAATACCAAAATTAAATCAGGATCAAATAGATCATCTAAACAGTCCCATAGCCCCTAAAGAAATAGAAAGGGATCATAGAAAGTCTTCTAACTAAAAAAAAGCACAGAACCAGATGGTTTCAGTGCAGAATTCTATCAGACCTTCAAAGAAGAACTAACAACAATACTCTTCAAACTATTCCACCAAATATAAACAGAAGGAACACTACCCAACTCCTTCTATGAAGCCACAATTATTCTGATACCAAAACCACTCAAAGATCCAACAAAGAAAGAGAACTTCAGGCCAATTTCCCTTATTAACATCGATGCAAAAATACTCAATAAAATTCTTGCCAACCTAATCCAAGAACACATCAAAACCATCATTCACCATGATCAAGTAGGCTTCATCCCAGGGATGCAGGGATGGTTCAATATATGGAAATCCAACAATGCAATCCACTGCATACACAAACTGAAAGAAAAAAACCACATGGTCATTTCATTGGATGCTGAAAAAGCATTTGACAAAATTCAGCATCCTTTCATGCTTAATGTCTTGGAAAGAACAGGACTTCAAGGCCCATACCTAAACATAGTAAAAGCAATATACAGCAAACTGGTAGCCAACATCAAACTAAATAGAGAGAAACTTGAAGCAATCCCACTAAAATCAGGCACTAGAGAAGGCTGCCCCCTCTCTCCATATCTTTTCAATACTGTACTTGAGGTACTAGTTAGGACAATTGGACAACATAAGGAGGTCAAAGGGATACAAATTGGAAAGGAAGAAGTAAACTATCACTATTTGCAGGCGATATGATAGTATACTTAAGTGACCCAAAAAACTCCACTAGAGAACTCCTACAGCTGATAAACAACTTCAGCAAAGTGGCCGGTTATAAAATCAACTCAAGCAAATCAGTAGCCTTCCTATACTCAAAGGATAAGGAGGCTGAGAAAGAAGACAGGGAAATGACACCCTTCACAATAGCCCCAAACAATATAAAGTACCTTGGTGAGACTCTGACAAAACAAGTGAAAGATCTGTATGACAAGAACTTCAAGTCTCTGAAGAAGGAAATGGAAGAAGACCTCAGAAAATGGAAAAATCTGCCATGCTCGTGAATTGGCAGGATTAATAGTTAAAATGGCCATCTTGCCAAAAGCAATATACAGATACAACGGAATCCCCATCAAAATCCCAACTCAGTTTTTCATAGAATTAGAAAGAGCAATTCTCAAATTCATCTGGAATAACCAAAAACCCAGGATAGCTAAAACTATTTTCAACAACAAAAGAAATTCTGGGGGAATCAGTATCGCAGACCTCAAGCAATACTACAGAGCACAAGTGTTAAAAACTGCATGGTATTGGTACAGTGGCAGGCAAGCAGATCAATGGAATAGGATTGAAGATCCAGAAATGAACCCACACTCCTATGGCCCCTTGATCCTCAACAAAGGAGCTGAAAACATCCAGTGGAAAAAAGATAACCCTTTCTACAAATGGTGCTGGTTCAACTGGAGGTCAGCATGCAGAAGAATGTGAATTTATCCATCCTTATCTCCTTGTACTAAGCTCAACTTCAGTTGGATCAAGGACCTCCATGTAAAGCCAGACACTCTGAAGCTAATAGAAAAGAAACTGGGGAAGACCCTTGAGGACATTGGTACAGGGGGAACGTTTCTGAACAGAACTCCAATAGCTTGTGCTCTAAGATCAAGAATTGACAAATGGGACCTCATAAAATTACAAAGTTTCTGTAAGGCAAAGGACACCATCAAAAGGACAAATCAGCAACCAACAAATTGGGAAAAGATCTTCACCAACCCTACATCAGACAGAGGGTTAATATTTAATATATACAAAGAACTCAAGAAGTTAGACCCAAGAATACCAAAAAACCCTATTAAAAATGGAGTACAGAGCTAAACAAAGAATTTTCATCTGAAGAACTTCAGATGGCTGAGAAGCATCTTAAAAAATGCTTAACTTCATTAGTCATTAGGGAAATGCAAATCAAAACAACCCTGAGATTTCACCTCACACCAGTCAGAATGGTTAAGATTAAAATCTCAGAAGACAGGAGGTTTTGGCTAGGATGTAAAGAAAGAGGAATACTCCTCCACTGCTGGTGGGGTTGCAAATTGGTTCAACCACTCTGGAAATCAGTCTGGTGGTTCCTCAGGAAACTGGGCACGTCACTTCCAGAGGACCCTGTTATACCATTCCTGGGCATATACCCAGAGGATTCTCCAGCATGTAATAAGGATACATGCCCCACTATGTTCATAGCAGCCCTATTTATAATAGCCAGAAGCTGGAAAGAACCCAGATTTCCCTCAACTGAGGAATGGATACAAATACTGTGGTATATATACACAATGGAGTACTAGTCAGCCATTAGAAACAATGAATTCATGAAATTCGTAGACAAATGGATGGAACTGGAGAACATCATACTAAGTGAGGCAACCCAGTCTCAAAAGATCAATCATGGTATGCACTCACCGATAAGTGGATATTAGCATAGAAACTTGGAATACCCAAGACATAATCCACATATTAAATGATGTCCACAAAGAACAGAGGAGTGGCCCCTAGTTCTGGAAAGGCTCAGTGCAGCATTGTAGGGCAATACCAGAACAGGGAAGTGGGAACGGTTGGATGGGGGATCAGGGGGAGGGAAGAGGGCTTATGGGACTTTCGGGGAGTGGGGAGCCAGGAAATGGGAAATCATTTGAAATGTAAATAAAAAATATATCGAATAAAAAAATAAGAAGCTACATTTGCACTATCCATCCACCAATTTATTGACTTCTAGCCAGTTTCCATTTCCTTGTTATTGTGAATAAAGTAACACTGACAATGGGGAAAGAAGTATAACTGAAGTAGTATATAGAGACATTTGGTTATATGCCCAAAATTGTATTGCTGGTTCTTGTGGTAGATCTATTTATAATTTTGAACAACATTGAGTTTTCTAAGACTCAAAAAGTTTACATACTATTGACATTGCTCTTTTTTGCCAGCCAGAATTGAATAGCCCTCTCTACTGGCTAATATGAAAGTTGATATGCATGCTACCAGAATAGAAAATTAATTGCTACTCTTTCCCACCTGTGAACCTTTAGAGCTACAATAATCAGTGGCTTGACAAGGCATGTAAAAAACTTCTTTTCTGTGTACAGCCTGCTCGTGATTTCCTCAGAGCATACCATAGCCACTGGAGTCAAGGGGCAGAAGTTACTATGGCAATGTAATGAAGGCTATATTGTCCCTCAATAAGCAATCAAAGACACAAAATATTCCAGACAGTTACATCCCCGTTTTCTAAGGTTCAGAGATCATTGCAGAAGAGAGAGTGAGAAATCCATGAGAGCTCGAAGATCTTCACTTCAAGGAGCTTTGAAAAGAATGAAACAAACAAAATCCTTCTCCCTCCCTCTGTTATCCCTTCACTGAGATCCACATTGCAACTACATGAAGACATTTTGTTCAGTTCTTATGCAGTTATCATTTGGACTATCAATTAAATCCTTTTATTTTTATGTCTGGATTTATCTTTTAGGCAATATTTACTATTTATCTCCAAAGTATATAGATCATGGATTCATTCTCTCCCCATTCCAGTATCAATTTTAATAATTTTTTTCATTAGCCCACTTATGACTTTAAATAATATTCTTTAGCAAATTATTCCATATGCATATCACTTAGAAGAGCCCATGGACCTCACATTGAATGAGGCAAAGAAATGTGTTTCTTTCTGTAACATTTCATATCTTTGTATTTCCTAAAATGTGTGGGCCACACCATTGTTTGATTTTTGTTAATTTCTCTTCTGTTTCATTTTGACTGATTTTCTTTTGTCTTTTTTGAATGAGATGTTTAGTGTAAAAACTTAGAAACAAATAAACCTTATAAAATGTAAGGCGTTATGTAAAACTGTTGACTATTATGGCTAAACAATATTAAACAATATGAGTTTCATTTCAGCTAAAAGTACTATAAGGTGACCCATTGACAAGAACACATAATCCCTCATAATTGATACTGTGCTAAACAAGAGAAAATAATTCTTAATCATACCACATTTTTTGTGTCAGTATGAGGTCTTTGGTTTCTTACATAGGCCTTTGTTCTCCAAATAGTATCTAATTCTGTTTCTTTTTTAGAAACAGAAAAATACTCTGTGAACTTAATCATATTAGTAAGACATTTAAAGATATTAATCATCCTGACCATTGAATAATATACATTTTCCCTTAAGGAGATTTTTAATAACACCTTTAGATTTTTGGTTTTGAGTTGATTGACTAGCCAAGGGCTCCTTTTGTAAAGTTCTAAATTATTCAGTTTGCTTCCTTTTATTTCCTTTTCAATTCCAGTTACAAAAACTTGAGTAACTTCATTTTATGAAGAATGCCAATGTGAAGATGATTCTTAATATGAAGTCTCTACATTTCTCTTTATGTTTGATGCATATCAGGCAATAGAATCCTAGAATCAAGTTAAGTTTCCCCCGGAAATACCAGTCATTGGTCTTTGTCTCCAGAACTCAGTATTGGAGATGATTCCATTTAAATTTTTTTCCTTCATGGCTACTCTGGATTTCCTTTTCAGGAAATTTTAAGCACATCTGTTGCATTTTGTTGCTAACATCTATGATATCAGCCTTTCTAGATTTATTTTTATCTACACCTTCACTCAAAGTAGGCTCTTTTGTCCTCTCTATGTTTATCTTAGGTTTCATTCTTCTAAACTTTAAGTCTTCATTGTATTTCTAACACTAATATCTTTATTTCTCCTTTCACAGCTCTGACAATAATTTCAAGGGGTGATCAATAGCATCCAAGTTTTGATAAAAAACCAAAACCAATACTATCTATAAGCTCTCTTGGAATCCTCGAGCATTTGACATTGAAAAAGCAAAGACTGAATTGGCTAAGATATTTTACACATCCACTTGTACAACCTAGAGACTCTTCATGTCTGAAATAAAGTGTCCCATGCAAGATAGTTGAGACAATGAGAACATTTCAGGAGTGCCTTCACTCTGAGAGGGAATAAGACTGTGGAATACACACACACACACACACACACACACACACACACACACACACACACACGAGCACATACAGTCTCAAACTGTTACTCAGGCTTTCCTGGAACTCTCCAGGTAGACTTGACTTGCTCCAGATTTCTGATAATACTCTGATTTTAGCTTTTATGTGCAGAGATTATACAGGAGAGGTACCATGTCCTGTTCTCTTAAACTTTTAGATTCTAAAAACCAAGAACAATTAGAAGGAAGTTGTTAAAATAAAGCAAAATAAAAAACAAAACAAACAAACAAAAAACCACCTTGCCTTCAAAAATGAACACTCCAGCATTGATTTCTCTGCTTTTTTTTTTTTTTTAAGTAATACTTTGCTTAGGGTGGAGGGCTTTTGGGCTTTACCCTGTCTCTACTATGATGTCTAATGTTCTTCATCTGATATTTAAGCAGTCATTTTCGTGAGACTTTTATGGGCATAGCTTCTGAAATTCCTAAGAAACATGATCTCACAGCAATCCTCTTAATCCCCTGCTCCTGACAACTTTTCAACCTCATCTCTTAAAATATTTCCACCCTGAGCTTCATGGGTGGAAATTGCATTGCAAATGTATCCACTGGGATTATGATTCTAAAACATAAACGAAATCATTTTTCAAAAAATAAAATGTAATATAATCTTAAAAAATAAATGAAATATGAAATGGTTAACACGATCCTGTTTTATGAAAACTTAACAAGGATGGAAATTTAAGCATCTCTTAAACTGTCATACAAATCCATGTTTTTTAAACATTAGTTTATATTTTTGAGAATTTCATACACGGGTACTATATATGATTTTATCCCACACTCTCCCCATTTCTCTTATTACCCTCATATTCTCTTTCTCTAAACTCCATGTTTTTTTAGTTATTATTGTTACATAATACATGTACATAAATACAAATCTATTCATATTGGCTCCATTTAAGCCATATATCCTAATAAAAAGGGCAACTCAGGGATGCTTCTCAAACCCCTGACTCTTTTTAATGTTGATTTTCTAGTCTACCAGTGGCTGCACAAATAAGCACAGACTTTCGCGTACTATCATAATGTTTCAGCGGATAAGCTAAATCTATTGAATACTTCCTCCTGAGTATTCTATGGAGTTACTATCAGCCATGGCCAGAGTTGAGAGCAGTAAATTATGCTTCATACAACATTCAAGACACAGCAATTTCTTGAAAGAGTTGTATCTTGGATTTTATAGGCCTCATTAAAATATATAAATATAAAGTTTGAACTCATTAAGACCACCTAAATCCAAGAGTCCATCCAGAAAAAGCTTTATAATAAACCTAATCTGGTTTCAAATTAAGTAGGTATGCATAAATATTACTTGTTTGAAAATTAATGATATTTTGATTAGTATAATTATATTTATATAGGAGGGAAATATTACTGACAATTTTACAGTCGATGAACCCTGGTACTATATGTCTTTATGAGTGGGATCAAGCCAGACATATTAGACCTAGTCCTGAAGGTAAAAATCTCATGTCTCTCCTATTAAAAGCTACTTCTAAGGAGCAAACTGTAATAAATATACAGAACCTGCACTAGTTGCCTGGAAATGCATTCCTCATGTCTTTTCTCTGGGTGAAGCTTGCTTCAGATCACATCAGCTGCTTGTTTCTTAGATGCTTGTCTATTTCACGGAGAACTGCCTCCCTTAGGGTTTCTAAACCTATACCTGACTGCTCTATAGCGGTGGGTAAGTGTGGGTTCCCTGCTACTGACTGGCCATTGATGTCTCAGGGTGTGGAGGAGCTGGGAAGCAGGTTCTCTGGCAGGGAGGGCCAAGTATGAACAACCAAGTGTCTGTTTGGGAGGACAGCTCATTTACTGAAATGGCAGGGCGAGGAGCTCCTATAGCTTTAGTGGGGCGGGGGGAGGAATGTGGGGTGTGGGGTGCAACAAAGAAGGAAATCCTGCAGCAGGCATAGAGGCCTTCCAAGCCTATGGGTTAGATTAGCAGACTGGCAGTCAAATGATCTCAGAGATGCCAGTTGCTTGGCAGGTAAATAGAAGCTTAACTGCCTTCTTGATAAGGCTTTTGTTTCAATGGAGTTTAGTAGGCCCAAGCCTGATTTGCATAGGGAAAGGCCTGACTCCTGCTCTGCTCTCTAGATGTCCAGGATATGGGCCACACTGTACTATCCCAGGACCTCCGAGAGAGACTCTGCTTCGTTCATTCTGCAGAGGCCAGTGCTCAGCAGCTTCCGGCCTGCTGACTCTTCCTCACTGTTGGATTCTGGAAGACCAGGCAGGAACCTCCTCATGGAGAAACTGTTTTTCAAAAAGTGTTAGGAATAGGATACACCCCTGCTGACAGGTGCTTTTCAAGGTGCCACTCCCTGCCAGAAAATCTGCTCCCCAGCTGGACAGGGCATTCCTCATCTTTTAAGATTCCTTTTTCTTGGGGAGGGATGATGTTTTTTTTCTCTTCTGAATCCTTTGGTTTTCTTGTCTACTGAGCTCCTTTTCATGCCAAGCATGCTATGAGACAGGCTATATTAATTTAGTATTTTGAAGAGGGTGACAAGCCTGGCTTATAGAAATGTATTCATCATTTAATTCTTTCATGTCCATATCATCGTTATTCTCCTCAAAGTGAAGTTATGAAAAAGCACAATTTATTACTATACATGCTCGATCATTTCTTCTACGTCTGAAAATTATCCCGTTAGGATTTAGTTTTACAAGTGTTAACCTATTGGCGTTTCTTTTAGGCTCCGTCCAACAGTTACCTAGCAACACCCAGATGTGAGCCTGGTTTGCTATAATAAGGACTATTTGGCCTCTTTATCACTCTCTGATCCTTTTCTCTCTCAGATCTCTTTCTCTCTTTCTGGCCTCTTTCTGCACTCTCTCTCTCCTTACCTCTGCTCTCTCTCCATGTGTTCGAGGCCTCCCTCTTCTCTTTCTGTCCTCTCCCTTCTGTTCTCTCCCTCCATCCCCTTCTCTTTGCATGTGTGTGTGTGTGTGTGTGTGTGTGTGTGGAGTCCTTTTCTGTCCCCTCTCTTTGCATCTACTTCCATCTCAACTCTACTTCCCATATCTCCAAATAAACTTTATTTTATATTTAACCTGTCATATGACAGGTACTTCAGGAGATAGGTGCTAGGATTCTGCTTAGCTCTACCCCACAACCACCTGGCAACAGCCAGGTATAACCCTACCCACAGTTTCCTGGTAATAGCCAGGTAGGCTATAAAAGAGGGTGCTAGGCCCCTCCTCCCTCTCTTAACTCTTCTCTTCCCCCTTGCTCTCTCTTTCTCTTACTCTCCTCTTGGCCCTCTTGGGTTCTCCTCCCCTCCCCCTCTCTCCACGTGGTCATGGCCAGCCTCCATTGCTCTACTCTCTCCCTCTCTCTGCCTTTTCTGCCTCCACTACCCCATTAACTCCCATCCTCTGCCCTGAATAAACTCTATTCTATACCATGTTGGTGTGTGTCTGGTCTCTTGGGGTGGGGGGGGGGAGGGATGCCCACTGGGCATATTCTTTAAAATCTCTTTCTCTTTTTATGAACACAACAGTGGGTACCTCAGTATGGACCAGCTAGGCACACCTTCCCTCCACAGCGTACCACATTTTACAAAGCATATCAAGAAGTCCCTTGACAGATTGGGTCCAAGGCATGTAGCAAAGAGATCACACCATGCAACAGATCTAATGTAAGAGATTTATTGGGGCGGGCGTGGGTGGGTGAGAACAAAAGGTCATCTCAGTGGGGACCTAAGAGAGAGAGAGAGAGAGAGAGAGAGAGAGAGAGAGAGAGAGAGAGAGAGTCAGACAGACACACTGGAAGAGAGATCTGGGATCATGGGAGATGTTTTAAAGGATTGGTGAATATTGATGATGTAGTTTCTGTTCTACAGAGTTTGTTTTCTAACAGATCTAATAATTGTACAGAGCCATACTGGGGCAGTCAAGTGCGTGGTTTGAGTTTGACTTTGGTCAAGGACAATCCCTGGCTTTGGGCAGGAATCTGCCTTTAGGACATAATAGGGAAGTAGGTTAAAGCAGGAATTTTTATCCTTGGGTGGAGTGCTAAGAGTGTACTTGACTATGGTCAAGGTTAACGTCTCCCAGAAAGCCAGGATCCTGCTCCACCTAGGGTGGAGTGCTCAAAGTAAAGGTTAAGTTCATTGTTCCTCCAGGTCTAGGAATTCCTGAATTAAGCAGGGGACCCACCCAGCTGCTGGAGCAGTCAAGACAAGGACCTCCAAGAGAAGCTAGACAACTTCCACCGGAACTCAGCCCGGAGTCTGGGGGGAAGGGTTTGCCCAAACTGTTAAAAGATCTGGCGCCATTAAAGTTTCCGGCTTTGATCAGTGAATATTGTCTTAGCCATTCTTCTTTTCGCCCCTTCCCTATTCATCCCTCAGCTTCTGTTCCAGAAACCCACTTCATAATAGCTGCAGGTAGCTATAGAACCCAACAAATAATCACAAATTAAAATTAAATAGTCAGTTAAGTAGACTTTTCCCACCATTGATTATCTTTCAAATGTCCATTCTGATTTTCAAAGAATGTGGAAGATAGCAGTGTGATGAACGTCTATGAAATATTAGGAACTACGTGATTGCAATTTTGATGGGAACAAATGACCCATATTTGAATCTTGGAGTCTGTTTTCAATTTTCCTTGTTTTTCTCATTGCCTTGTTCATCCCTCATCTTTTAAGATTCCTTTTGGGGGTGTGTGTGACATATTTTTTCTCTTCTGAATCCTTTGGTTTTCTTTTCTATTGAGCTCCTTTTTTATATGAAGCATGCTATGAGACAGGCTATATTAATTTAGTATTTTGAAGAGGGTGACAAGCCTGGCTTATAGAAAAAAAGAAGAGTTTGGTATTGATTTGATCAATCTCAGGCTTGGATAGGGAATAGAAGCAGCTGTAAGTTTTAAAAAGAGTTTCAGTGCAGGTAAGAAAGCCCTATACAAGTCTTTGGAGGGGCGGAAGCACAGAGGCTACAGGGGCACTGTTAACACTCAGCCTTGTAGTTTTCAGTGAATCTTAAGTTACTGTGCTGGCTCAGGGAATTCAGAAAACCTCACACCCCTGGAACAGCTTTATTCAATGCCACAGCAGGTGTTTCCTGCCAGTACAGCAAAGGCTTCAGCAAAACTTGTCATCAGCTAAAGCCTACAGGTCCAGCTGAGCAGAAGACCATGGCCTTATCCTCTCCCATAGCTTCTCCCTGATGAGATCTAAGGAAGAACTACAAAAAGAAGACTTCTAGGAATTATAGATCCAGATCTAGGCCTGTTCCTTAAGCTTTTGTTTTTGCTTTTAAAATTAAGGGTATTTTCTCCCCTGTTATCTAAGAAAAAGAAAATAATTCTAAGTCATGTTGTTTACATGACTACCAGACCATACGTTTAGTGGGCAGCATTGCTATTAGCTGCACTTTTTAAATAAGAAATGCAACTATTTGAAATGCTATATGTATAGGGAAGGTTATTTGCTTTAGAGATGTGCTTGGAGCAGTGGTGCCAATCGGAAAGAATAGTTCTGTGTAGTTTCTCTAAGTAGTTCATCACTACTATTCTGCTCCTTTGAAATTCTGGTTTCAGTAAGTTTTGTACTCTTTGGGGGAGTAAGTGTCACTCAACAGTCCTACTTTTTAATCATCCATCTATTTGGGTAGACCTATCATTTTACCAATTCATGTATGAGCTAGGGTTAAAAATCTGTGTCAGATTCTAGCTAATTCGTCCATTTGTCATAAAAGAGAGGCAAAGCTTCAGAGGCCATGTGTGGCTCTGCAGCAGCAGATTCTCCTTAAATCATCAACTTTGACCAATTCTCTAGGCTCTTTTTAGGTACCTGAAACAAGGTAGGCCATATTTAAGCGGCAAGAGTTCACCCCTTATAGGTTTCCTATTAGGCTGTCCTATCCCTTTGACATCTGTGGTTTTGCTCACAGTTTCAGTACCAGATTTCACATGCTCCCCTATGCAGGGCTCTTTTGGTTTCATTTGGGGAAAAAATGACAGGAGAATGCTCGAACATCCTCAGTCCTCAGTCATGTTGGTCAACAACTTGTGTTTTACTTCATACACCTCTACACAAAAGTCACTCCAGGGTCTGATTTTTACTAGTCCACTTATTTAGCAGGGTAGCCCTATGACAAGAAGTATATAGTTGATTTGAAGCACATTTTAGAGAAAAGCATGTACACAGACAATATGAGGAAGTGAAATGATGAAGAGTGTTGATGATACAGATGCTAATGGACAGCCACACCGAACTGGAGTTGGAACGAAATATTTTAAAGCTATCATGAGTCTACCAATCAAGTTCCAACAGAAAGTAGACGATACCCTTTAAAACTTGTAACAAATTAGAGCTTCTATGTACTAATTTGGCCATCAAATAAGCATATGAAAGCATAGAAAGAACAAGCAGGATACTGTTACACATTATATTCTCTAGCAATGAAAAGAAAAATAGATGATAGATAGATGATAAATGGGTAGATAGATGATAAAAGAACACATGCATCATGGCTTTTAGGAAAAAGTTATATAAATTGTGACCCTTTAGTGATGGTGGGACACAGGTGACTAGACTTCTCAAAGTCACTCTCCTCAATATTTTTGTTCCGTGTTACCTGAAATCATCTGTCAATCAGAATTGCATATGATGCTGACCAAGGCATTGCATATGATGCTGACCAAGGCAGTGCCTGAATGCATGTGGATGAGAGTGTAGACGAGCAGAGTATGTATTTGTGTGGAGATTCAGATTTTTGTCATGTAGAGTTAAGCAATAGAGGTTTGTCTTTTCAAGTCTGGTTGTTTTGCTCTTCCCATAAAGATGTGTGAAAACTATGGCACTATTTTCAAAAATTTGAGGTAAAGATAAAAGGCTTTAAGCATTGCATAATGAAATAATATTTGGAGAAAGCACATTCTAGGATGTAGTTCAAAGAGTTTACTGGTAACGTGGAGTGCGAGGTTATTGGTAACGAAGGTAAAATGAGCCGGTGTACTTTAGGGTTAAGGTTTTACCTGGCTACTGGACCTTCTAGTGCCAAATGCAGGGGTGATAGAGGAAGAGGGCAGCTGTAATCGAGTCAACTTTTAACAGGTAAGTGGACATTGTTGGGATTCAAAGACAAAGAGACAGCTTTAGTTGGGCTGTAGAAATAATAGAGAATTGGAGCATTTGCAGCAACTATATGTATTTTAGCTAGAATTCTAGGTCTGTTTCATGGGAAGAGTAGTAATTGTGAAAAGTTATTACTAGGTGGTAGAAGAACTAGACACTTCGTGTTGTCTCTCTAGTACTGGTGCTGAATCTTACTGACCATCTCTACAGATAATCACACAGGATAACACATGGCTGTTATCTTCTGGACTTCTGAATAGATCCTGCTGGACTTTCTGTGAAGAAGTACATGATTCTCTCCATAGTATAACACAATCTGTGATTTTTGTAATTGCTATAAACGATTCAAACTGTCTTAAGATTGATATAAACCTGTTTCTAAAATTCATGGTTAAAATTATCAACTAAACTCAGGCTTCAGATGGAGTTTCCTCCTTCCCAACCATCAAATGAGTTAAGATACATGTTTCCTCACAATATGAAATCTAAAAAATTGAAGGTAATTAGTTAATGTAAGTTAGCACCAGATGTTTATTTAAATTTGGAAAAGCTAAAAAGAAATTAAATCTGTCATTTCAAGTAATCAAGCCAGATTAAAAATAGAAATGATTATTATAATACAAAAAGAACAACTTTTTCTTTAAGTACAATTTAAAATTATAAGGTGCTACTGCAGATGAAAAATCTTTTTTAGAAACTAATATTAATATTGTTATTGAATTATAAATAAGTTTATTAATAGAATCAGTCAGTTGGCTAATCTATTTAAGGGATCTCAACAGACTTCTTAAAATGTCCAAGTTTATAGAAGCAGTTTAGAGAGAAAAAAATACTTTTGGGAATTTGAGAGCTACTGTGAGGTAGGATACTTTAAGTGGGATATCTGTAAGAGTTCATGGTGCTCACAGATAGATCAAGATATGGAATTATGAGGAAGTCTTCTCATCCCGAGATTGTACGTGGAGTCATTGTACTATACAGATTCCTGTTGCGGTGAGTTTTTAAAATTATTAAGACAGCACTGTTAAAGGAATAGACATGATGGTTTAGGGTAGAAAGCCAGAGATCAGGATTTTAGGCCTCAAAGAAGAGCCAGAGTAGTTCAGCAAACTAGGAGTTCTTAGTCTCCGATGCCCCCTCTAAACTGGACAAGACAGTTATAAAAAGAATTCCCCCAAGTGTGTCAAAGGCCTTTTGACAGATTCTATCTCTCTGTTATATTTCATTTCTGAACTCTAAGAGCCCTTCCAAGGTCATATTTGATAAAACACAGAAGAAAAATGTTGAGTTGTGCACACTGCTCAGGGCCTTGCCTGCCTACTTCAGTTATATCCATGTCCATAGCTAGGAAAGACATGAACACAGCCCATTCTATAAAAATAAAAGTCTTCCCAGAAAAGACTTGCATGTGTACCTGGGGTCATAAAAGTTTTCAGTGGCAACTCAAATGTGTTTTGAGTGAATTTCCCAATGGCAAGGTTAAGCTGAAAATCAGCTTGCTTTTTTCTTGTTCTTTTTATTTTTGCATTTGGAGGCCAATCTTTATTTGTGACTCTCTTCTTTTTTTTAAACTTTGAATTATCATTTGCCTAAGGTCAGAAGTTGGGGAGATGGAGTAAAGAACTCAGAGAGAGGAGACCAAAATGGTGAGCAACTTTTGCAATGAAAGTAAACAAAATAATGTAATAAAGATTTAAGAAAAATAAAACTAGACACACTAAACCTAATAGAAGAAAATGAGGGGAACTGATTTGAACACATTGGCACAGGTGACAACTTCTTGAACAGAACACCAATAGCTCAGACACTAAGATCAACAATTAATAAATGGAACTTCATGAAACTGAAAAGCTTCTACAAGGCTACAGACACCATCAACAAGACAAAAAGGCAACCTACAGAATGAGAAAAGATTTTCACCAATTCTTTATATAACAGAAGACTAGTATTCAAAATATAAATAACCCACGAAATTACACATCAACAAACCAAATTACACAATTGAAAAATGGGTTATAGAGCTAAATAGAGACTTAACAGAGGAATTTCTAATAGCCAAGAAGAAGGTAAGGAAATGTCCAATGTCCTTAGTAATCAGGGAAATGCAAATCAAAATGACCCTGATACTCTATTTTAACATCTGTCAGAAAGGCTAAGATAAAAAACTCTAGTGATAGTACATGCTGGAGAGGATGTGGAACAAAGGAAAGAAATATCCTCCATTGCTGGTGGGAGTGCAAACTTATATAATCACTTTGGAAATCAATTTGTCAGTTTTCCAGAAAATTGGAATAGTTCTACTCCAGGACCCAGATATAGGCATGTGCCCAAAGATGTTTCACTATACTGCAAGGATACTTGTTCAACTACATTCATACCATCTTTATTCGTAATAGCCAGAAACTGGAAACAACCTAGATGTCCTTCTATTGAAGAAAGGATAATGAAAATGTGGTGCACATTCACAATGGAAAAGTACTCAGTTATTAAAAAGCAAAGACATCATGAAATTTGCAGGCACATGGATGGAACTAGAGAATGTCATCCTGAGTGAGGGAACCCAGACCCAGAATGACACTCAGGGTATATTTTCACTGATAAGTAGACATTAGACATAAAATACAGGAGAATGATGCCTGTTTCTTTGAGACCCAAAGAAACTCAAGTAACAAGGAGGGTCAAGGGTGGACATTCGAATCATAGTTACTCAGAATTGGAAATGAAAGAGACATTGGTGGTGGAGGGAGGGAGGGAACTAAGTGAGAGAGGGGGTGGGGAGGGAATCAGGTGTGGGGAGAAGAGGAGGGGAGTTGGGAAGGACTGGGAGAGTGAATGGAAATTGGTAGGGGAATTTTGGGGATCTTAGGCCAGAGAGCTAGGACAGGGGAAGCTCATGGGAATCAGTGGGAGTGATCTTAGCTGAGACTCCTTGCAATATGGGATATGGTGACTGAAATGACCACCTCCTGTAGTCAGGCAGGACTTCCAGTGGAAGAAGAGGGACACACAAAAAAAGAAAAACTCCTGACCCAAAATATGTCCTGCCTAAAATCAGTGCAGGGAAAACAATGTAGTAGAGGCCGAAGGAATGGCCAATCAATGACTGGCCCAACTTGACACCTATCCCATGGGAGAGAGATAACACCTGACACTATCAATGATACTCTATGCTTGTAGAGTGCAACATACACAAGAGCTTAGCACAACTGTTTTCTGAGAGGTTTCATCTAGCAGCTGATGGAAACAGATGCATAGACCCACAGGCAAACATCAGGCAGAGTTGAGGGAGTCTCATGGAAGAGTGTCAGGGAGTCTTAAGGAAGAGTGGATTTAGGATTATGGATATAGGATTGGGCAAGCTGGGATGGTCAAGGGCATGACAAGAACTACAGAGTCCACTAACCTGGACCCATGGGGGCCCACAGGGAGTGACCCACTTATCAAAGGGCATGCATGAGCTGGAGATATGCTCCCTACACATTTGTAGTATGTGGACACATGCTACACATGTGAAGCTTGGTCTTCATGTGGGTCCCCTAACAATCCTAGCAGAGGCTGATACGGACGCGCTTGCCTAACATTGGATCTGCTTCTCTTAGCTGGACTGCCTGGTTCAGACCTCAGTGGGAAAGGGTGTGCTTAGTCCTACTGTTTGCGATTCCATGGTAAGGCAGTACCCAAGGGGGGGCTTCCCCTTCTCTGAGGAGAAGAGGAAGGGATAATGAGAGAAGGGTATGACTGTCTGGAGAGGAGGTAGGGTGGCTGTAATCAGGATATAAAGTGAATAAATAAATAAATAAATAAATAAATAAATAAATAAATACAATTCCATAACTTGAAAACAGGATAAAGTTAATGTAGAAAGAAAAATGGTTTGAGGAATTAGAGAGAGATACTTTGAGATTCAGTGAGGATGTCTATAAGACTTAATGGCATGCACAGTTATATGAAAGTAGAACTTTCAACTACTTACAGCTATTTATGATTTCTAATCATAGTTTGCTGACTAGGTGTATTTGACGACATCTCTGGTTTACTTATCTTGGAGCAACTGAAAGGAAGAAAAGGGCCTATATCACATCATATAACATCAGAATGGCAGTTAGGAGAATTCCACCTTTGGCAACTGAAATTGATAAAACTATATTTAAAGGAAGATATATGTTAATTAAATTTTGTTTATTTAGATTTTCTTTTAAATAGCTAAATAACCATGTTTTTAAATCATGTAATAACTTTGTCCAGTTCTTTTGTGAAACTTCCTTTCTAACAAAAAACAAAAAACAAAAAACAACAACAACAAAAAAACCTCTTTAGCTATTTCAAGCCTCTTTCAGGATAAAATCACAATTACAAACTTTCATCTTTGATTTTCAGTTTCCTGTTGCTTTATGAACAGCTTCAGAATTCATCTTACTACTTCTCCATGTCTTGTGATATACACAGATTTGCAGTACTTAGCAATTCTTTAAGACAAAATAAATAAATATATATAAATAAACTCTTAGATAATTCCTGGAGAGAGTTGTATGTTGTGAAAACCATACAGGAAAATGTGATGTAGACCTAGATAGAATAGGCAGCATTGCCACCTATACATGAGAATCAGCAGGGCTCTCAGTTGTGAATATTTATGTAACAGTGAGACTGAATAGAATAAAATGTAAAGATGTAAGATTATAACTTTTAAAATCTTATTAGTGTGATAGGCATTTTCAGATTTGAGTACATTGGGTAAAATAACTATTCTGTTAATTCTCAAAATATAGCCAGGTCTAGAGCACATTATTAAAATTAATAACTTTCGCACAGTTTGAAAGTCTTTATCAAGTAAAGTCAGGGAACAGAGGACAGGATCTCATGGTCCACAAACAGGAAATCCAGCTGGGTAGCTTTCAATAGGCATTGTTGGACTGTTGGAAGCTCATGGCTGCAGACCTGTCTGTGTATGAATGTTAGAACATTTCCATGTAGTCATTTATAGCTCCAAGAACTCCTAAGCTAAGAGACTCTGTGGTAGAAGCTGCAGCCTCCATAACTTAATATTGGAAGTCACACTGTGTTATTCCTGCTATATTCTGTTGTTTACAAAGTCAGCTGTATTTCTGAGGGTCTAGCATTTCACAAGGGTGAAATGGCAGGCTGCAGGCATAGCTGGGGACTATTTTGGTAGCTGGGTAGCACAAGCACCAAGTTTGTTCCATTTATTTGGCTCCCTCTTGATATCAGTCACAATTTCTGTTTCTCTGCCTATCTTCATGCTTAGAAATATGATGGCAATTTGTTATATATTTTGATAATCTTCTTTCATTTCCTCTATTCCCCCCCCCATTTGTAGCTTCCTTTTCTTATTCTCTGATCAACTTAAACTAAAACCAAACAAAGTAGAGAGAGAGAGAGAGAGAGAGAGAGAGAGAGAGAGAGAGAGAGAGAGAGAAAGCACATCTGTTTTATGTTGGCTAACTACTCCTGAGCATGAAATCTACCCTGGACTGTACTTAATATACCCAATGTCACTCTATTAAGAAAAGCTGATTTTCACTCTCCAAGATGTTATCAGTTACATATATCTTTCAGGTCAAAGATGTGTCCACTTTTTCTCCATGATGGAATATTATCTGATATGTGCAAATCTTGTGCTGGTGCATGCTCATTAGAAGTCTTTTCATTGCTGTTTTCATTAGTAGTAAGATGTTTCCCTTTAGGGTTCCTTCATGACTTACATAATTCCAGGTTCTTTGACTCATTAACAGGGTGTTTACAACTCATGCAGTGAACATTCAGTCCAGTAAAAATGTGGGTGGTTATTCCTATAACACTGGTGGAATCATTGTACAAGTAGGCATGTTGGTGTTGTAGCTTAAAGTATTTGTAGCTGGGTGATATCAATGATTACCTTTTCCCCTGGTAGTATGTATAGTACCTTCCAGTATTATATATGCCAATTGGGGGACTTCTAGTTGTGCACTAGATTTGTTTTTATGTATTCGGTTACATAAGTGTGTGGCATTTTCAACACCAGATTCTTACTGTCTGGTTATGGAGTATAACCAATAGCTTCAGCAATAGTCTGTTATGTTTTGGGATGATTTACAAATGTCATTGAATGATGACACAAAAAGATGTGGATCATGCTGGGCATTGGACATTTTCAATGATCTATTGTTGTGAAGAAGAAAACATTTAATTGGGGCTAGCTTATAGTTTCACAGGTTTAGTCTATTATCCTAATGGTGGAAAGCGTAGCAGCTTACAGGCATACATGATGCTGGAGAGTAGCTGAGAATTCTACATTCAGATTGGCAGGAACAGGAAGATAGCAAGGGAACTATTGGGTCTAGCTTGGGCTTCTGAAACCTCAAAGCACACCCTACTTATATACTTCCTCTAACAAGTCCACACCTACTCCAACAATACTGCACATCCAAGTGCTACTCTCTGGTGACTAAGCTTTCAAATATATGAGCTTATGGATGCTACTCTTATTCAAACCACCACATATAGTTGATCCATTTAAATTGTTTATATATGTATATATGTGTATGTATATGTATGAGAGCTTTTCTATAGTAGTAAGTTTTTATGTGGTTTTTAAAAAATCCTTTAGTGTTAATTATTTTCCTTCCCCATATTCCTGCTTTTATCTCTCCCACATTCCCATCTCTACTTAATTGTCCTATTTGAATTTTCCTTTTGTCCCTTTCTAAGACTCCATCTTCCTTGCAAGATTCTGCTCCTTGGTTCCTTACTAGCTAACTAATCCCTGTGGATAGTCTGTATGAAACATGCACATTTAAAGCTTAAAAAACAGCATCCACACATGAGAAAACATGCAATGTTTGTCTTTTGGCGTCTGGAGGAATTAATGAAGGGTAAGTGCTTGTAGTGCTATCCATTAACCTGAAAATTTCATTATTTGATTTCTCTTATCAGCTGAGTAATAGTCCATTGTGCAAATGTATCACATTTTTGTTATGTATTCAACACTGTGAAAACATCTAAGCTGTCTCGGATGGATGAAGACAGAGAAGAACAGCTATGGACATGGTTGAGTATCCACGGAAAGATGAACTTTGTGTGTAAGTGCCAAATAAACAGGATCCTTTAGTTTAGCTATTCTATTTTAGTATAAAGAGAAGAAAAGCTTTGTTATAGTCAAATTTATTAATTCTTACTTTTGTTCCCTATATAGTTAGGTGACCATAGTAAACATCTAAAGGAGAAACATGAATGTAAGAAGGAAACTTAGAATGAGGAGGAGGTGTATTGCTATGGTGAAGTGCTGTGATTCAAAAGCAACTTGGGGATGAAAAGCTTACTCGTCTATATCCCATCAGCAGAAGAAGTCAGGAAAGGTACTCAAGCAGGTCAGGAACCTGAAGGCAGGATGTGATGCACAGGCCATGAAGGTGTGCTCCTTACTGGCTCACTCCCACCAGATTTCTTATAGGTTCAGGACTCCTAGCCTAGGATTGGCATCATTCACATCCTCCCTCATCAATCCCTAATTAAGAAAATTCCCTTTAGGTTTTATTATAGCCAGATCTTATGGAGACATTTTCTTAATTAAGGTCCCCATACAATTAGGTGACTTTATCTAGTGTTGACATAAAACTATTCCTCACAATACTTCAATCCCCACCCCTATTTTTCCTTCCTCCTGTGATTTGAAAGCCACACACAAAATAAGATCTGGTGCTGCTGTTTCTGAACCTTACTGAGGACATAACTGAAAAGCAGAAGTCTTCTATTACATGACAGTAAGACATTCATACACACACAAAATTAAACAGATAAGTAAGAAAATAGATAATTAATAACAAAGAAGTAAGTAAATAAATAAGCACAACCGAATATCAAGAACCTCAGAATATGATTTTATCACTAAAGATATCTTCTCCCATGAAGAACTGGAGAAATGGCAAATGGTTACTTTTGTTGTTGTTGTTGTTGTTGTTGTTGAGGAAATGATAAAAGAATGCAGTAAGGGCAGGCTGGACCCAGAACATTTGCTTTTCTTTTACCACACAGGTTCTTATCTTGCCCACCCCTCTATAAAAATGGAGTGGGTAGATAGTAAGGGATAAGTGAACAGAAAGGAGCTTTGGTTTTCCACAGAAGAGTAATAGTTCAAATGTGAATGAGTAATTTAGATGGGAGAGTGGGAACTGCAGCCCTCAGAGGCAGCAGGATGCCACCTGAGAGAGGTCATGGGTGTTAGAGCTCTATGCTCTCTCAGCAGGTTTCAGGTACTACCCAAAATTGTTGGCAAGTCTCCCAGCTCTGATCTTTCAAAGAGTCTCAGGGTAACAATCAAAAGCAGCACTGCATAGCAAGTCTTTAGAAAGCAGGCCACCAGCAAAGATAGCAAGGATAGCAGGTGGGTTTCCATCTTTTACATGTCCTTAAAGCTGGTGGATTTCCCCTGCTTGGATAGGTGTGAGCAAACGTCTATTCAATAAAGACAGGGTAGTACAGTCGGATCTTATAAGGGATTCTGCCAAAGTTTAGCCTACTAAACCATCAGAATGTGATGTTTCAATTCTGAGGAAATAGCTACACACCAAGCATTAAGATATGAACGCAGTTCAGAAATTGTTAACTTCGGAAACTGATGCAAGGTCAGTAAGGGTTCAAGCTCAGCCTTGGCTCCTGAATGAGAACATTTCTAGAGTGAAAGCAAACAATTGGGAGGAAGAATGCAGTACACATATACAATGAAATTTTAACGAAGTATAATGAAAAATTAAACCATAACCTTTAAAGGACAAATGATGGAATGTAAACTATTCATTAAGCAAAAAAGTCAGTCTCAGAAAAAGATTAGTGCCATATTTTGTATTGTTTTGTCTCATTTGTGGAACTCATGTTTATCTCTGAGTCTTTCTCTCCTCATGTCTCTCTGTCTCTTTGTCTCTATCTCTGTCTGTTTCTCTGTCTCTCTCTTTCTCATGTTTGTGTGTGTGTGTGTGTGTGTGTGTGTTCATGCACTGTGAAGGGATTTCAAGACAAGAGAATAGTATCTTAATGGTAGAGGAAGGAGAAAGGAAGAGACTGGAATGGAACACGTGATGCTAAAGTAGAGGAAGAACTGTTGTGGAGGGATCAGTGAGAAAGGGCAAGGCAGGCATAAGAGAATGCCATTGGAAATGAACAAAGAATGCATGAAAATGATACAAGGCAATCTATTGTTTACATGTTAAGTTAAAAAATAAGTAAATGCTCAACAGTTTTTAGTTTTGGAAAAGCCTTTTACTGCTGCTATTTCTAAGTAGTGGTAGCATATCAAGAGGTAAATCTAATTTTCTGAGGAATCGCCAAACTGATTTCCAGAGTGGTTGTACCAGCTCGCAATCCCACCAGCAATGGAGGAGTGTTGCTTTTTCTCCACACCCTTGCCAGCATCTGCTGTTGCTTGAGATTTTGGTTTTAGCCATTCTGACTGGTGTGAGGTGAAATCTCAAGGTTTTTTTTTATTTGAATTTCCCTGATAATTAAGGATATTGAACATTTCTTTAGGTGCTTCTCAGCCGTTTGATACTCTTCAGTTGAAAACTCTTTGTTTAACTTTGTACCCCATTTTTAATAGGGTTATTTATTTCTCTGGAGTCTAAATTCTTGAGTTCTTTGTATATATCGGATATTAGCCCTCTATCAGATGTAGGATTGGTAAAGATCTTTTCCCAATCTGTTGATTGCCATTTTGTCCTCTTGACAGTGTCCTTTGCCTTATAGAAGCTTTGAAATTTTATGAGGTCCCCTGAGGATCCAGCTATACCACTCCTGGGCATATACCCAGAAGATGCTCCAACATGTAATAAGCACACATGCTCGATGATGTTCACAGCACCCTTATTTATAATAGCTAGAAGCTAGAAACAACCCAGATGTCCTCCAACTTATCACTGATAAGTGGATATTAGCCCAAATGTTCTAAATACCCAAGATACAATTCACAGACCACATGAAGCTCAAGAAGAAGGAAGACCAAGGTGTGGGTGCTTCGGTCCTTCTGAGAAAAGGAACAAAATATCTGGAGATATCTGGAGATAAACTGTAGAGCAGAGACTGAAGGAAAGGCCATCCAGAGACTGTCTGATCTGGAGATTCATCCCATAAACAGTCACCAAACCCCTACACTATTATGGATGCCAAGAAATGCTTGCAGCCAAGCATTGGACTGAGTGCAGGGTACTCAATGGAAGAATTAGAGAATGGACTAAAGGAGCTGAAGGGGTTTGCAACCTCATAGAAAGAAAAACAATATCAACCAATCAGACCCCCTAGAGCTCCCAGGGACTAAGCCATCAGCCAAGGGGTACACATGGCCCCAGCTGTATTTGTAGCAAAGGATTGCCTTGTCAAGCATCAATAGCAAGAGAGGTCTTTGGTTCTATGAAGGCTCAATAGATGCCCCAGCATAGGGGAATCAAGGGCAGAAAATGTGGGAGTGGTGTAGGTGGAGGAACACCCTCATAGAAGCAGGGGTAGGGAGGATGGGATAGGGGTTTTCTGGGAGGGGAGAAACCGGGAAAGGAATAATGTTTGAAATGTGAATAATGAATATATCCAATAAAAAAAGAAAAAAGAAAGAAAAAAGAGATATTAAGAAAAAGTGAAATAAAAAAAGAGATAAATCAGGAACTATTTTAAAATGTTTTAAAATACGTAAAAGTTGTGTTAGCCTTAAAATACGTAAAAATAAGCATCTACTGTGTCAACACATTAAAAAGATAAATGTAAATGGAACAAGAATAGTGGCAAAAGGTATATCCCAGAGCAGGGCTGGGGGAGGAGATCTGTGATGTCCAAGTCTCCGAAATTGCCAGCAGAGTGGTCCCCTTGTCATGTGTTCTGCTTCTGAAGACATTCATTCTACAGGACACCTAACATCTTCAAATATATATAGACAGTTTGTACCTCACATGTACCATTCTTACTTTAGATATCAATATTACTATCGAGGACTAATATTAACTGTGATTTAATTCATAACTGTATATTAATCAAAACAGTCCTCTAAGTACTCTATAATGTGTTTAGGTTTTTGCAAAAATACAAACTGGGTTTTATACTCATTTGGAAGTTTTCTTTTGAGAATGGTAAACAAACTTAGTAAGGTCATATAAGTTGTAGCAAGAAATAGAATAGGAATTTATATCCCAGCCTGACTAATTGCAGTTTGTTATTAGCCTTTATTCAAGTTACCCGTTTCAACTCTTAATTACATATTATTCCTTAATAGTTCCCATATGTCTTCTTGCTAGCATTGACTCAAGTAAAGCCTCTATTTAAAGCGGCTCTGTAAACCTAAATTCCACCTATTGATTTAAGTGTATAATTTTAACTTTGAAGCCCAAATGTGGTCAAAGAGATGCTAAAACATCTATGCAAAAGAAATCACTGCTGCCGCATTTTAGTTTTTTAATTTGAATGTAAAAATGCTCATATATGGGAAACACTTTCATTTTTCAAAATGGTTCATAACTAATTTTCCCATGAGGACAAATTTTTCATTTTCTGCCTAGGCACAGAAAGATAAACTGTTCACATTTATGCACAGATAATTACTATATTCATAACCCTTAGATGTTTTTATTACTATTTTCTGTCCCTTCAAAGTTTCTGAATTTCCTGAATTTTTGATCAGTCTAAGCACAGGGAATTCTTCCAGATCGCACTTAATCTAATTTCAGAGAACTAGAGAGAACCACATAATTTATACCTTATATGCATAGTATTTGTGAAACTGCATTTATTAAAGCTTCGCAGACAAATGTGTTTATGGTTTCCTGGCAGTTTGTCATGGTTAGAATTGGTACTTGGCTCACTTATTACAGACTTCCCTTACCCAATCTCTGGACATTTTTACACCAAGAACAAGAAAACGCTACAGCTGTGTGCTAACTGCAAACCCACAATTTCTCAGCCTTTCCCTCTCTCCCCCCAGCTAACAGGTTTTGAGATCTCTTATTTTTATCTTGATGTTTGCATTATCTTTTAGAGTAACCAATATCATCCTATATGTCTTTGTTCCATGTTCCTTCAGTAAATATTAAAAACAGAGCATCTTTTTCCTCATTACTTAGATTAAAATAATGGGACAGTACCAACTGTCCTTAGATATTTCCTATGGAAATAATACATCTGACTTCAAATCTTATTTCTATCCTTTCAAAAACTGTATATTCCTATGCCAATTTTATTTTCTCATCTGAACAATGGGATCAATACAAGAAAGGGCTAGCAGTTATTGATTATAACATTTGTGAAGATTTTTGCCTAAACCTGTGTTATCCTAAACATTCTGAACCTCATGGCAGCATAAGAAGGAGGCTTAATTGCTTAGTTATCATTTTGTTTGACTGAAGTCAAGTAAGGCCCACTGAGGTGAAGCAGGTGGTTCAAGGTCTGGTAAAACTGCCGGAGTAATTAAAATGCTGGGAATTAAATAAGTGACAATCCTCAACAGACACAGAGGGAAAGCCTTTTCCCTTGAGTGCTGGGGGACTTCCTGTTCAAACAATTTGTGCATCTTCATTTAAAAAAAGGGGGGGGGAGAAAGGTGGCTTGTTCTCTGGTTTCTAGCTTCTTACTTGATTGTTCGGGCTCAACATTCAGGACATTAGACAGGAGCATCCTTTTCATTTTGTAAGTGATGACAGAGAGATTCTTCTGGCTTAAGAATATGGTTAAGGCTTCAGGGGAAATGAATGATAATTTGAAGGTCAGAACACTCTTCCACCATAACTACGTGTGCTTATTTTCTGTTTTGCTCTTCATATTTGTATTGTCTTGTTGAGGGAAATTGGTTTTGATTAGAAATTGCTAAGATCAAGAACATGTTTTAATACTTCCCAGTAGACCATGAAGACAAAGGACCATGATACAGGGATTATAAACTTTTGACAAGAAGAAGAAGTGACTTTTATATATACAATGCCTGTCTTAGCGTTTCTATTCCTGCACAAACATCATGACCAAGAAGCAAGTTGGGGAAGAGGTTACTCAGCTTACACATTTCGCATTGCTGTTCATCAGGACCGGAACTCACACAGGGCAGAAAGCAGGAGCTGATGCAGAGGCCGTGGAGGCATGCTACTCACTGACTTGCTTCCCCTGGCTTGCTCAGCTTTCTTTCTTTTTAACTTATTTTTAATTTTTTAAATTTTTATTTTTTTATCATATATTTTCTTTATTTATCCCCTTCCTGGTTTCCCCTCAGAAAACTCCCTAACCTCTTGTCCTGGCATTCCCCTACACTGGGGCATTGAGCCTTCTCAGGACCAAGGGCTTCTCCTCCCTTTGATGTCCAACAAGGCCATCCTCTGCCACACATGCAGCTGGAGCCATGGGTCCCTGCACCTGTACTCTTTGGTTGGTGGTTCAGTCTCTGGGAGCTCTGGGGTACTGGTTGGTTCATACTATTGTCCCTCCTATGGGGCTGCAAATCCCTTCAGCTCCTTAGGTCCTCTCTCTAGCTCCTCCACTGAGCACCCTGTGCTCAGTTCAATGGATGACTGAGAGTGTCCCCCTATGTAATTTTCAGGCATTGGCAGAGTCTCTCAAAGCTATATCAGGTTCCTGTCAGCAAGCACTTATTGGCATCCACAATAGTGTCTGGGTTTGGTAACTGTATATTGGATGGATTCTCATGTGGGGCAGTCTCTGGATGGTCTTTCCTTCAGTCTCTGATCCACATTTTGTTTCTTTTTTTTAATTCAATATATTTTTATTTACATTTCAAATGATTTCCCCTTTCCTGACTCCCCACTCCCCAAAAGTCCCATAAGCCCTCTTCCCTCCCCCTCTTCCCCCACCCACCCCTTCCCACTTCCTTGTTCTGGTTTTGCCCTATACTGCTGCACTGAGCCTTTCCAGAACCAGGGGCCACTCTTCTGTTCTTCTTGAACATCATTTGATATGTGGATTATGTCTCGGGTATTCCAAGTTTCTAAGCTAATATCCACTTATCAGTGAGTGCATACTATGATTGATCTTTTGAGACTGAGTTACCTCACTTAGTATGATGTTCTCCAGCTCCATGCATTTGTCTAAGAATTTCATGAATTCATTGTTTCTAATGGCTGAATGGTACTCCATTGTGTATATATACCACATTTTTTGTATCCATTCCTCAGTTGAGGGAAATCTGGGTTCTTTCCAGCTTCTGGCTATTACAAATAGGGCTGCTATGAACATAGTGAAACATGCATCCTTATTACATGCTGGGGGATCCTCTGGGTATATGCCCAGGAGTGGTATAGCAGGGTCCTCTGGAAGTGATGCCACACTTTGTTTCTGTATCTCCTCCTGTGGGTATTTTGTTCCCCTTTCTAAGAAGGACCAGAGTATCCATACTTGGTCTTCTTTCTTCTTGAGCTTTGTTTGGTCTATGAATTGTATCTTGAGTATTCCAAGCTTCTGGGATAAAATATCCACTTATCAGAGAGTGCATACTGTGTGTGTTACCTCACTCAGGATGATATTTTCTAGTTCCATCCATTTGCCTAAGAATTTCATGAAGTCAGTGTTTTTAGTAGCTGAGTAGTATTCCATTGTGTAATGTACCACATTTTCTGTATCCATTCCTCTGTTGAGGGACATCTGGGTTGTTTCCAGTTTCTGGCTATTATAAATAAGGCTGCTGTGAACATAGTGGAACAGGTGTCCTTATTACATGGTGGAGAATCCCCTAGGTATATGCCCAAGAGTAGTAAAGCAGGATCCTCAAGTAGTACTATGTCCAATTTTCTGAGCAAGTGCTAAACTGATTTCCAGAGTGGTTTTACCATTAGCTTGCTTTCTTATAGAACCCAATACTACTATCCAGGGATGGCACCTCCCACAATGGGCACTACCCGCTTGATCACTAATTAAGAAAATTCCTTACAGCTGGATCTCACGGGGGCATTTCCTCAACTGAAGCTCCTTTCTCTGTGATAACTCCAGCTTGTGTCAAGTTGACACACAAAAGCAGCCAGTACAATGTTCTTTGATGCACAATATGTAATTGGCTAAAATAATAGTTCCTGTAGATAACTATTTTTATTTGGAAAGTGTGGAAGATTGACATCGAGTTTTCAACTTGCTGAATCAAATCACGCAAATGACTCTCTTTGCTCCTCCCTTTAGAACTTCAAGTAGGAAGTGTAAATGTTGGAAAATGAATGTTAAACTAGTGGTCAGAAAATATTCTGACAATGAGCCAGGACAGGGTGGGTTGATTGGGGAAGTGGATATGGCTTATGTGATTTTCAGGGGAGGGGGGAACCAGGAAAGGGTACAACATTTGAAATGTAAATAAAGAATATACTTAACTAAAAAAAAAAGACAATGAGCACAGTTAGGATGAGCATGTTTTTCCAATGCTAAGAAAAAATCTTGGCAGATTGCATACATTTGTGTCAGTCATGTCGTGCTTGGGATGAAGGCTGAAACTGTAGCTCAAAACTGAAAATAAAGAACAAGGTCACCATAGAGCTGTACTTATTATAAGTGCTTCTAGCGCCTAAGATCTGAAGTTATCTCCAGTATTTTGTTTTCCCATAGTATAGTGGGAATCGGAACTGTCAAATGAATAATTATGTCTTATGTGTGGTCAATCATTATTATAGTCTCAAAATTTGTTCCAAAGCAGCTGTGGGTCCAGTGCACACATCACGAGTCTAAACAAGCCATTTTTCTACTAGCTGAGTAGTTTAATAAGAATAGATTCTGAAACTGAACTGAACTGCTCCCATTGTGTTTTTTTTTACCACTCTCCGTTAGGAGCCATTTTTAGTTTTACTTATGGTGTCTCAGCATGCTCATTAGATGGTAACAGTCAATAAGAGGCACCACAGTGATGGAGAACCTGAGTGAGACTCAATTAATTTAACTAACACTGATTTTTACTACAAAATATACAGGTGAAACTGAAGACTTTGAATGTTCAATATTATCTTATCACATTGTCCTGGACATGATATTTAACAATTTTATACAATATAAAAGTATTTATATTGTATGGGCTTTAATTAATGGGGTTAATTAATTTGTTAATCATGTTGTCAAAATATGCATCAGTGCTTAAGTGTTTGGGTTTTGAAGACAGACTATCTCACTTTGCATGACTGCTTTGTTACTGTAGCATGTCACCAGAAAAATTATTTGTCTGTCCTTTGGCATTGTGCCCTCGACTCAACAGACACAGAATACTTCATCCAGCATCTGGCACAGATACAGGGAGTTCGATATTTCTATTGCTCAATTGTCATAAATTACCATTAAGCTTAAAGTTTTTTATTCAGCCATTTCTATTTGTTCCAAATCCTTCCATACTCAAAATATCTTCTATATTCTAAATCTTGAAATGTTCTATTACCGTTCTTCTCTTTGATCTTTTATAATTTTTAAAACCTAATTGTGTGTGTGTGTGTGTGTGTGTGTGTGTATGCGCGTGTGTGTGTGTGATCGCGAGTGCCCCTACAGACATGTGATTTATTGACATGTTTGACATGGTGCTTTGAGTGCTAACAATGTTACAGAAATTCAAGCATCAAGAATGTCAAGAATTATGACCATCTGACATACACTGTTAGGTATTGAGAAGAACAGAGAATTCTAGCATGTCTCTTTCCTTTGTAATTTTTAACATAGTGGGAAATATAAATAGCCAAATCACTTACAAATCCTGTACAATGTGCCTTAGTGGTACTTTCATATTTGTTCTTCAGGTACATTGACCAGGGACAGATTGGTGAACACTGGGATCATTCTAAGAGCTTTTTGGAGGAAACTGTGATTGTGATTAGAATAAATAATGAGCATAAGTTTGAAACATAGAGGAAAATTAACAGGGGCATTCTACTGAGATCAAACAATAGGGGAAGGAGACGGGGAAGATGGGATGTTCCTTTAATTATTTCAGTTTTAACCTTTTATCTCATGTGACACAACTTTCCAACAAAACAAAGATAGCATCATGACCATTTTCTTCTTAGTTTTAAATTAACTACAAAATATAATTTATACTAAATATACTACTTCAGCATTGCTTGTTGGTATAATGACTCACCTAGTATTGTAATTTATATATAGTATAAACAATTTTACAAAACTTAGAACTGCATAGTATTCTGATACATGTTCATACAGTTATGTATATAGGTCTATATATTTATATTTTCAAATTTTCAAGCAGTTTATACAGTACTTAATAATCTTTGAATATATTTTATTGAATCTATCTCTAAAGTATAGTTTTCAATATTGTAAATGATATCTTGCTCTTTTTTAATACATAAAATAAACTTTTTAAATGAACTGCTACTCAATGAAGACACATGTTAGGAAATATCAAAGTAAAGGTATATCAATAAATTATATAAATTTTGCTTTTAGATAAATATAATTATTGTTCATCTGTTCCTGAGGGCCGAGTAAATGCACAACACTTCCATAGATGGCAGGGGACAATTACTACCAAAGGCAATTATTTGACACTTACTTCATGGTTTATCATTCTGTGACTGAATTTTTTGAAATTGAAATTAAATGGAGTGATAGAGATAAATTTATTATGCCCCTAATTCAATGACATTCATAAGTTTATTACCTTTTCTGGATTATCAGATCAGTAAAGATAAAGTAGGATGAAAGAAGAATAATCTGAAATTCTGTAGTACTTAGCCAGCATCAAATTTGTAAGGGACTTTGGTTAAAATTATTTAAAAAGGTATACATTTTGTTGGGGGAAGGGGAGAGGAGGGGAGGAGAGAGAAATGGAGGGGATAAGAAGGGAAGAGAACAGAAGGAGAGAAAAGGGGAGGGAAGGGAAGAGGAGGGAAAAGGAGGGAAGGGAAGGGGAGGGAAGAGAAGAGAGGGAATGAAAGAGAGAGAATATATTGTGCATTCCTTAGATATTCGATGGTTAGTCTATTTTCTTTTTTATCTTTTATTTGCAATCAAACATTTTCTTTTTTATATTTTTATTTTATTTTATTTACTTACATTTCAAATGTTGTCCACTTTCCAGGAGTCCCTTCTGCAAGCAACCTATCCCATCCTCCCTTACCCTGCTTCTAAGTTGGTGCTCCCCTACCCACTCACTCATCTACTCCCACCTCACCACCTACACTGGGCCTTCAAGCCTTCACAGGACCAAGGGCCTTCCCTCCCATTGATGCCAGATAAGGCCCCTTCAGCTCCTTTAGTCCTTCCCCTAACTCCTCCATTGGGGGTCCCTGTGCTTTTTCTGATGGTTGGTTGCTAGCATTTGCATCTGTATTGGTCAGAATTTGGCAGAACCTCTCAGAAGAGAGCTGTATCAGGCTCCTGTCAGCAAGCACTTCTTGACATCAGAAATATTGTCTGGGTTTGGTGTCTGCATGTGGATGGATCCCCAGGTGGGGCAGTCTCTGGATGGCCTTTCCTTCAATCTCTGGTCCACTTTGTCCCTCTATTTCCTTTAGACAGGAGCAATTCTGGGTTAAAATTTTGGAGATTGGTGAGTGGCCCTGTCCCTCAACTGGGGGGAGGTCTCTATGGGTTCTCCCTCACCTTTGTGGGGCAGTTCATCTAATGTCATCCCTGTGGGGTCCTGCAGGCTCTTGCTTTCCTGGCATCTGGGACCACAGTTTCCCATGCCCCGTTGCTACATACCTCTGCTCAATTTCCTGAACCTCTGTACATCTCCTCCATCTCCTCCCATACCCGATTCTTCCCCTCTTCTCTTCCTCCCAAGCCCGCCCACCTTCTACTTCTCATGATTATTTTGTCCCCCCTGCTTTTTTAACTTTATCTGCATTTATTTTATGCTGAATTTATTCCTTGCCATGAGATTTTGTTTCTTTTTTTTCTTCTGGGATATCTTTTTCTTCTGTGCAACTTCCTCTTCTTGCTTTGGAACAATACGTTCCTTCTCAGTGAGGATCACCTCAATGTGACAGGGAATCTCATGTATGGGTTAATCCAACCATGAGTTATGTTAGGTTTGCTGGTGCATCTCAGTTGCCTTGTTCACCTGGATATGTTCAATGACTAGAGAATCTACATCTAAACCCTTAAGTTCACCATTGCTCTGCATTTTTAAGCATGTGTAGCAAAAATTCAGCACCCTTTTTTGGCCACTGTCCCTGTGTCCAGCTCTGCTGTTTAACCTGGGCAAGCCTTCAGAACTGCAGGAATGGCACACATTGTTCTTTAAAGTGACATCCTTCAGATATGAGGTGGCTTTGTGGATATGCATGCCCTTGATGTCCTGGGCAGTTTCCTGGGTGTTCTTAAAGTGAACATGAAGGTTTGATCCTCTTTATTTGCATGATTTTTTTTGGAGTTCTCTGGGTCAAGAGAGTAGTGAACCATCTTCACAGGTCACCTCTGGCCCTTTCTAAGAAGGACTCACTTGTCTTCCTTCCTCTTGAGCTTCATGTGGTCTGTGAGTTGTATCCTGGGTATTCCAAGATCTTTGCCTAATATCCACTTATCAGTGAGTATGTGTGGTCTTTTAGGACTGAGTTACCTCACTCAGGGTGATATTTTCTAGATCCATGCATTTGTTGAAGAATTTCATGAATTCATTATTTTTAATATCTGTAGTACTCCATTGTGTAAATGTACCATATTTTCTTTATCCATTCCTCTGTTTAGGGACAGCTAGGTTGTTTCCAGCTTCTGCGTATTATAAATATGGCTGCTATGAACATAGTAGAGCATGTGTCCTTATTACATGTTTGAGCATCTTCTGCCCAGGAGTGGTAAAACTGGGTCTTCATGTAGTACTACGTACAATTTTCTGAGGAACCACCAGACTGATTTTTTCAGAGTGGTTGTACCAGTTTGCAATCTCACCAACAATGGAGGAGGATTCCTCTTTCTCCACATCCTTGCCAGCATCTGCTGTCTCCTGAATTTTTGATCTTAGCCATTCTGACTGGTGTGAGGTGGGATCTCAGGGTTGTTTTGATTTGCATTTCCCTGATGCCTAGGGATGTTGAATACTTCTTTAGGTGCTTCTAGGCCATTTGAGGTTCCTCAAATGAGAATTTGCTGTTTATTTCTGTACCCCATTTTTAATATGGTTATTTGGTTCTTTGGAGTTTAACTTTTTGAGTTCTTTATATATATTGGATATTAGTCCTCTATTGGATGTAGGATTGATAAAGATCTTTTCCCAATCTGTTGGTTTCCATTTTGTCCTACTTACAGTGTCCTTTGCCTTACAAAAGCTTTTCAATTTTATGAGGTCCCATTTGTCAATTCTTGATCTTAGCACATAAGCCACTGATGTTCTGTTCAGAAACTTTTCCCTCTGCCCATGTATTTGAGGCTTTTCCCCACTTTCTCTTCTACTAGGTTCAGTGTATCTGGTTTTATGTGGAGGTCTTAATCCACTTGGATTTGAACTTTGTACAGGGAGATAAGAATGAATCAATTTGCATTGTTCTACATGTTGACCATCATTTGCACCAGCACTATTTGTTGAAAGTGCTGTCTTATTTTTACTGGATGGTTTTAGCTCCTTTGTCAAAGATCAAGTGACCATAAGTGTGTGGGTTCATTTCTGAGTCTTCAGTTCTATTCCATTGATCTACCTACCTGTCACAGTACCAATACTATGCAATTTTTAATCCTGATTTCTCTGTAGTACTGCTTGAGGTCAGGGAGGGTTATTCACCCAGAAGTTCTTTTATTTTTGTGAATAGTTTTTTGCTATCCTGGTTTTTTGTTATTCCAAATAAATTTGAGAATTACTCCTTCTAACTCTTTGAAGAATTGAGTTGAAATTTTGATGGGGATTTTATTGAATCTGTAGATTGTTTTCTGCAAGAAATCCATTTTTACTATATTAATCCGGCCAATCCACGAGCATGGGAGATCTTTCCATCTTCTGCGGTCTCATTCAATTTCTTTCTTCAGAGACTTGAAGTTCTTGTCACACAGATCTTTCATTTGCTTGGTTAGTGTCACACCAAGATAATTTATATTGTTTGTGATTATTGTGAAGAGTGTCATTTCCCAAATTTATTTCTCAGTTGGTTTGGTTTATCCTTTGAGAAGAGAAAGGCTACTGATTTGTTTGAGTTACTTTTATATCCATTTACTTTGCTGAAGTTGTTCATCAGATTTAGGAGTTCTCTGGTGGAAATTTTGGGGTCGCTTAAGTATAGTATCATATCACTATTGGCAGTGACCCCAAAATATCACTGCAAATAGTGATATTCTGACTTCTTCCTTTCCAATTTTTGTCTCATTGACCTCCTTTGGTTGTCTAACTGCTCTAGCTAGAACTTCAGGTACTACATTGAATAGATATATTAAGGAAGTTTTCTTCTACAATTTTGTTGAAGATATTTACTGGCCCGTTAAGTTGGGAAACTTTGCTCTCTTTTATACCTATTATCCTTATGTTTGGTCTTCTCATTGTGTCCTGGATTTCCTGGGTTAGCAGCTTTTTGCATTTTGTATTTTCTTTGACTGTTGTGCCAATGTTTTCTATGGTATGTTTTCCACATGAGATTATTTTTCTTTATTTTATTTTACTTTATTTTATTTTATTTTATTCCATATATTTTTTTATTTACATTTCAAATGATTTCCCCTTTTCTGGCCCCACATTCCCCAAAAGTCACATAAGCCCCCCTCCCTCCCCTGTTCTCCCACCCACCTCTTCCCACTTCCCTGTTCGGGTTTTGCCTTATACTGCTACACTGAGTCTTTCCAGAACCAGGGGCCACTCCTCCGTTCTTCTTGTACCTCATTTGATGTGTGGATTATGTTTTGGGTATTCCAGTTTTCCAGGCTAATATCCACTTATTAGTGAGTGCATACCATGATTGATCTTTTGAGACGGGGTTACTTCACTTAGTATGATGTTCTCCAGCTCCATCCATTTGCCTAAAAATTTCATGAATTCATTGTTTCTAATGGCTGAATAGTACTCCATTGTGTATATATACCACATTTTTTTGCATCCATTGTTCTGTTGAGGGATACCTGGGTTCTTTCCAGCTTCTGGCTATTATAAATAGGGCTGCTATGAACATAGTGGAGCATATATCCTTATTACATGCTGGGGAATCCTCTGGGTATGCCCAGGAGTAGTATAGCAGGATCTTTTGGAAGTGACATGCCCAGCTTGTCAGACCGCCAGACTGAGTTCCAGAGTGGTTGTACCAATTTGCAACCCCATCAGTAGTGGAGGAGTGTTCCTCTTTCTCCACATCCTCACCAACACCTGCTGTCTCCTGAGTTTTTAATCTTAGCCATTCTGACTGGTGTAAGGTGAAATCTCAGGGTTGTTTTGATTTGCATTTCCCTGATGACTAGTGAAGTTGAGCATTTTTTAAAATGTTACTCTGCCATCTGAAGTTCTTCAGGTGAGAATTCTTTGCTTAACTCTGTACCCTATTTTTAATAGGGTTATTTGGTTTTCTGGGGTCTAACTTCTTGAGTTCTCTGTATATATTGGATATTAGCTCTCTATCTGATGTAGGGTTGGTGAAGATCTTTTCCCAATTTGTTGGTTGCCTATTTGTCCTTTTGATGGTGTCTTTTGCTTTACAGAATCTGTAATTTTATGAGGTCCCATTTGTCAATTCTTGATCTTAGAGCATATGCTATTGGTGTTCTGTTCAGGAACTTTCCCCCTGTACCGATGTCCTCAAGGGTCTTCTGCAGTTTCTTTTCTATTAGCTTCAGAGTGTCTGGCTTTATGTGGAGGTCCTTGATCTATTTGGAGTTGAGATTAGTACAAGGAGACAAGGATGGATCAATTTGCATTCTTATGCATGCTAACCTCCAGTTGAACCAGCACCATTTGATGAAAAGGCTATCTTTTTTCCATTGGATGTTTTCAGCCCCTTTGTCGAGGATCAAGTGGCCATAGGTGTGTGGGTTCATTTCTGGATCTTCAATCCTGTTCCATTGATCCTCCTGCCTCTCATTGTAGCAATACCATGCAGTTTTTAACACTAGTGCTTGGTAATATTGCTTGAGGTCAGGGATACTGATTCCCCCAGACTTTCTTTTGTTGTTGAGAATAGTTTTAGCTATCCTGGGTTTTTTGTTATTCCAGATGAATTTGAGAATTGCTCTTTCTAACTCTATGAAGAATTGAGTTGGGATTTTGATGGGTATTGCGTTGGATCTGTATATTGCTTTTGGCAAAATGGCATTTTAGCTATATTAATCCTGCTGAGCATGGGAGGTTTTTCCATTTCTTCTATTTCCTTTTTCAGAGGCTTGAAGTTCTTGTCATATAGATCTTTCACATGTTTGGTAAGAGTCACCCCAAGGTACTTTATACTGTTTGTGGCTATTGTGAAGCGTGTTATTTCCCTAATTTCTTTCTCAGACTGCTTATCCTTTGAGTATAGGAAGGCTACTGATTTGCTTGAGTTGATTTTATAACCTGCCACTTTGCTGAAGTTGTTTATCAGCTGTAGGAGCTCTCTAGTGGAGTTTTTTGGGTCACTTAGGTAGACTATCATGTCTTCTGCAAATAATGATAGTTTGACTTCTTCCTTTCAAATTTGTATCCCTTTGACCTCCTTATGTTGTCGAATTGCCTGAGCTAGTACTTCAAGTACAATATTGAAAAGATAAGGAGAAAGGGGGCAGCCCTGTCTAGTCCCTTATTTTAGTGGTATTGCTTCAAGTTTCTCTCCATTTAGTTTGATGCTGGCTACCAGTTTGCTGTATATTGCTTTTAATATGTTTAGGTATGGACCTTGAATTCCTGTTCTTTCCAAGACTTTAAGCATGAAAGGATGCTGAATTTTGTCAAATGCTTTTTCAGCATCCAATGAAATGACCATGTGGTTTTTTTCTTTGAGTTTGTTTATGTAGTGGATTGCATTGATGGATTTCCATATATTGAACCAACCCTGCATCCCTGTGATAAAGCCTACTTGATCATGGTGGATGGTCGTTTTGATGTGTTCTTGGATTTGGTTGGCAAGAATTTTATTGAGTATTTTTGCATCGATGTTCACAAGGGAAATTGGTCTGAAGTTCTCTTTCTTTGTTGGATCTTTGTGTGGTTTTGGTATCAGTGTAATTGTAGCTTCGTAGAAGGAATTGGGTAGTGTTCCTTCTGTTTCTATTTTGTGGAATAGTTTGAAGAGTATTGGTGTTAACTCTTCTTTGACGGTCTGATAGAATTCTGCACTGAAACCATCTGGTCCTGTGCTTTTTTTGGTTGGAAGGCTTTCTATGGCCCCTTCTATTTCTTTAGGGGTTATGGGACTGTTTAGGTGATTTATTTGGTCCTGATTTAATTTTGGTATTTGGTATCTGTCTAGGAAATTGTCCATTTCCTCCAGATTCTCCAGTTGTGTTGAGTATAGGCTTTTGTAGGAGGATCTGATAATTTTTTGAATTTCCTCAGTTTCTGTTGTTATATCCCCCTTTTCATTTCTAAGTTTGTTAATTTGGATACTTTCTCTGTGCCCTTTGGTCAGTCTGGCTAAGGGTCTATCTATCTTGTTGATTTTCTCAAAGAACCAGCTCCTGGTTTTGTTGATTCTTTGTATGGTTCTCTTTGTTTCCACTTGACTGATTTCAGCCCTGAGTTTGATGATTTCCTGTCTTGTACTCCTCCTGGGCGAATTGGCTTCTTTTTGTTCCAGGACTTTCAGGTGTTGTTAAGCTGCTAATGTATGCACTCTCCATTTTCTTTTTGGAGGCACTCATGGCTATGAGTTTTCCTTTTAGCACTGCTTTCATTGTGTCCCAAAGATTTGGGTATGTTCCACCTGAGATTCTAACCTCTATCTTTTGTATTCTGTTGTTGATGACTGCATCTATGACTCCTGATATCTTTCCTAGGTTTTCTATCTCCAGGGTTGTCTCCTGTTGTGATCTCTTTGTTTTAATTTCTATTTTTTAGATCCTGGAAGGTTTTTTCTAACAATGAATGAGATGCCCAGGAGCATACAAGAAGACCACAGCACTCCAAATAGATTGGAGCAGAAAAGAACTTCCTACATTTACATAATAGTTAAAACACCAAAAAACACGAAACAAAGAACGAACATTAAAAGCAGTAAGGGATAAAGGTCAAGTAACATATAAAGGCAGACCTATCAATTCCCTTACCTCTTTGGATGTGTTTTCCTGTAATTCTTTAAGGGATCTCTTTAAGTGCTTCCACCTGTTTACCTGTGTTCTCCTATCTTTCTCTAAGGGAGTTATTTATGTCATTTTTAAAGTCCTCTATAATCATCATGAGATGTGATTTTAAATCAGAGTCTTGTTTTTCTGATGTGTTGGAGTGTCCTGGGCTCACTGTGTTGGGAGAATTGGGTTCTGATGATGCCAAGTAGCCTTGATTTCTGTTGCTTATGTTCTTGCCCTTGCCTCTCATCATATGGTTATCTCTGGTGTTAGTTGGTCTTGCTGTCTCTGACTGTGGATTTTCTCTCCTGTAAGCCTGTATGTCATCACTCCTAGGAGACCAGTTCTTTCTAGGAGTAATTGGGGCCCAGACGAAAACTGGAAGGATTCCTTCCCAGGGTTTTCCTTAGTTCCTGTGTCCTGAACTCTCCTGGCCAGTCTCTTGGAGCAGAAATGGTGGTCCTACCTGTGCTCACAGGTGTGTCAACACTCCTGGGATACCAGCTCTCTTCTAGTGGCTCCACGTTATCAATATTTTACTCAAGTTTTTAAATGCTCATAACTAGTTTATAGAAATATGGCAAAATTTATTATGTGAATTAACTTATTTATGCAGTTATTTGATGCAGAATCTCACTATGTAATCTAGATTCATCTCTAATTCAGTATAGCTGGAGTTTGCCTTGAGTAAGGTTCATTCTATTTTAGGCTCTCTGAGCCTAGGATTACAAGAGCACATTACAATTCAGATTTAATTATTTTAAAAAGTTTGTTTGTGTGTGTGTTTGTGTGTATGTGTGTGTTTGTGTCTGTTTATATGTGTGTGTGTCTTTGAGTGTGTGTGTGTGTGTCTGTATTTATGTTTGTGTCTTTCTGTATTTTTATCTGTGTGTATGCATATGTGTCTGTTCCTATGTATATGGATATGCATTCATATGACAACTAGAAGGCATTATATGGTGTCATCTCAGGAATGCCACTCAGCTCCTTTGATGTTAGGTTTCTCCTTAGCTTGGAGGTCACCAATTAGGATAGAGGGGTTCATCAGCAAGTCCTAGTAATTTTGTGTTTGCATCTCCAACACTGAGATTACAAATGTGTGCCACAATGCTGGAATCTTTAGGTGGATTCTAGAGATCAAACTCATGCCCCTGTGCTTTCA